>NC_090034.1:71812363-72115658 GCF_037176765.1 Anolis sagrei
AACTGAACGACGTGATTTTTTTTTTAATTTGGGGGGATCTTATAAAGGGGAGCACCGGAACAAGAAACGGGACCATCTCTGCTCTGAATGATAAAGGCCATTCATTCTGTGATTTCATTCTGCTGTTATTTGGAAAGACAGGTGAAGTGATGGCAGAGGCTTACTCCGAGAAGGGAGGGACATTTCATAGAAAAATGGCTTTTCTCTTATCTTTCTCTTTCCAGAATTGAGAAGATTTGGGAGGGAGCAATTCATACTCTTTCTCTCAAATGACTTCCACCCCTCTCAAGTGACTCACGGACAACTCCAAGCAGTAAAAAAAGGCTCCCTCCAGGCATAAAAACCCTAATGGTGACAGATCCTGTTTAATCTTGGATGCTAAGAGTAGCTACCCCTGGTTAGTACTTGGAAGGGATATTTATTTATTTATTTATCGTGTCAGAAGCAAATGGAGGGTACAGTTTAAATGTATTTAAAAACATAAATATTAAAAAAAACTTGGCATTACACTAAATGTCCTTTGACCAGAAGCTGGCCACATGGAGTGCCACTGGTGTTGCTATAAGAAAGTCCTCTATTGTGCATGTGGTAGGAGTCAGGTTGCATTGTAGTACGTGGTCTGTGGTTTACTCTCCCCTGCACTCACATGTCATGGACTCCACTTTGTGGCCCCATTTCTTAATGGCTCTGCATATTGTGGTGCCAGAGCCCAGCCTTTCCAGGTCACCCAATCTTCTGTGTGAGCAGGAGGGAGTTTCTGATCCGGTATCAGCCACTGATTAAAGTGCTGGGTTTTAATCTGCCATTTTTGGACTCTCGCTTGCTGAGGTATTCCTGCGAGTATCTCTCTTGATCTTAGGAAGCTGCTTCTTCATTTAAGGCATTGGCATGCTGTCTGATATCCGAACAGAGGATGGGCTGGAGATGTCGCTACTTTGGTCCTTTCATTATAGGCTGCTACTTCCTTGTAGATGTCAGGTGGTGCAATACGAGCTAAACAGTGTAATTTCTCCAGTGGTGTAGGACATAGACGTCCTGTGATAATGTGGCATGTCTAATTAAGAGCCACATTCACTGTTTTGGTGTGGTGCAATTCCACACTGGGCATTTGTATTCGGCAGCAGAGTAGCAAAGCGCGAGAGCAGATGTCTTCACTGTGTCTGGTTGTGATCCCCAGGTTGTGCCAGTCAGCTTTCATACGATATTATTTCTAGCACCCACTTTTTGATTGAGCAGTGCTTCTTGTAGGTCAGAGCACAGTCAAGGGTAACTCCCATATATTTGGGTGTGCTGCAGTGCTCCAGTGGGATTCCTTCCCAGGTTATCCTCAAAGCTCGAAATGCTTGTCTGTTCTTAAGATGAAAAGCACACATCGGCATTTTAGATCGATTAGGAATCAGCTGGTTTTCCCTGTAATAGGCAGTAAGAGCACCTGGAGCTTCAAAGAGCTTCTGTTCAACCATTTCAAAGCTCCCTGCTTGAGCGGTGATGGCACGATCGTCAACATAGATTAAACTCTCTGTCCCTTCTGGTAGTGGCTGATCATTTGTCTAAATGTTAAACATTGATGGAACAACCACACTCCCCTGAGGCACATCGTTCTTCTGTTTACGCCATCTGCTGCTCTGGCCCTGGAACTCAACAAAAAAGTTCCTGTTTTGTAGCAGATTTCCTCTGAAGCGGGAGATGGGAGATCACCAATGGATACTATGGTACTGCAAGCAATATTCCAGAGAAAGGAATTGACAAAACCACCTCTTAGCATTCCTTGCTGAAGAAAACCCAATGAAATTAATGGGGTCATCGTAAGTCAACAGCAGGTTGAAGGCACATACACATACAAACACAAATCAATCCCACCTACTTCCTCCCCTGGCCTTTAACCCACCGGTTTCCCCAGTGAACTGAATTTGGAATCGGTTCCCTCCCAAGGTCATGCAGGGGCCAGTGTTTCCACACAGACCCCTTCCAAAATTGCTCTCCGAGGATGAAGCATGATTTACAAGGAGGGAGGTTCAGAGCTGAGAGAGAGGGGGGAGTGTAGAGGGAGAAGAAAAGATAACCAAACAAAGACATGTTCTGCAGCAGCTCTCAGAACATGTCTTTGTTTCTTCTAATTATATCATATCACAAAAATTCAAATAAAATCTAGTAGACTTCAGCTCTTCTAATGCTAAGGAGGCGTCCACTGAAAACCATCTCCCTCCTTTGACAAATGTTCAGAAGAAAAAAAAACCACCTCCATCACATCGTCATCCATACATACTAGGGCTGGGCGGTTTCGTTTCGTTAATTCGTAATTCGTTAATAATTCGTTAATTTTTTTGATTACGAAGCGATAACGAACCATTCTGGAGCAATTTTTAAAAAAAACGAATTTTTAAATACGTTTTGTAAATGCTTCGTATTTTGTTATGTATTCGTTTCGTTATCGTTTTGAGGTCGTTTCGTTATTATTTCCGCATGTCTGGGGCAAGTTTTATAGTTGTTTTTTGTTTAATTAGTGAAAAAAAATTATAATATCACACCAACAGTCAACAACAGAGGGAGAGGGAAGCTTCAGAAGTTCCCCCTGTCCCATTTGGAGGTTTCTTAGCGTATTTCGCGGTCGCGTCCGCCATTAACGAATTGATTCGTTATTGTTTCGGAAATCGATTCGTTATTGTTTTGTAATTTTTTCACATTTACGAAATTTCGTAAATATCGAACTTTTTAAAAGGAAAATTTTGTAATTATTTTAAATAACGAAACGCAAAAACCTCCCAAAAACGAATCGATTTTAGAAACAAATTTTTCCGTTGTTACCCAGGCCTAATACATACTTCTTGGTAGAAAGATACACTGACCAACACATTTTGTTGCATCAAATGTTAGCCCGGTTTCTGGGTATATTTGACCTGCTGATTCCAAAAATGGCACCAGTTTTCCCCTATCAGATACAAAACATCTACCAGTCTTTATTTCCTCACCTATAAAAAAATAAGAAACTATAAACCATATCTAAGAAACTAGAGCTGATGCAATTTTCTGAATCAGGGCCCCAAAATAACCCCAGGAACAGACCTAAAAACCAAGACACCAAGATATTTTTTTTTTTTTGGTTGGACTGTGTAATTGAAAATGGTATAGTTGTTAAAGATTAGGGTTATGGAAGCTTGCCTACAGCATCACGTCTGAATTGGCAAATCATGGTTTCTGACTGGCCAGTCAGCCTGAGAACAGAAACACTGGCTTAAAGAAGATTTACTAATAAACATTAGTGGGATGTTTGGACAGGAAAGGCACACATATGTGTTTCAGTCCTGAACTGCAGCCCTCAATCTGTCTATGTTCCGTGGAGGAGAAGGCTTTTTCTGAGTCAACATGCTCGGCCTTGAGGCAGATAACCTTGGCCAAGCCAGTGTTTCAACCAAAACCCTGAACAGATAGCTCAGTTCTTCCATACGGAAAAGAAAGGGTGAGCTAAAGAAACATTTGAGAATCTATCTATCTATCTATCTATCTATCTATCTATCTATCTATCTATCTATCTAAATGCTCTGTGCATAATGAGTTCCTTAAAAATAAAAGAACCAATGAACGAAATCACACCAAATTTGGCAACAAAACGTCTCACAACACAAGGAGTGACCATCACTCAAAAAATTATGATTTTGTCATTTGGGAGTTGTAGTTGCTGGGATTTATAGTTCACCTACAATCAAAGAGCATTCTGAACTCCATCAACAAGGGAATTGAACCAAACTTGGCACCAGAACTCCCATGACCAACAGACAACACTAGAAGGGTTTGGTGGGCATTGACCTTGAGTTTGGGAGTTGTAGTTCACCTACATCCAGAGAGCACTGTGGACTCAAGCAATGATGGATCTGGACCAAACTTGGCACAAGCACTCAATACGCCCAAATATGAACACAGATGGAGTTTGGGGGAAATAGACCATGCCATTTGGGAGTTGTAGTCACTGGGATTCACAGTTCACCTACAATCAAGGAGCATTCTGAACCCCACCAACGACAGAATTGGGGCAAACTTCCCACACAGAACCCTCATGACCAACAGAAAATACTGTGTTTTCTGGTGGTTTTGGTGACCTTTCTGACACCCCCCTGGTGACACCCCCCCCCCCCCGGGTCTTGACTTCCCAGGTTGAGAAATGCTGCCTTAAGGCCACCCAGTCCAACTAAGAAAACATAATCAAAGCCCTCCTGACAAAGGGCCATCCAGCCATTCACACACACACATATATGTATATGACAGATGCAGTATCAAAGATTTGAAAGGGACTCTAAAGAAGGACAATGATATGTTGCATGTTCCAGAGTAGGCAAACCAGACACTCTCCACATCAACACTGGCAAAGAAACAGCAAGAAATACTGTATACCCACAAGCATAAAGAAATTACATATATTAGAAACCAACACTTTCTCATTACTTTATTTTCCAGATCACCAGATTGGGCCACAGCAACGCGTGGCAGGGGACCGCTAGTCCCTTATACAGAATACTCTGGAATCCAAAACTGTCCACATGGATGGCTGTGATAGTGATTCCTTCACTTTCTGATGGTTCAGTGTACACAAACTTTGCTTAGCACAGCAGGCTAAACTGGGTTTAGCACAGCCGGGCTTAGCAAAGCAGGTTGAACCGCTGTGCTGCAGAAAAATCCTGTCAATGAGAAGGTTGGCAGTTCGAGCCCGGGTTGGGGTGACAACCCGCCGTTAGCCCTAGCTCACCTGCCCACCTAGCAAGTCAGAAGCAGAAATCCGAGTAGATACCGAATAGGTACTGCTTTTAGTGGGGAGGTAATAAAGGTGCCCTTAAGAACACTGATCAGAGGAATGCTCCTCAGCATGGAAGATAGAGCGACAGCACTCCCTGTGGCCGGAGTCGAGCACAGCCTCCAAGATGCTAGAAATAAGATGGGGGGAAAACTGCCTTTACTTCTGTTTGTGTTGTCTGTCCCTTGTTAATTTTTGTAATCGGCACTGAATGTTTGCCATATGCGTGTTCTGTAAGCTGATCTAAGTCTCCTTCGGGGTGAAAAGGGTGGGGTAAAAATACTGTAAATTAATAAATAAATTCATGCACAAAATTATTTAAAATACTGAAACAAGTGTATATTCAATATTAATGAATACTGTAGTCAGACATTGGTCGTATCACTAATATATCTCTCTTTTTTAATCATCTTTATTGAATATTAAAATTACAGTTAAAATGTCTATAGAAAAAAGTAACATAGAAAAAAGAAAGAAAAAAGAGGAGAGACGAGAAGAAGGGAAGAAAGGAGGGAAAAGACGGCAAAAAGAAAAAAGAAAAAAGAAAGAAAGAAGTTTGAAAAAATAAGGATATAAAACATTTTTTGACTTCCTGATGTCTTCCAGTGGTCTAGTTTCTTTTCTTCTTTCCTCTTCCTCCCCTCCTGTTCTCTTCCTCTTCTCTCAAACTCTTTCTCTCTCCTTTTATTTATTCCCTTCCTTACTAGATCAAAATCCTTTTCTCTCTTTGATGGAAGTATTCCGTAACTTTTTCCCAATTTGTTTCTTGCATATTTATTCCTTTACTCTTTGCAATTAGAAAGGTGAGCCTATCCATATTCTTTATCTCCAGTATTTTTATTAATCTTTCATTTTCATCTGATGTTTCAGTCTGCTTCCATCTTTTGGCATAACATATCCTTGCTGCTGTTGTCATTAAGAACAGGAGTTTATCCGTATATCTCATGTATCTCGTGTATCTCCATTTATCCATATATCTCATGTACTGGTGATACGGTATACACTTATTTGTGCATAAGTTGACCTTGTGTATAAGTCGAGGGCAGGTTTGGAGGTCAAAATTATGGATTTTGACACGGCCCGTGGATAAGTTGAGGATCGTGTCGCAGAGGGGGAAAAGAGCCAGTACAACCTCCGGGGGCAAAATTTGCCCACTGGCCTTTGCCTTTTCCCCATCCAGAAGTGACAGCATGGCAGAGATAGTAAAGGGAGTCAGTACTTCCTTTAGGTTCTGCTAGGACATAGTAAACGCTCGCCTTTCACCACTCTGCTTACAGATTGTTCCTTTTTATAATAAGAGCTAAGGTACACTATCGCCATACAAATATAGCTATTTCAAATTTTTAAAAAATCTGAAATCAAGAACACTTCTGTTCCCAAACGTTTCAGTCAAGGGATATTCACCCTGTACTGTTCAGAACACGCTGAGACTTTGGGGATCCCACTTTGCATACAGACCAGCATCCCTAGCTGTAGCCTTTTAATTTTGACTGCAGCTAGCTTTCCTGTGCTTCTTACCAACTGGAAATGGGCCACAACAGCCACAAAGTGAATGAACAATAATGTGAACAAAGGTCCCAGGGAAAACCAAGTGTGTGGCTGGCATTCGAGCCCTGCATCTCACCTCAAATGCCCTCTGACCGTGTTGCCCAAGAGCAACGCTTAAGGGAAAGTAGAGGAATCCTCTTATCTCAAGCCATGCTGCTCTATGTGGCTCCTGGATTAAAAAATACTGCTATATGTTTCTTTGCAACAAATGTCATTCCCTGGAAAAGGAACAGGCTCACACACCTCTTTCAAACAGCTATGGGTCCGTGGTAAGAGGCCTCAAGCATTTAATTAACTATCCCCAAGTGGGCACAGGAGAGAAGGGGATGATGGGAGCTGGAACTCAGTAACAGATTGGAGGAAGATGGTTTCATGAATGCAAATATTTGCAGCTCAGCAGAATCAATCAACCAGAACTAGACTTTGGTGTTGACTTTACAGGCCCTAGACGTTTCTTACAGAATCACAGCTGCATCTCATGAAGCCCACTGAATTTTACAAAAGTTTATACTACCTCGTTCCTTCCCTCAGTTAGTCTCAGAGGTGCTACAAGATCCCTTTGCAGACCAAAGATGCAAATCACAAGTTGC
Organism: Anolis sagrei; assembly: GCF_037176765.1. Classification (NCBI taxonomy): domain Eukaryota; kingdom Metazoa; phylum Chordata; class Lepidosauria; order Squamata; family Anolidae; genus Anolis; species Anolis sagrei. The sequence continues at coordinate 71,819,285 of NC_090034.1, forward strand.
ACATTTGAACCTAGAAGCATCCCCAGCTTTCAGTTTATTGTCCAGATCAGTTTAAAAGCTTGGACATCTCCCTTATCCCAGCCTTGAGATGGGTGTTGTTGCTTGTTCATTCAGTTACTTCCGACTCGTGACCCCCTGGACCAGTCCACGACAGAGCTCCCTGTTGGCTGTGGCCACCCCCAGCTCCTTCAAGGTCAAGACAGTCACTTCAAGGATATCATCCATCCATCTTGCTCTTGGTGGGCCCCTCTTCATTTTTCCTTCCATTTTCCCCAGCATCATTGTCTTCTCCAAGCTATCATGTCTTCTCATTATGTGGCCGAAGTATTTCATCTTTGCCTCTTATATTCTTCCCTCCAGTGAGCAGTTGGACTTTATATGAGTCCCCCTCGGGGTGAGAAAAGCGGTATACAAATACTGTAAATAGATAATAATAAATAATATTTCCTGGAGTATGGACTGGTTGGATCTTCTTGCGGTCCAAGGCACTCTCAGAATTTTCCTCCAACACCACAGTTCAAAAGTGTCGATCTTCCTTCGCTCAGCCTTCCTTATGGTCCAGCTCTCGCATCCATAGGTTACTACGGGGAAAACCATTGCTTTAACTATGCGGATCTTCGTTGCCAGCATGATGTCTCTACTCTTCATTATTTCATCAAGATTGGTCATTGCTCTCCTCCCAAGAAGTAAACGTTTTCTGATTTCCTGGCTGCAGTCTGCGTCTGCAGTCATCTTCACTCCTAGAAATACAAAGTCTGTCACTGCCTCCATGTTTTCCCCCTCTATTTGCCAGTTCTCAGTCAGTCTGATTGCCATCATCTTCTTCCACCTTTATTAGAAGGCTCCCCAGCTCCTCCTCACTTTGAGCCATTAAAGTAGCATCATTTGCACATCTAAATTTCGTCCAGTAATTTTAACTCCAGCCTTGGATTCATCACGCAAGCCCCACACATCACATGATGTGTTCTGCATACAAGTTGAATAGGGAGGGTGAGAGTAGACAGTCCTGCTGAACTCCTTTTTCAATCTTGAACCAGTCTGTTGTTCTGTGGTCTGTTCTCACTGTTGCTACTTGGTCGTTACACAGATTCCTCAGGAGACAGACAAGGTGACTTGGTAAAATCATTCCTATTCATGACAAATTCCTATTTGTCATCTGGCTATAAAAAGTATTCAGGTATAGTCCATGATTTGGAAATCGGTGGTGCACACATCCATTATATCTAGTCTTACTTGCTTCAAATCTCTATATCTACCATAACTGAGAGAACAAAGTTGGTAGCAGAAGTTTTTGTAGGAAGAAAAATCAGTTCACCAAAGCGTATGCTACCAACTTCATTCTCTCAGTATATAAGGTGCTACAAGATGTTCCAAAATCCTTGATCCCCCCAAAATTGGTTAAATGGACGAACCCAGAGGGTGCTCACCAATGCTTCCTCTTCATCCTGGAAAGAAGTGACAAGTGGAGTGCCGCAGGGTTCCGTCCTGGGCCCGGTCCTGTTCAACATCTTTATTAATGACTTAGATGAAGGACCAGAAGGCATGATCATCAAGTTTACAGACGACACCAAATTGGGAGGGAGAGCCAATACTTCAGAGGACAGGAGCAGGATTCAAAACGATCTTGACAGATTAGAGAGATGGGCCAAAACTAACAAAATGAAGTTCAACAGGGACAAATGCAAGATACTCTACTTTGGCAGGAAAAACTAAATGCAAAGATACAGAACGGGGAAGATGCCTGGCTTGAGAGCAGTACGTGTGAAAAAGATCTTGGAGTCCTCGTGAACAACAAGTTAAACATGAAGCAACAATGTCATGTGGCGGCAAAAAAAATCCAATGGGATTTTGGCCTGAATCAATAGGAGCATAGTGTCTAGATCTAGGGAAGTAATGCTACCCCTCTATTCCACCTTGGTTAGACCACACCGGGAATATTGTGTCCAATTCTGGGCACCACAATTGAAGAGAGATATTGACAAGTGGAATGTGTCCAGAGGAGGGTAACTAAAATGATCAAGGGTATGGAGAACAAGCCCTATGAGGAGTGGCTTAAAGAGCTGGGAATATTTGGCCTGAAGAAGAGAGGGCTGAGAGGAGATACGAGGGGTATTTTTAAAGTAAGGTCCGTTTTGTTGTAGACACTAGTAGTTCGTGTGCATACCACAACGAGCACGTGTGTCATGTACCGGCATGCTTCGGGAACAACTGTGCTCAGTTTCCGCTCTGTAGCTAACCTGTACGGTTCTGTTCTGTGCTTTAAAAATGTTAAAGACTATCAACTCACCCTCCGCATGTGAGGTTCGCTCAGTGATACGGTTTTTGTCAGCAAGGAACCTGCCTGCTGCCGAAATTCATCAACAGATTTGTGAAGTGTATGGTGATACTGTTATGAGTGAAAGCAAAGTGCAAGTGGGTATGACAATTCAAAGATGGCCATGACAACGTCCATGATGAGGACCGCTCCTTATTTGATTACAGACGATTTGGTTATCGGAGCAGGCTGCAAGTTTTTATGAAGAGGTTATTTTAAAATTGGTTCAGGGAGTGTTTGAACAAACTTGGCAATTATGTCGAAAAATAGAGTGAAGTATGTACTTTCTGAAAATAAATTTACTTTTTTGAAATAAACTTTCGTTGTGTACTTATGTTCCAACGGACCTTGCTTAAAAAATACCCCTCGTATGATAGCCATGTATAAATATGTGAGAGGAAGCCACAGGGAGGAGGAAGCAAGCTTGTTTTCTGCTTCCCTGGAGACTAGGACATGGAACAATGGCTTCAAACTACAAGAGAGGAGATTCCATCTGAACGTGAGGATGAACTTCCTGACTGTGAGAGCCATTCAGCAGTGGAACTCTCTGCCCCGGAGTGTGGTGGAGGCTCCTTCTTTGAAAGCTTTTAAACAGAGGCTGGATGGCCATCTGTCAGGGATGCTTTGAATGCAATATTCCTGCTTTTTGGCAGGGGGTTGGATTGGATGGCCCATGAGGTCTCTTCCAACTCTATGTTTCTATGATTCTATGATCATTATTCAAAGATCTACCACTCTATCTTGCTCCTGTGCCCACTCCTGTATTGAATTAGGACTTCTAGTAATCATTAAGAATTAACTGGCATCAGTTCTGTCAGCCTTCCAGCCAAATGATGTGGCCCACATGCATTTTTGTCAATTGCTAGGAGAGTGAAATATCCTTTGTGCTATTACCGCAAAGCAAGCAGGAGGAATAAGAAGGAAAGGGAGCAAAAGAAGAAAGAAATGGGAAGGGGTTTTGTGAATAGATGGAGTCAGAATTGGGAATATGGCAACTGAGGTGCAGAGGGAAAACCCTGGAACAGAGGGAGAAAAGTGGGATGGAAAGAGGCTTAGTGCGTAGCGAGTAAGTCTAAGGAGGCAAGAGAATCTTTGGAAAGATGGGGGGAAACAGGGAGAGGGTCCCCAACACGCTTGTGGACCATATTCAACATGTCCCCCCAAAATGAAATAACTGACATACACTGTAAGACTATTTAAGTACATTAACTGACTTTAAAAGGGGGGAAGATAATATTTGAGGCATACTGGTCACAGGGAGGAGGGAGCAAGCTTGTTTTCTGCTTCCCTGGAGACTAGGACATGGAACAATGGCTTCAAACTACAAGAAAGCACTGCCTGAACATCAAGCAAAAAGTGGGTGCCAGAAACAATATCATATGAAAGCTGACTGGCACAACCTGGGGATCACAACTAGATACAGTGAAGACATCTGCCCTTGCACTGTGCTACTCTAGTGCTGAGTACGCATGCCCAGTGTGAAACACATCTCACCACACTAAAACAGTGGATGTGGCTCTTAATGAGACGTGCCACATTATCATGAGATGTCTGCGCCCCACACCACTGGAGAAATTACACTGCTTAGCCGGTATTGCACCACCTGACATCCGCCGGGAAGTAGCAGCCAATAGTGAAAGGACCAAGGCAGAGACATCTCCAGCTCATCCCCTGTTTGAGTATCAGCTAGCACGTCAACGACTTAAATCACGAAATAGTTTTCTTAGATCTACAGAGACACTCGCTGGAACACCTCAGCAAGCGAGAGTCCAAAAGTGGCAGGCTCAAACCCAGCACCTCAATCTGTGGGTGATACCAGATGAGAGACTCCCCACTGGGCACACAGAAGACTGGGCGACTTGGAAGGCACTGAACAGACTGCGCTCTGGCACCACAAGACGCAGAGCCAATCTTAAGAAATGGGGCTACAAAGTTGAATCCACGACATGCGAGTGCGGAGAAGAGCAAACCACTGACCACCTGCTGCAATGCAACCTGAGCCCTGCCACATGCACGATGGAGGACCTCCTTGTAGCAACACCGGAAGCACTCCAAGTGGCCAGATACTGGTCAAAGGACATTTAACCAACTACCAAACTCACAAGTTTTGTATTTGTCTGTTTGTTTGCTTTGTTCTGCTAGAAATGTAATATAATAGACTGGTTGCTCTGACATGACAAATAAATATATTTGAGGCACTTTGAAAGTCCACCAAATTTTATCTTATGGACCTCACAGCAAATCAACTTGCCCATCACTACAGAGCCAGCACATTTTGGGGTTGCATTTGTGGCAATGCCGGCTGGAAATTCTCACAGGATGAAAAACAGCCCCTCCACTCTGAACACAGCCAGCCTGAGAACCGGCGGCTCCGGGAGCGTCCCTGCCGCGTCACTGAACACGTTCGCAGGGCAGAAATGAATGGACAAGGCACAGCTGTGGGCTGGAGACACACAATGGGGACCCAACTCTCAAAGATTCCCCCAGGGCTCATTCTTTTCAGCCCATCTTCCCTTCGCTCCCCCCTCTCTTGTCGCCTCCTCCCTGCACCCAGATCAAGTTGGGGATTAGTGGTTGCTTCTCTGCAGAAAAAAAAAAATCCAGGCTAGAGACAGTTTGGAAAATTCAAAAGGTCTGAAGAAACACAAGGGAGGGGGTGCTGTTTGAATTTCCAGTCTGCGGAGTTTCACACAGAGGCAGATTTACTCAACGCTTCGGAAAGTGGCCAAGCTCTCTCTAGGGTCTAGAAAACCTCGTAGATTAATTAATGAAGTCAAGGAATCAATGCACAGATGAAAAGCGGTTACCCATGAGCGACGCAAGGGGCCCGGCTGGAGAATTACAGCTGAACCACAGGGCAAGGAGAGTGACCACAGTGCATAAATTACACCTCCCCAGCATCCCAGCTGGCAAAGTGGTACTCCAGGCATCACAATACAGGCAGAGATCCTCCTTCTGGCTCCTGCTGTGTTTCCACGCTCTCTGGGTTTCTTGACCCTCGCTTATATCCACATGCACATACTTACACTCATTTCAAAACGCCTGCATGCGGCACACTATTCGACATTGTTGGATGAGTGGGCTTATTAAGAGAAGACCTTCCTCATAAATGAACAGCAGAGTAACTTATCAGCAGCAGCGTAGCCCAGCACCAGTAGCCCAAAGTGATAAAAAGAACAAAACATGCACAGACCCATGTTATCTCTTCCATAGGAGGCTTTTCTTTGTAGTAAAATGATATCCAATCACCTCCAGATTGGACTACTGTAATGCGCTCTACGTGGGGCTGCCCTTAAAAACGGCCTGGAAATTCCAACTGGTCCAAAGGGCGGCGGCCAGGTTGTTAACTGGTGCTCCTTACAGGGAGCAGTCAACCCTCCTGTTTATATGCTGGATTTCGTATCACAAAATCACAAGTCGAACACTTCCCAAGTGTCTAGGACCGTGTGATGTATTTTCGAATGATGCGCGCAGATCCAAGTAAGGTGTCCTTTTGCAGTTGACAGATCGTGATTTTGTCAATGTTTATTGTTTCCAAATGCCGGCTGAGATCTTTTGGCACGGCACCCAGTGTGCCAATGACCACTGGGACCACCTGTACTGGTTTATGCCAGAGACTTTGCAGTTCGATTTTGAGGTCTTGATAGCAGCTGAGTTTTTCCTATTGTTTTTCCTCAATGCGACTGCCACCTGGAATGGCAACATCAATAATCCAGACTTTTTTCTTTTCCACAATTGTGATGTCTGGTGTATTGTGTTCCAAAACTTTTTCAGTCTGGATTCGAATGTCCCCCAGTATTTTTGCATGTTCATTTTCCATGACCTTTGCGGGTTTATGATCCCACCAATTCTTTAATGCTGGCAGGTGGTACTTGTGACATAAGTTCTAGTGAATCATCTGGGCCACAGAGTTGTGCCTCTGTTTGTAGTCTGTCTATGTGATTTTCTTGCAACAGCAGAGGATATGATCCATGGTTTCATCAGCTTCCTTGCACAGTCTGCATTTTGGGTCATCCGCTGATTTTTCAGTCCTGGCCTTAATGGCATTGGTTCTGATGGCTTGTTCCTGGGCTGCAAGAATCAAGCCTTCTGTCTCCTTCTTCAGGGTTCCATTCATGAGCCATAACCAGATCTTCTCCTTGTCAACTTTTCCTTCAATCTTCTCAAGGAACTGCCCATGTAAGGCTTTGTTGTGCCAGTTGTCAGCTCTGGTTTGGAGTGCAGGTTTCTTGTTCTTACTGTCTGCTCTGCTTTGAGAAGTTTCCGATTATTGACTTCATTTAAAGCAGGTTCTTAGTTTTCCTTGACATATTCTGCCAGGGCGTGTTTTTCTTCTTCAACTGCTTTTTTGACTTGTAAAAGTCCTCTGCCCCCAGACTTTCTAGGCAGATAGAGTCGGTCAACATCACTGAGAGGATGTAATGAATTATGAATGGTCATGAGTTTTTTTGTTTTTCTGTCCAAATTGTCCAGTTCTTCTTATTATTATTTACTAGCCGTCCCCTGCCACGCATTGCTGTGGCCCACATGGGGGTTTTGTGTGGGAGGTTTGGCCCAATTCTATCGTTGGTGGGGTTCAGAATGCTCTGTGATTGTAGGTGAACTATAAATCCCAGCAGCTTCAACTCCCAAATGTCAAGATTCTATTTTCCCCAAACTCCACCAGTATTCACATTTGGGCATATTGAGTCTTTGTGTAGAGTTTGGTCCAGACTCATCATTGTTTTGAGTTCACAGTGATCTCTGGATGTAGGTGAACTATTATTTTTTATTATTATTATTAAACTTTATTTGTATCCCGCTAGCATCTCCCACAGGACTCAATGCGGCTTACAAAGGCCAAGGCCTCAACAACAATACAACAATACAACCTAAGCAAATTAAAATAATTAAAGCAATCTAAACAACAAGCAATGAACAATCCATTAAAACACAATAAAACTGGGCCGGGCCAGAGTAAGGGTACAAGGGTTAAAAGTGCTGATGTGACAGATGGAAATGAGGCTTATGGACAAGTGCAGTGTGCAGTGTGCAGCGATCTTGGCTTTAATAAAGTGCTTGTGGGACTTGGTAATGGAAAGTTTCCTATTCGGGAAAGGCACATCGGAACAGCCAGGTCTTCAAGTTCTTTCTGAAGACTGCCAATGTAGGGGCCTGTCTAAGATCTTTGGGGAGGGTGTTCCAGAGTCGGGGGGCTACCACAGAAAAGGCCCTGTCTCGTGTCCCCACCAAGTGCGCTTGCGACGCAGGTGGGATCACGAGCAGGGCCTCTCCAGATGACCGACGAGAGCGTGTGGGTTCATAGACGGAGATGCGATCACGCAGGTAGGCTGGTCCCAAACCGTTCAGGGCTTTGTAGGTAAGCACCTACACCTTAAATTGGGCTCGGTAGATAAACGGCAGCCAGTGGAGCTCCCTGAACAGGAGGCTTGACCTCTCTCTGTAGGGAGCTCCAGTCAACATCCTGGCTGCTGCTCGTTGAACCAGTTGGAATTTCCAAGCCGTTTTCAAGGGCAGCCCCACGTAGAGCGCATTACAGTAATCCACCCTAGAGGTGACCAAGGCATGGACCACTCCGGCCAGATCAGCCTTCACGAGGTACGGTCTCTAATGTCTCTACAACTCCAAAACCAAAGGGCACTGCCCACCAAACCCTTCCAGTATTTTCCGTTGGTCATGGGAGTTCTGTGTGCCAAGTTTGGTTCAATTCCATCGTTGGTGGGCTTCAGAATGCTCTTTGATTGTAGGTGAATTATAAATTCCAGCAACTACAACTCCCAAATGACAAAATCATTTTTTTAGTGAAGGACATACATTGGGTTGTTAGGTGTCTTGTGTCCAAATTTGGTGTCAATTCGTCCAGTGGTTTTTGAGTTCTGTTAATCCCACAAACGAACCTTACATTTTTATTTATATAGATTATTATTATTATTATTATTATTTATTGTCCAACATTTTCACTTATCCAACTCTCTGCCAACCCGTTTATGTTGGATAAGCAAGACTCTACTGTACTTGGATAAAGTTACATTAAGAGGCACAACTCCCAAAATGCCTGGAGGCATGCTGGAAGCTGCAATCCCAAAATCACAATGCCCTCAAACTCTGGTTTGCAGATGCAAGCTCAAAGCCGAGGCTAAACTGTTCAAGGGGGAGCTGCCAGACAGACCCCCCCTTCCATTTCCCAACCCAACCCCCTCCATCAAAAGCTGCCCATTCTGCTCGGAGACAAGGCGGTTGCCTCTGCCTGCATAGCTCCACTCACCATGGCAAACTTGCATTAAGTCCCCACTTTGTCATGCAAATAACTGCGCCTCGCCATAGGGGCACAAGGAGGGGAGACCGTATTGAGAGGGGTGAGGGAACTTATATTTGCATTGAACATAAAGCTAGCATGGAAAAGTATGAAACTGAACGTTTATTGATATAGAGGGGGCATTAGAGATGTCTTTTTTTCTCTGCTTGGATACAGTCTGTTCCAACAATCCAGCATCTATACTGAAGCTCGTCCTGCTTCAAGCAATTTGGGAGGCGAGAGGTAGAAATCAAGGTTGTTTTCGGATAAGCCCATCCTGAACAAAAGGATTTGTCTGCACAGCTGCCAGCCGGCTCTGGAGCAACATCTGCTTGTGGGGGTAGCCCCCTTCAGAAGGCATGAAATTAACATGTCTATTTAAATCCTTGGGCCCTGAACATAAGGGGGAAGAGGGAAGGAGGGGGGCACTCACGATGCCCCGAGGATCCCAGACAGAGGCAAGAGGTAGTCTCTTTTCATCAATGGTACTTGGAAGGATAAACGGCCACCTCCAGCCAAGCCTTCTCTCCCACACACTCTCCTGCTGCTCCCATAAATTAATGTGGGGGGAAGGCAGAATGACGGCACCCCCCCCGGGGGGGGGGAGAGGGACTGAAACACACACATGCTATACAAAAGATGTCCATGAACAACCCAAGCTATTAATCACTGCTCTTCACTCTACTGGACCAAAGGCACACAAAGGAGAGGAGGCCAATTTTCCCACCCAAAGGAGATTTAATGTATTGAGGAGGGGGTTGTACAGAGTTTGAGTCCCAAAGTACGATTTAATTTATCGCACCAGAAGCAAACCAAGGGTATAGTTGGAATGTCTTTTTTTAAAAAATACAAAGTTTAAAAAACTTGGCATTATACTAAATGTCTTTTGACTACTACAAAGAGATCTACATGGGATTGTCTTTTAAGACTATCCGAAAGCTTCAAATGGTTCAATGGACGGCAGCAAGATTAATAACAGGAGCGACGCTCAGGGAGCATGCAACTCCTCTGTTGCAATTTTATAATCTTTCTTTACAGTCCCAACTGGGTAGGACCCAGTTGGGACTGTAAAGAAACATTATAAAATTGTTTGGGAATTGTCTATTTGTATTGATACCATTTTCGTTATATCACAATACTAGCTGTTCCCTGCCACGCATTCCTGTGGCCCACATGGGGGTTCTGTGTGGGAAGTTTGGCCCAATTCTGTCGTTGGTGGGGTTCAGAATGGTCTGTGATTGTAGGTGAACTATAAATCCCAGCAACTACAACTCCCAAATGTCAAGATTCTATTTTCCCCAAACTCCACCAGTGTTCACATTTGGGCATATTGAGTATTCATGTAGAGTTTGGTCCAGATCCATCATTGTTTGAGTCCACAGTGATCTCTGGATGTAGGTGAACTGCAACTCCAAAACTAAAGGACACTGCCCACCAAACCCTTCCTGTATTTTCTGTTGGTCATGGGAGAACTGTGTGCCAAGTTTGGTTCAATTCCATCGTTGGTAGGGTTCAGAATGCTCTTTGATTGTAGGTGAACTATAAATCCCAGCAACTACAACTCTCAAATGACAAAATCAATTTTTTGAGTGAAAGGCATGCATTGGGTTATTAGGTGTCTTGTGTCTAAATTTGGTGTCAATTTGTCCAGTGGTTTTTGAGTTATGTGAATCCCACAAACGAACATTACAATTTTATTTATATAGATAGATATCTGTGCCTAACTGATGAACTCCTCTGCTGCATCAGCTCCACTGTCTGCCAGTCTGCTACCGGGCACAATTCCCAGTGCTGGCCTTAGCCTACAAAGCCCTAAACTGTTCTGGCCCAACTTACCTGTCCGAACGCATCCACCATTATGAACATGCTAGGACTTTAAGATCGTCCGGGGAGGCCCTGCTCTCTATCCCGCCTGCATCACAAACACATTTGGTGAGGACGAGAAATAGGGCCTACTCACTGGTGACCCCTCGGCTATGGAACGCCCTTCCTGGAGACATTAGATCAGCTCCCTCCCACTTAACATTTTGAAAAAGGGTCAAGACTTGGTTGTTTGAGCAAGCATTTGAAAATGCAAGGTAAAAGACATAGGAGTTGGAACGACTGGACAACGAGATGTGACAATGTTTTTCATTAAGAGACGCAAATGATCTATGTTTTAATATTCTTGTTATGGAGATGATTGTCAGTTCTTAAGATGGAAAGTGCACATCTGTGTTTTAGTTGGATTAGGAATCAGCTGGTTTTCCCTGTAATAGGCAGTAACAGCCACTGGAGCATTGCAGCGCACCCAAATACCTGGGAGTTACTCTGGACCGTGCTCTGGCCTACAAGAAGCACTGCATGAATATCAAGCAAAAGGTGGGTGCTAGAAACAATATCATACAAAAGCCGACTGGCACAACCTGGGGATCACAACCAGATACAGTGAAGACATCTGCCCTTGCACTCTTGCACTATGCTACTCTGCTGCTGTGTATGCATGCCCAGTGTGGAACACATCTCACCACACTAAAACAGTGGATGTAGCTCTTAATGAGACATGCCACATTATCACGAGGTGTCTGCACCCTACACCACTGGAGAAACTACACTTTCTAGCCGGTATTGCACCACCTGACATCCGCCGGGAAGTAGCAGCCAATAGTGAAAGGACCAAGGCAGTGACATCTCTAGCTCATCCCGTTTGGGTATCAGCCAGCACGTCAACGACTTAAATCACAAAATAGTTTTCTAAGATCTACAGAGACACTCGCTGGAACACCCCAGCAAGCGAGAATCCAAAAGTGGCAGGCTCAAACCCAGAACCTCAATCAATGGCTGATACCAAATAAGAGACTCCCCCCTGGGCACACAGAAAACCGGGCGACTTGGAAGGCGCTGAACAGACTGCACTCTGGCACCACGAGATGCAGAGCCAACCTTAAGAAATGGGGCTACAAAGTGGAATCCACAACATGCGAGTGCGGAGAAGAGCAAACCACTGCATGTAGCAGGGCTCAGGTTGCTGCAATGCAACCTGAGCCCTGCCACATGCACAATGGAGGACCTCCTTGCGGCAACACCAGAGGCACTCCAAGTGGCCAGATACTGGTCAAAGGACATTTAATCAACTACCAAGCTTGCAAACTTTGAGTTTTGTCTGTTTGTTTGTTTTTTTTAATGTAATACAAATGTCTGGTTGCTCCTGACACGATAAATAAAAATAAACAAACAAACACTAACCCTAACCCTAAAGCTTTGGAGAGCTTCGGTTCAACCATTTCAAAGCTCCTTGCTTGGACGGTGATGGAACGACCATCAGCATAGATGAAATTCTCTGACCCTTTTGGATTCTGGAAGCTGTAACCCCATGTTTTGAATTACTGGGCATCCGTTTTCGGAATGGTTAACCAAATACATTTCAATTGTAATTAGAGTGGAACCCTTGGCATCTGCTGGGGTTTAGTTCCAAGACCTCCCTGAATGTCTCAAGGCATCTCTACTGTACTGTTCCATCGGGGGGGGGGGGGGGGAGGAAAAAAAATATAACCGTAGACCTATAAACCTCAAAGAGTTAAGCCCCGACCTAACAGATTTTTCTACTCTTTGAGAAGTGAACTCCACCGAAAATTAAGTCATCAGCAAAGGCTTAGAGATGACTTTTAAGTCAAGCTCTCAGGAGACAAAGACATCTACACAAATGGATCAAAGCCAGGTTCTTTTCTCATCTAGGTTCTGCCAAGCCACACGTTGGCACCCTCTGGGTGAAATACTACATAGAGTAGAACTCTCTCACCAGCAGACTTACAAGAGATGACAGAAGCATTTCTCTCTCCCCGGCAGCCTTCCCAAAATGCAAAAATAGCTGGAGGGCTGCCAGGGGCATTCAATCTCACTAGCCACTGACTGGCTGCAGGGATGCCCTTTGCATTATGGATGCCCTTTGGCTAATTCTAGTTGCTCTTGAGCATGGAGGAAACAGTGTCCTTCTTCTTCCCAGCCTAAGGCTACTCCGTCCTTCCACATACCTCAAAGGCAGCTGGAGAGGGTTTGCACACATGATAGGTGTCTGCATATGTCACCTGGTGGATGTTGACTTAAGTATACTGATTATTCTCCAACATACTACTCATGTACACATACTACTCGTGTACACATCCCTTCACATTTGCTGGGGTTGGGGCTTAGGACTCCCGTGAACATATATAAGGAAATTGGAAGTCTCTAGGAGTGTCTTCCAGCATGGAAATTGACCACAGAAGCCTCTTCCCCACAGCCAAACAAAATCCCACATTATCTGCTTTGAACTTGAACATATGGCAGTGTGGATTCAGATTACACAGTTCAAAGCAGTTATTGTGGGAATTTCTGCCTTGATATTCTGGGTTATATGGCTGTGTGGAAGGGCAGAGTCACCCTGGAAGGCCTAGCACAGTGGGCCACAGACCACCAGTGGGCAGTGAGGACAAAAATCTGGTTCGCGAGCCTCCTTCCTCTTTATTTATTTGTATTTATTTTATTTCCGCTCCTTTCGCGCCTCCTGCCACTCCTTCCCTGTCACTGACCATGGCATATGTTCTGTATCAGAAGCTAGAGCTGATGTGGTCTATCCAATGCAATTTTCTGAATCAGCACCCCAAAATGAATCTAAAGTTGACCAAAAATTGATTTGTAACCCTTTTAGTACTAATATTGGAGAGTGGTTCCTGGTCAAGTGGTCTCTGGTCAAAGTGATTCCTGGGCAAGCGGTCCCTGGTCAAAATGGTCCATGGTCAAGTGGTCCCTGGTCAAAGTGGTCCCTGGTCAAAATTATTATTATTAATATTATTATTATTAACTTTATTTGTACCCCGCTAGCATCTCCCAAAGGACTCGATGCAGCTTACAAAGGCCAAGGCCTCAATACACAACATAACAATACAAACCTAAAGCAAATTAAAAACAATTAAAGCAATATTGAACAACAAAACAACAAGCAATTAACAATACACCAAAGCACAATAAAACTGGCCGGGCCAGAGTAAAGGGTACAGAATTAAAAGTGCTGATGTGACAGGTGATATGTAAGGATTATAGGGTAAGTGCAATATGCAGTGTGCGGCAATCTTAGTTCTAATAAAGTGCTTCTGGGACTTGGTATTGGAAATTTCCTATTCTGAGAAGGCACATCGGAACAGCCAGGTCTTCAAGTTCTTTCTGAAGACTGCCAATGTAGGGGCCTGTCTAAGATCTTTGGGGAGGGTGTTCCAGAGTCGGGGGGCCACCACAGAAAAGGCCCTGTCACGCGTCCCCACAAAACGCGGACCAAATGGTCCATGGTCAAGTGGTCCCTGGTCAAAGTGGTTCCTGGGAAAGTGGTCCATGGTCAAGCGTCCCCTGGTCAAAATTGTCCCTGGTCAAAATGGTCCCTAGTCAAAGTGGTCCCTGGTCAAAAAAAAGTTGGGAACCACTAGCCTGGAGAGACAAGTTATAATGAAATCTACAAAACAACAAATGCGAAAATCAATTACACATTTTCACCAATAACTACAGAAAATGGTGGAGCAAAGGCAAACAAAATACACAGAAGAGTGATGCTTTTATTGGTCAACAAAAATACAGAAAACATGCAAGCTTTTGAAGCTCTACTGGCTTCTTCATTAGGCAAAAAAATTCTTCAAAACCATGCAAGAAAAGTGCTGGAGTCATAGGCCAAATTTTGTACCAGGTGGTATTTCTGCTGTCATTCATTGAGATCCCTCCAGGCTAAAGGAACAACAGAAACAACATCGGATACAACATTATCACTTTTCTTTTCTTCTCCTGTATACTTTTAGAATATCTTTTGCCTGATGGAGCTTCAAAACTTGCGTGGAGTGTTTTGTGCATAAAGTTATCATTGTGGATGATGTTTTGTGTCACAAAATGCTGGAAAGCATGTCAAAGCAAACACTGAGCAAAGCTGCCAGTTGCAATGGGCCTGCTTTAATCTCTTTTTACAAGAGCTGAACTGAAAACATGCTAATTACCTATCTTCATTTACTTATCTATTCAGGGCTTGAGACAGACAGATCAAGGCCTCTATCTACCAGGCTAGGAAGATGACAGATGTGGTAAGCTGAGAACATAAAAACTGGTTACCATTTGGACACTTATTATGCAAGCCAGAGAGATGAACTACTGAGACAAGTAACCCCAAAGCTGGCCAATTTAAAGATTAGCTGCCAGGTGCAGGTCCAGAGCAGCTACTGGGAAAAATTGTGAGCTGCTTTTGTGCATTTAAAAGGACCTGATTCAACCTAACACGAGAAACATAACTCATGAACTTGAGCATCAAGAAAACACTGATAAAAACAGTTAAAAATAGATGTCTTCCAACTTCTGTGATAGTTCCCAGAATCTCTATGTAGTTTCATAAAGCCCTGCTAAATGATCAACATATGCTTAGTGATAAGGAAATATGTGGAGGGAGAATGAGCAAGTTAGAAAGGGAAGAAGGAGACTCTGTTTATCAGAAGGTTCAAGGGCTGCTGTCTAGGTTCCAACTGATATAAGCAGAATGAAAAACTAAGAAGATACGAGGGGTATTTTTTAAGTAAGGTCCGTTTTGTTGTAGACACTAGTAGTTCGCGCGCATACCGCAACAAGCATGTGCGTCGTGTACCGGCATGCCTCGGGAACAACTGTGCTCAGTTTCCGCTCTGTAGCTAACCTGTACAGTTCTGTTCTGTGCTTTAAAAATGTTTAAGACTATCAACTCACCCTCCGCATGTGAGGTTGGCCCAGTTTACCTGTCCAAATGTATTCTCCCCTATGAACCATCTAGGTTGTTAAGATCGTCTGGAGGGGCCCTGCTCTCGGTCCCACTGGCCTCTCAGGCGCGTCTGGTGGGGACGAGGGACAGGGCCTTCTCGGTGGTGGCCCCTCGACTCTGGAACTCTCTCCCACTGGAGATCAGAACTGCCCCCTCCATTCTGTCGTTCAGAAAACGGGTGAAAACCTGGCTGTGGGGTTTGGCTTTCGACGAGTGAATCAATATTTCTGTGATTGGATAGATGATGATGAATGATGGACAACGAATTCACTATGACGACTGACCATTGTTATTATGTGATTGCATTTTGCTATTATAACGTTTTAATTGAATATGTCATATGATATTTTTAATGATTGTTTTGTGATTTTATTGTTGGAAACCGGCCCGAGTCCCCCGATAAAGGGGAGAAGACCGGTATACAAAATTGCTAAATAAATAAATAGTAATACGGTTTTTGTCAGCAAGGAACCTGCCTGCTGCAGAAATTCATAGACAGATTTGTGAAGTGTACAGTGATACTGTTATGAGTGAAAGCAAAGTGCATAAGTGGGTACAACAATTCAAAGATGGCCATGACAACATCCATGATGAGGACCGCTCCGGTCGCCCTTCTTTCATTACAGACGATTTGGTGGCTTTTGGTGGCAGCAAGTTTTTATGAAGAGGGTATTTTAAAATTGGTTCAGAGGTATGATAAGTGTTTGAACAAACTTGGCAACTATGTCGAAAAATAGAGTGAAGTATGTACTTTCTGAAAATAAATTTACATTTTTGAAATAAACTTTCGTTGTGTACTTATGTTCAAACGTACCTTACTTAAAAATACCCCTCGTATTTATTGATCGTGTCAGAAGCGAATAGAGGGTACAGTTAAAATGTATTTAAAAACACAAACAAAGTTAAAAACTTGGCATTATGTTACATGTCCTTTGACCAGGAGTGCCTGTGGCGTTGCTGTAAGAAGGTCTTCCATTGTGCACGTGGCAGGGCTCAGGTTGCATTGTAGTAGGCGATAGGTGGTTTGCTCTTCTTCACACTCGCATTTCGTGGACTCCACTTTGTAGCCCTATTTCTTAAGGTTAGCTCTGAATCTCATGGTGCCAGAGGGCAATCTGTTCAGCGCCTTCCAAGTCACCCAGCCTTCTGTGTGCTCGGGGGGAGTCTCACATTAGGTATCAACCATGGCTTGAGGTTCTGGGTTTTAGCCTGCCACTTTTGGACTCTCACTTGCTGAGGTGTTCCCGCAAGTATCTCTACAGATCTATTTAACGACTCTGGAACTCACCCCCAAGGATATCAGACAAGCCCCCACATTGGCAGTCTTTGGGAGGAGCCTGAAAACGTGGCTGATCCAGTGTGCCTTCCCTGAATAAAGCTCTGAATATCGTGGTGCCAGAGGGCAATTTGTTCAACGCCTTCCAGGTCACCCAACTTTCTGTGTGCCCAGGAGGGAATTTCTCATCTGGCCTCAGCCACCAATTGAGGTTCCAAGTTTTAGCCTGCTATTTTTGGACTCTCGATTGCTGAGGTGTTCCTGCGAGTATCTCTGTTGATTTTAGGAAGCTGATTCTTGATTTAAGGCGTTGACATGCTGGCTGATATTTGAACAGAGGATGGGCCAGAGATGTTACTGCCTTGGTCTTCTAATTATTGACCGCTACTTCCCGGTGGTGCAATACCAGGTAGAGCACTGTTTTTTAGATTGTGGTGCCAACCCCAAATGAGGGTCCCTTTGTCTCAATGATGGGGTCACTAAAATTTTATCAACAGTAGAAGTTTTCTGATTACCACCTATTTACACAAATCTGTTAGCAACAAAGTACAGTGTTTACAGTGGAATTTGCAGAAAATGCTTCAGTTGTACTTTATAAAAAGGAAAATCAGCATGTTTAGCAACAGTAGCAAAATTACAGTTATGAAGTAACAATGAAAATAATGTTATGGTTAGGGTTCGTCACAACATGAGGAACTGTATTAAGGGGTCACGGAATTAGGAAAGTTGAGAACCACTGCTGTAAAATGAGGAAAATTATGTGATTATAGGTTTGAAGCTAATTTTAGAACACACCAATCTCGCATATTTTCACACTGGAGAAAAAGACAGGAGCTACCATGTGGCGTGATTGATCCTGTTCCATTCAAACATTCAGCAAAAACGCACTGGCATCCAAGAATCTCCTTTTTCTTGGGCGGTTTTTAATCTAAATCTGATGCCACAGAGTCTGCTCAGTCACTGCATGGAGCATGGCTCTCTATAAAAGTGTCAAAAGTCAATAAAAGTGTCAAAAGAACGTTGTTTTTAATTAGGAATTGAAGATGGCATCGCGCATCTCCAGTGCCCGTAAAACAGCTCTGAAAAATAGAGATAATGGGCACAAGCATGTGTTTCAAAATGGTACCACATTTTTAAAGATTTCATGGGCAATTCAATAATGATAGCTTTCAACTGTGCATAAACTTTTTACCAGCTTTTCAACTTTATCTTCTTATAACTTTTGTTGCAAACCACTGGGAATAGGACAGGATAGTAATTATTAGCTTGGCAACAAAGCCTTCGCTCCTTCCAGAGCAGTGACTTGTACAGAAATGTTCTGTCTGTGTTTAGCTTGCTGTGCTGTCTGAACCTGGCACTCTTGGCTTGTTTCTTCTGCAAGCCAGAGAAATAACTCATGAATTGTTTTTGTATTTATTTTTCTGACATATTGAGGTAGAAATAAGCAAGTCATACACTGAAATTATGGAGTTTGTTTACCTGCTTCCACCTGCATTTGTGCAATGTATACCATACATACTCGAGTATAAACGGATCCGAATACAAGCCGAGGCACCTAATTTTACCAGACTCCTTCTTTGGAAGCTTTTAAACAGAGGCTGGATGGCCATCTGTCAGGGGTGATTTGAATCCAATATTCCTGCTTCTCGGCAGGGGGTTGCACTGGATGGCCCATGAGGTCTCTTCCAACTCTTTGATTCTATGATTCTATGAAAGACATTGGAAATTGTATGATCTTGGATGTTAAGCAAGGTCAGCCCTGGTTAGTACTTAGACGTGAGATCGCCAACGAATACCAAGTGCAATAGGTTACATTTCGGAGGAAGGAAGTGGCAAAACCACCTCTGTGAGTGCATATACATTGTAGAATTAATGTAGTTTTACACCACTTCAATGCTATAGACTCAGGGGAATTGTTGTTTAGTGAGACACAAACACTCTTTGGCAGAGATGGCACCCAGGATTCTATAGCACTGAGCCATGGCAGTTCAAATGGGGACAAACTGCATTCAGTGTAGTCTTGCTTGCCTAAGAAATTCCAGTAAAATCAATGGGGTCGCCCTAAGCTGACAAGGGATTTGAGGGCACACACAGAAGCAACTGGGAACTATTGAGGTGTGCATCCCCTGCCATCCTCCACCCCCCACCCACTAAACCATAAATGCAAACCACTCCACTTTGCCTGGAGAAAGAAAGGAAAGGGGGAGGACAGCCACCCAGCTGCTGCTGGCTCCCCTTGTCTTAACAAGGGACCGTTCTCCTTCTCCTCCCTCCCCCTTCAGCCATGCTTCACAGCACAGATCTCAAATCTCAGCTTCCTTCTGATTGGGGGGGGGGGGGGGAGGCTTGCCAAGAATGAATGTATTGCCTGTGTTTCCTTACCACCAACACATCAAACCCTCACCCTGATCTCTAGCAAATGACAAGGTGCATCCCAAGAGAAAAACCTGCATCCCCTCAAAAGACACTTGTCAGTCATCTCCCGAAACCCAATCTGTAGAACCCAGTAAGCCCTACGTACATCTATGATCCATTTTGTCCCCTAATCAAGCAGGTTTTGCATCCAATACATTTCCCTCGAGGGTCCTACGAATCTGAATCCAGGAATAAGGGCAACGGGCTGGCTCCTATTCCAGGCACGTCCAACTTTGCCATTGCGGTCCACAGCTAAGAGCTGTTTTTGGTTTTCTCTGGACCCTTTTCCATTCATGTCTCCTCCGTCGGTCTAGCTTTTCATCCCTCGTCTCCCCCTCTCTCTTGACAGATGGATCCCCCTCCGTCTGCCTGAACATCCCTGGGTCTCTCAACCATGTTTTCCCCTTGGGATCCATCTCTCGGATGGCCTTTCCATGTAGCAAAGAGTGACCCCTCTCCAGCACAACAGAACGAAAGATATAGGACAATAATCTATACAAATAAAAATGTAATTTTCGTTTGTGGGATTAACAGAACTCAAAAACCACTGGACGAATTGCCGCCAATTTTGGTCACAAGACACCTACTAACGCAAGGAGTGACCATCACTAAAAAAAACGATTTTGTCATTTGGGAGTTGTAGTTGCTGGGATTTATAGTTCACTTACAATTCACCTGTGGAACTCACTCCCGGGGGAAATCAGGGCATCAACATCCTTCCTCGCCTTCAGGAGGAAGGTAAAGACGTGGTTGTGGGACCAGGCCTTTGGGCAATCTGACAATTAGATATGGAAACCAGATGGACAGGACTGAAAGGACTGACAATTGTGGAATTGTAATTTAACTATGAGATTGCGAAACACTGACCTGAGTCAATGAGGTTTGTATTGGCTTTATTGCTTTTATTGGTTTTATGGTTGTTTTGCCTATAATAATTATTGTTTTCTGTTAATTGTTGTTATTGCTAGAATTGCTGTCTTGTTAATTGATATTATTGTCTTTTGCTGTTATGTGATGCGGGCATCGAATTGTGCTTTGCTTCTGTAAGCCGCCCTGAGTCTCCCCCCCCCCCCCCCCCGGGGTGAGAAGGGCGGGGTAGAAGCAACCGAAATAATAATAATAATAATAATAATAATAATAAGAGCATTCTGAACTCCACCAATGATGGAATTTAACCAAATGTGGCACAAAGGATTCCATGATCAACATGGGCATTGATGGACATTGACCTTGAGTTTGGAAGTTATAGTTCACCTACATTCAGAGAGCACTGTGGACTCAAACAATGATGGATCTGGACCAAACTTGGCACGAATATTCCATATGCCCAAATATGAACATAGACGGAGTTTGGGGGAAAATTGACGTTAACATTTGGGAGTTGTACTTACTGGGATTTATAGTTCACCTACAATCAAAGAGCATCCCGAACCCCATCGACGACAGAATGTGGGCAAACTTCCCACACAGAAAATACTTAAGGCCACCCAGTCCAACTCCCTTCACCAGGGCAAGAAAACGTCATCAAAGCCCTCCTGACAAAGAGCCATCCAGCCATAGATATAGATAGATATAATTCACACACACACAGATATAGTATCCTAGATTTGAGAGGGACCCCTAAAGAAAGACAATTCTATGTTGCATGTTCTAGAGCGGGCAAACCAGACAATCTCGACATCAACACTGACAAAGAAACAGCAAGAAATACTGTTTACCTACAAGCATAAAGAAATTACATATATTAGAAACCAATACTTTCTCATTTACTTCATTTTCCAGATCACCAGACTAGGCCACAGCAATGTGTGGCAGGGGATGGCTAGGAATAATAATAAACTTTATTCTGATAAATATGGATAAAGACACAAAAGACCCAAGAAAGATCAGATGGAAGTCAACACATTTCCCCCTGTTTTTGGACACTTTTTATTTTTCAATTTTTTAAACTTTTTTATCCTTTCTTCTCCTTTCCCTCATTTTTTTCCCTACTACTTTCCTATCCATAAAATGTTCTCCCACTTTCGATGTAATCACTATATATTTTTGTTACACCTCCTTCTTTCTATGTATATTCTGAAAACCTCACTAATAAAACATTATAAATAAAAATAATAATAATAAACTTTATTTATACCCCACCACCATCTCCCCAAGGGGACTCGGGACGGCTTACGTGGGGCCAAGCCCTGCAATATAGTAAACAATATACAACAGAGCACAGCAAAATAAAATAAAATAAAACACAAACCTATTTTAGACGCATCAACAATATGAAATCACACATTTAAAACATAGAAATTGATCACGTTGGGCAGGCTGACTTGAATGGATTAAAATTTTTAAAACACTGCCTGCAACAAAGAACTGGTGGGATCACAAGTTGGAAAAAGTTACAGAGAATGAACACACCAAACTCCTCTGGGACTTCCGAATTCAGACAGACAGAGTTTTGGAGCATAATACTCTTTTTTTTTTTTGTCGTGTCAGGAGCGACTTGAGAAACTGCAAGTCGCTTCTGGTGTGAGAGGATTGGCCATCTGCAAGGACGTTGCCCAGGGGATGCCCGGATGATTTGATGTTTTTATCATCCTTTTGGGAAGCTTCTCTCATGTCCCCGCTTGGGGAGCTGGAGCTGACAGAGGGAGCTCATCCGCCTCTCCCCGGATTCAAACCTGCGACCTGTCGGTCTTCAGTCCTGCTGGCACAGGGGTTTAACCCACTGCGCCACCGGGGGCTCCATAATACTCCTGACCTCACAATTGTGTTAAAAAACAAAGTATGGATCATCAATGTCACAATCTCAGGTGACAGCAGGATTGCAGAGAAACAACTGGAAAAGCTGACATGACATGAGGATTTAAAAATCGAACTGCAAAGACTGGCACAAACCAGTAAAGGTGGTCCCAGTGGTGATCGGCACACTGGGTGCAGTGCCTAAAGACCTTGGCCTGCACTTAAACACAATTGCCACTGGCAGCCAGCAGTCTCAACAGCCAGCAAGTCTCTGCTGTGTACTCATCTTGTTGTGTTTCAAATAAATAAATAATAACAATAATAACAATAACAATACATCAATAACAATACAACAATAACAATAATAATACATCACACAGTCCTAGACACTTGGGAAGTGTTCGACTTGTGATTTTGTGATACGAAATCCAGCATATAGATCTCATTTGCTGTGACATACTGTGTTTTTGTGTCAGTAAAATAATAATTTTATTTCTTACCCACCTCTACCAACGGCTCGAGGCAAGTCACAGCACAGTTAAAAACAAACAATTATATAAAAATTCTACAAACTCACATTAAAATTCAGTTCATAAAAGATACTGATCAAAACATTTCTGTAAAATATACATTAAGACCACATCTGGAATATTGTGTCCAATTCTGGGCACCACAATTCAAGAGAGATATTGACAAGCTGGAATGTGTCCAGAGGAGGGCGACTAAAATGATCAAGGGTCTGGAGAACAAGCCCTATGAGGAGCGGCTTGGGGAGCTGGGCATGTTTAGCCTGAAGAAGAGAAGGCTGAGAGGAGATATGATAGCCATGTATAAATATGTGAGAGGAAGCCACAGGGAGGAGGGAGCAAGCTTGTTTTCTGCTTCCTTGGAGACTAGGACGCGGAACAATGGCTTTAAACTACAAGAGAGGAGATTCCATCTGAACATGAGGAAGAACTTCCTGACTGTGAGAGCCGTTCAGCAGTGGAACTCTCTGCCCCGGAGTGTGGTAGAGGCTTCTTCTTTGGAAGCTTTTAAGCAGAGGCTGGATGGCCATTTGTCAGGGGTGATTTGAATGCAATATTCCTGCTTCTTGGCAGGGGGTTGGACTGGATGGCCCATGAGGTCTCTTCCAACTCTTTGATTCTATGATTCTATGACTGAGACCAAAACACATGACACGGGTTTTAGAATCAAGCTTTCAACTGGCTGGGTAGACCTAGGAGAAGACATAGGTTTTTAGCTGATCTAACCATCTGAAAAGGTCTGCTGGGCGATGGTGGCCAATCGGGTTCTGGCTGGTTGGGGCAGATCCCCCCCCCCCCCACCGAAGACCTAAGTGTATGGGGCAGATTGTATGCGAGAAGGCAATGAGCTGGATCAGTTGAAATTAAATCCAGACAAGACAGAGATACTCCTGGTCAGTCATAAGGCAGAACAGGGTATAGGGTTACAACCTTTGTTGGATGTGGTTACACTCCCCCTGAAGACGCAGGTACACAGTCTGGGGGTGATCCTAGATTCATCACTGACTCTGGAGCCTCAGGTGTTGACTGTGGCCAGGAGTGTCTACGAACAGTTAAAACTAGTGTGCCAACTCCACCCATATTTTGAAACACCTTACTTGGCCACTGTATATAAATGTATATAAATAAATAGAGCAGTATATAAATAAGGTTTTGTTGTTGTTGTCCATATCTTAGTCACATTCCATTTGGACTACTGTGACGTTCTCTACATGGGGCTGCCTTTGAAGACAGTTCAGAAGCTTCAATTAGTACAGAGATCAGCAGTCAGACTACTAACCGGAGCTCCATACAGGGAGAGATCCGCTCCCATGTTGTGGTAGCCAGGCTGCTTATGGGCTAGATATAAAGTGCTGGTTATTATTTTTAAAGCCCTAAACAGTTTGAGCACAGGCTATTTGAAAAACCACATCTCCTCATATAAACCAACTCAACCCTGCGGTTACTAGAGGAGGCCCTGGTCTAAGTCCCACCCCCATCTCAAGAATGGCTGGTGGGAAAGAGAGAGAGGGCCTTTTCTGTGGTTGCCCCCACCTCTGGAAGGCCCTCCCTAAGGAGATAAAGATGGCCCACTCCCTCCTCTCCTTAAAACAAAACTATTACAAACTAACTAGTGCTCTTTAACATATGGAGAGGAGGACTAGATAATCACAGCTGATACACCTCTGGATATAGAATAATAGAATCATAGAGTTGGAAGAGACCTCATGGGCCACCAGTCCAACCCCTACCAAGAAGCAGGAAAATTGCATTCAAAGCACCCCTGACAGATGGCCATCCAGCCTCTGTTTAAAAGCTTCCAAAGAAGGAGGCTCCACCACACTCCGGGGCAGAGAGTTCCACTGCTGAACGGCTCTCACAGTCAGGAAGTTCTTCCTCATGTTCAGATGGAATCTCCTCTCTTGTAGTTTGAAGCCATTGTTCCGCGTCCTAGTCTCCAGGGAAGCAGAAAACAAGCTTGCTCCCTCCTCCCTGTGGCTTCCTCTCACATGACTATCATATCTTCTCTCAGCCTTCTCTTCTTCAGGCTACACATACCAAGCTCTTTAAGCCGCTCTTCATAGGGCTTGTTCTCCAGACTCTTGATCATTTTAGTTGCCCTCCTCTGGACACATTCCAGCTTGTCAATATCGCTCTTCAATTGTGGTGCAAATAATTGGACACAATATTCCAGGTGTGGTCTAACCAAAGCAGAATAGAGGGGTAGCATTACTTCATTAGATCTAGACACTATGCTCCTATTAATGCAGGCCAAAATCCCATTGGCTTTTTTTGCCGCCACATCACATTGTTGGCTCATGTTTAACTTGTTGTCCACAAGGACTCCAAGATCTTTTTCACACGTACTGCTCTCGAGCCAGGCATTCTGTTTTTGTAGGCCAAAAACATCTGGGAACACCAGGTTGAGAACCACTAATTTCGATGAAGGGTTAGAAGGCAGATAACACCAAATTTGGAGGGATAGTCAATACCCCAGAAGATAGGAGCAGGATTCAAAATGATCTTAACACACACACAAAAAAAGATATACCCGAAACGAAGAAGACTGGAAGTTAAAACTAAATATCCTACCCCAACCCCATCTCTATCATACAATTCCTCCTTTCCCTTCCCCTCACCTACTTTCTCAAAATTACCTCCCCATCTAATCTTATCCTATCCCTCCCTCCCATCCCCCAATACCTTAATTTCTATATTTTCCTACTTTCCTATACCAAACATATATTCCCCCTCTTTTTTATTGTTATCTGAAAACCATAATAAAATATATATTAAAAAAACAAAATGATCTTATCAGATGGGAGAGATGGGCCAAAACTAACAAAACGAATTTCGACAGCGACAAATTTCAACAGCCAGGCATTGTCCCCATTCTGTATCTTTGCATTTCGTTTTTCCTGCCAAAGTGGAGTATCTTGCATTTGACACTGTTGAACTTCATTTTGATAGTTTTGGCCCATCTCTCTAATCTGTCAAGATCATTTTCAATTCTGCTCCTGTCCTCTGGAGTATTGGCTATCCCTCCCAATTTGGTGTCATCATATCATCATTGTACTCTGGTCTTGTCGGCTTGGTTGGCGCTGTGGAATCTAATTCATTTTTAAATTTTTAATAAACCTTTAGTGGTTTTATAAATTGAGGCTCATGTTTCTTATGTTGAGATAATTTCCGTTGTTTAAATTGATTGTGTAATTTTAAGTCTCATGTATATAATTTGTTGTTTGATGTTGGATTATTTTGGGATTTGGGGTAGGTCATTGAGTGTAATGATGCACATGACTGTCTTAAGGTATTGAATGTTTGCCTTTGTGTTTGTTGGAATCCGCCCTGGGGAGATAGGGCGGAATACAAATAAAGTTTGTATTCACACTTGCCTCCAACAGACAAGAGTTCTTTCTCCCACCCTGGACTTTCAACAGATATATAAACTGGGCTCTTCAGGTCAATGGATACTCCAACATAGACATCAGAAGAGCTGGAAGGCCAAGAACAAGCCACAAGAGAAAAGACAAAAGATCCACTCAGAGGAAAAGTGTTCTTACCATACATCAAGGGAACCACTGATCGTATAGAGAAGCTGATGAAGAAACACAACCTACAAACTATCTACAGACAAACTAAGAAAATCCAACAAATGCGACGTTCAGCAAAGGACAAGAGGGATCCTCTCACCGCTGCAGGAGTCTACCGTATACCATGCAGCCGTGGACAAGTCTACATAGGAACCACCAAATGCAGCATTGCCCAAACATGAATCAAGGAACATGAAAGGCACTAACTCAACCATAGCAGAGCACCTGATGAACCAACCTGGACACATTTGAGAACACAGAAATACTGGGCCACTCTAACAACTACCATGTCAAACTACATAAAGAAGCTATTGAAATCCACAGGTATGTGGACAATTTCAACAGAAAGGAGGAAACCATGAAAATGAACAAAATCTGGCTAGCAGTATTTTTTTTTAAAAAAAAACAAAAACAAAACTCTAAAATCAGGCAGAACAGAAAAAACAACACTCTGAAAACAGGGTATAGTGCCTAGATCCAGGGAAGTAATTCTCCCCTTCTATTCTGCCTTGGTCAGACCACTTTACCTGGAATCACACTGTGTCCAATGCTGGACACCACAATTGAAGGGGGATGTTGACAAGCTGGAACGTGCCCAGAGGAGGATGACTAAAAGGATCAAGGGTCTGGAGAACAAGCCCTATGAGGAGTGGCTTAAAGAGCTGGGCATGTTTAGCCTGCAGAAGAGAAGGCTGAGAGGAGACATGATGAGGCCCATGGATCAAGATGTGACGGGGAGTCATATGGAGGGGGAGTCTTGTTTTCTGCTGCCCTGGAGACTAGGACAACGAACAATGGCTTCAAATGACAGGAAGGGAGATTACACCAGAACATCAGAAAGAACTTCCTGACTGTAAGAGCTGTTCAGCAGTGAAACTCTCTGCTGAGTGTGGTGGAGGCTCCTTCTTTGGAGGCTTTTAAACAGAGGCTGGATGTTGGGGGTGCTTTGAATGCGATTTTTCTGCTTCTTGACAGAATGGGGTTGGACTGGATGGCCCATGAGGTCCATTCCAACTCAATGAGCCTACTATTCTGGGGTAGGTATGGGCAAACTTAGTTAAACCAGGGGTCCTCAAACTACAGCCTAGAGGCTGTAGGTCATTTATCTGGCCCCCACTCAGGGTCAACCTAAGTCTGAAACGACTAGAAAGCACACAATAACAACAACAACAATCCAACATTGGCCAAAAGCAGGTGCACACTTCCCATTGAAATACTAATAAGTTTATATTTGTTAAAATTGTTCTTCGTTTTAATTATTGTATTGTTTTAAAGTGTTCTCTTTTTATGCACTACAAATAAGATATGTGCAGTGTGCATAGGAATTCATTCATGGCTTTTTCAAATTATAATTCAGCCCTCCAACAGTTTGAGGGACTGTGACCTGGCCCTCTGTTTAAAAGGTTTGAGGACCCCTGGGTTAAACCCTTATGCCGGCAAGTCTGAAGACCGACAGGTTGGAGGTTCGAATCCAGGGAGTTCTAGCTCCCCATCTGGGGACATGAGAGAACCCTCCCACAAGGATAGTAAAACATCAAAACATTTGGGCATCCCTTGGGCAACGTCCTTGCAGGCAGCCAATTCTCTCACACCAGAAGCAACTTGCTGTTTCTCAAGTCGCTCCTGACAAGGAAAAAAAAGCCTTCTAGGTGTTCTGGACTTCAACTCCCACAATGCTTAACAGCCTCAGCCCTTTCCTTTCCTTTTCCTGCCTGTTCTAGGGGAATTCCAGACATGAAACAATCAAGGCCAGCAAACGCCAACCAACAAAGGATTTCTTGTCAAAGGCTTTCATGGCCGGAATCACTGAGTTGTTGCAGGTTTTTTCGAGCTATATAGCCATGTTCTAGAGCAGTGTTTCTCAACCTGGGGGTCGGGACCCTGAAGAGGGTCACAAAGAGATGCCAGAGAGGTCACCAAATACCATCAGAAAGCACAGTATTTTCTGTTGGTCATGGGGTTTCAGTGTGAGAAGTTTGGCCCAATTCTGTCGTTGGTGGGGTTCAGAATATTCTCTGATTATAGGTGATCTATAAATCCAGCAACTACAACTCCCAAATGCCAAGGTCTATTTTCCCCAAACCCCACCAGAGTTCACATTTGGGTATTGCTGCCAAGTTTGGTCCAGATTCATCATTGTTTGAGTCCACAGTGCTCTCTGGATGTAAGTGAACTACAACTCCAAAACTCAAGGTCAATGCCCACCAAACCCTTCTAGTTCTGTGTGCCAAGTTTGGTTCAATTCCATTATTAGTGATGTTCAGAATGCTCTTTGATTGTAGGTGACCTATAAATCCCAGCAACTACAACTCCCAAATGACAAAATAAATCCCCCCAAACCCCACCAGTATTCAAATGTAGACATACGGCTATATGTGCCAAATTTGGTCCAGTGAATGAAAGTACATCCTGCATATCAGAAATTTGCATTACGATTCGTAACAGTTACAGTTATGAAGTAGCGATGAAAATAATATTATGGTTGGGGGTCACCACAACATGAGGAACTATATTAAGGGCTTGCAGCATAAGGAAGGTTGAGAAATGTGTCCAGAGGAGGGCAACTAAAATGATCAAGGGTCTGGAGAACAAGCTCTATGAGGAGCGGCTTAAGGAGCTGGGCATGTTTAGCCTGAAGAAGAGAAGGCTGAGAGGAGATATGATAGCCATGTATAAATATGTGAGAGGAAGCCACAGGGAGGAGGGAGCAAGCTTGTTTTCTGCTTCCTTGGAGACTAGGACGCGGAACAATGGCTTCAAACTACAAGAGAGGAGATTCCATCTGAACATGAGGAAGAACTTCCTGACTGTGAGAGCCGTTCAGCAGTGGGACTCTCTGCCCCGGAGTGTGGTGGAGGCTCCTTCTTTGGAAGCTTTTAAACAGAGGCTGGATGGCCATCTGTCAGGGGTGATTTGAATGCAATATTCCTGCTTCTTGGCAGGGGGTTGGACTGGATGGCCCATGAGGTCTCTTCCAACTCTTTGATTCTATGATTCTATAAGGTTGAGAACCACTGACATAGCCTAATGGAGTATTATGAAATGTGATGGTTCATGTATTGTCGAAGGCTTTCATGGCCGGAATCACTGGGTTGTTGTAGGTTTTTTCGGGCTATATGGCCATGTTCTAGAGGCATTCTCTCCTGACGTTTCGCCTGCATTTATGGCAAGCATCCTCAGAGGTTTTGAGGTCCTCCAGGCAGGAAGCAGCCAGGCATTGAATACTAATCAAGGTAGCCAATTGCACAATTCCAACAGACAAGAGTTCTTTCTCCCACCCTGGACAGATATATAAACCCCACTTCCCTAGTTTCCAACAGACCTCAGGATTACTGAGGATGCCTGCCACAGATGTGGGCGAAACGTCGGGAGAGAATGATACTGAAACATGGCCAGACAGCCTGGAAGACTCGCAGTCAACCCAAAGTTATGATGATGGCTATCTGTGTGGGATGCTTGGGCCTTTCCTATATGGCAAGCGGTTGGGCTGGATGGCCTCAGGGGTCTCTCTATGATTCTACCTATTAAGAGGCTAATAGCCATTGAAAGAGTGTCCTCTCAGGCGAAGCAGAGGGCCGGAAGCAGAACCCCACTTCCGCCCGTGGCCCTCCTCTGCAGGCCCCGCTCCCCTCGGGGCCCTTCCCGCCGTCTCAAGGGCCCGCTTGGACCCCTCCGTACCTGCTCCCGAGGGTCCCGCTTCCATCCCATCCACGCGGGCGCCGCCCGAGCCTCGCCGGGAAGGAGAGCGGCGCTGTCGGCGGCCGTGGAGGCAGCGCCGAACCCGGGCGCCGCTCCCGCCGCAGCCTCGCTCTGCTGTGGCCGACGCGGGACGGACTGCGCCTGCGCGGCGGCGCCAGCCAATCCGCGTCGCCCACCACGCGTCACCACGGAGGGAGGCCCCGCCCCTCAGCTTGCCGCCCCGCCCCTTCGCCTCCTCAAAGAGGTGGACACACAAGGAGGCCGCCTTCAGGCAATCACTTCCGAATGCCGTTCGAACGCCTCCGTGTAGCCAAAGGGAAGAAGCACACCTTCTGCATCCTCCCTAATGTTGTTAGGGAACTCTCCAAAATAGCAGAGTCTTTATATATTTTGGGACATATGGCGCAAATTGATTGAGTTTCCATCAGGCCTAGGCAAACTTGGACCCTCCCTCCAGATGTTTTGGACTTCAGCTCCCACAATTCCTAACAGCCAACCTGGACACAGCATATTATTTGAGAACACAGAAACCACCATGTCAGACTACACAGAGAAGCCACTGAAATCCACAAGCATGTGGACCATTTCAACAGAAAGGAGGAAACATTAGGACATTAAGATCGTCCGGGGAGGCCCTGCTCTCGATCCCACCAGCCTCACAAGCACGGCTGGCGGGGACGAGAGACAGGGCCTTCTCCGTGGTGGCCCCTCGGCTGTGGAACGCCCTTCCCGCAGACGTTAGATCGGCTCCCTCCCTGCTGGTGTTCAGGAGAAGAGTGAAGACCTGGCTCTTTGAACAGGCGTTCAATTAAGCAGTGCAATCAATTGACTGAATTTGGAACTGGAATAATGGACGAGGAGATCGGATTGTGATTTTACTGATGAGACGTGACGGATTAGTTATTGGATGTATTGATGTTTGTTCATTTGCTGATGTATTGTTGTATTGTTTTAACTACTTAATGACTGTTTAGATGCTAATGCTATGCACTTTGTATATTGTCCTGTTGTAAACCGCACTGAGTCGCCTACGGGCTGAGATAGTGCGGTATACAAATAAAGTAAGTAAATAAATAAATAAATAAACCTTGAAAATGAACAAAATCTGGCTACCAGTATTTAAAAAACTCTAAAATTAGAACAGCACAACAACAGAGAGGAAACAAACAAGGACATCTAATCACCTCTCAACAAAAGATTGCTCCAAGCACTGCCAGGCCATCAAATGCTAATCAAGGTGGTCAGTTGAAACATTCACACCTAGCTCCACCAGACAAGAGTCCTTTGTCCCACCCTGGTTTTTCCACAGATATATAAACCCATTTTCCTACTTCCAACAGACCTCACTACCTCTGAGGATGCTTGCCATAGATGCAGGTGAAACGTCAGGAGGGAATGCCTCTAGAACATGGCCATATAGCCCAAAAAACCTACAACAACCCAGTGATTCCAGCCATGAAAGCCTTCGACAAGACAACTAACTTCTTCTGAGAGGCACAAAACGCTTGATTTGTTACAAATGTACAGTAGCTTGATGGTTGCTGGAATAAGTTTCTTCACTTAGTTACATGCAGAGGTAATCAGATATAGCTCACTACCTCTGAGGATGCTTGCCATAGATGCAGGTGAAACGTCAGGAGAGAATGCCTCTAGAACAGTGGTTCTCAACCTGGGGTCCCCAGATGTTTTTGCCTTCATCCAGGGCCGGCTCAACCCATTACGCAAAGTAAGCATTTGCAGTATAGTTGATTTTGCCCAGGGGCGCTCTTGAGGCGCTCTTGGGGGAAAATTGACCTTGACATATGCGAGTTGTAGTTACTGGGATGTATAGTTCACCTACAATCAAAGAGCATTCTGAACTCCACCAATGATGGAATTGAACCAGATATGGCACACAGAACTCCCACGACGAACAGAAAATATATATCAGTGATTGGTTGGGGCGGGAGGGGGGGGCAAAATACTGTTTGCTTACCGTTGAAAATTACCTAGGGCCGCCTCTGCCTTCATCTCCCAGAAATCCTAACAGCTGGTAAACTGGATGGGATTTCTGGGAGTTGTAGGCCAAAACACCTGGGGACCCCAGGTTGACAACCACTGATCTAGAACATGCCCATATAGCCTGAAAAAACCTACAACAACCCACTGGTTTATATTGATTGAAGGAAAAGAGAGCAAACCTGCAACAGAAACAATGAAATAAGACAATGGAATAAGTGTCAAACAAAAGGAAAAATTATCTATATAAATAAAAATGTAATGTTCGTTTGTGGGATTAACAGAACTCAAAAACCACTGGACAAATTGACACCAAATTTGGACACAATACACCTAACAATCCAATGTATGTCCTTCACTCAAAAAAATGATTTTGTCATTTGGGAGGTGTAGTTGCTGGGATTTATAGTTCACCTACAATCAAAGAGCATTCTGAACTCCACCAATTATGGCATTGGACCAAACTTGGCATACAAGACTCCCATGACCAACAGAAAACACTAGAAGGGTTTGGTGGGCATTGACCTAGAGTTTGGGAGTTGTAGTTCACTTACATCCAGAGAGCACTGTGGACTCAAACAATGATGGATCTGGACCAAACTTGGCACAAGCACTCAATATGCCCAAATATGAACACAGATGGAGTTTGGGGGAGGTAAACCTTGACATTTGGGATTGGTAGTTACTGGGATTTATAGGTTCACCTACAATCAAAGAGCATTCTGAATCCCACAAACGACAGAATTGGGGCAAATTTCCCACACAGAACCCCCATGACCAACAGAAAATACTTAAGGCCATCCAGTCCAACTCCCTTCATCAGGGCAAAAAAACATTATCAAAGCCCCTCCTGACAAAGAGCCATCCAGCCATAGATATAGAAAGATATATATGATTCACACACACACACAGATATAGTAGCATAGATTTGAAAGGGACCCCTAAAGAAGGTCAATTATATGTTGCACATTCCAGGATGGGCAAAAGAGACACTCTCCACATCAACACTGACAAAGAAACAACAAGAAATACTGTTTACCCACAAGCAGAATTAAATTACATATATTAGAAACCAACGCATGGCAGGGGACGGCTAGTAATCTATATAAATAAAAATGTAATGTTCATTTGTAGGATTAACAGACCTCAAAAACCACTGGACGAATTGACACGAAATTTGAACACAAGACACCTATCAGGCCAACGAGTGACCACCACTCATAAAAACGCTGAAAAACACAGCAGAAGGGACTTAAAAAGCAAAACAAAAACAACACATGCTCAAAACCATATACAAACACACATATATACACACATATATGCATATACACACACAAAACACACAGAAAAGAGGAAGGAGAGAAGGAGGGAGAGAAGGAGGAAAGGAGAGAAGGAAGGAAAGAAAGAAGGGTAGAGAAGGAAGGAAGGAAGGAAGGAAGGAAGGAGAGAAGGAGGGAGAGAAGGAGGGAGAGAAGAAGGGAAAGAAGGAGGGAAGGAGAGAAAGAAGGAAAGAAAGAAAGCTAGAGAAGGAAGGAGGGAGAGAAGGAAGGAGAGAAGAAGGGAAAGAAGGAGGGAAGGAGAGAAGGAAGGAAAAAAGAAGGATAGAGAAGGAAGGGAGGAGAGAAGGAGGGAAAGAAGGAGGGAAGGCGAGAAAGAAGGAAAGAAAGAAAGATAGAGAAGGAAGGAGGGATAGAAGGAGGGAGAGAAGAAGGGAAAGAAGGAGAGAAGGAAGGAAAAAAGAAGGGTAGAGAAGGGAGAAGAGAAGGAAAGAAAGAAAGGTAGGGAAGGAAGGAGAGAGAGGGGAAAGAAGGAGGAAAGGAGATAAAGAAGGAAAGAAGGGTAGAGAAGGAAGGAAGGAGAGAAGGAGGGAGAGAAACAGGGGGGGAAAGAGGGAAAGAAGGAGGGAAGGAAAGAAAGAAAGATAGAGTGGTGGAGGAGACCTTTGATGACCCAGCAACTCAGTGCTGCGAGTTTGCGCACCATTTTGCAGGCAAAGTTGCTCAGATACGCCTTGAGTTGGACTCCAATTTCATCACAGTGCCAGGAAAGGTGATTGAGGCATCTGCTTGTCCAATTTTGTTCTTCCTGAGACCGTGGAGGAGGTCCTTGGGGCTGTGAGGGCGACCACATCGGCTTCAGACCCTTGCCCGTCTTGGCTAATTAAATCGGCCAGGGATGGGTTGAGTGACTGGTTTGTATTGATCATTAATGCATCATTGGAGCAGGGTTTTTTTCCATCTCGACTAAAACAAGCGGTGGTTCGTCCACTCCTTAAAAAGGTCTCCCTTGACTCCACGGTGCTGAACAATTTCAGACCAATCTCCAACCTCCCTTTTTTGGGCAAGGTGTTGGAGCGGGTGGTCGCCTCTCAGCTCCAGGGCTTTCTGGATGACATCAATTACCTGGACCAATCACAGTCTGGCTTCAGGCCTGGTCACGGCACCGAGATGGCTTTGGTCGCCTTGGTGGATGACCTCCGCAGAGAACTGGACAGGGGGAGTGTGACCCTGCTGGTTCTCCTGGACATCTCAGCGGCTTTTGATACCATCGATCATGGTATCCTTCTGGGACGACTCTCTCGGATGGGTCTCGGGGGCACGGTTCTGTCGGGGCTCCGGTCCTTCCTGGAGGGTCGGTCCCAGATGGTGAAGCTGGGAGACGCCTGCTCGGACCCCTGGCCTTTGACCTGTGAGGTCCCGCAAGGCTCTATTCTGTCTCCCATGCTTTTTAACATCTACATGAAACCGCTGGGAGAGGTCATCCGGAGTTTTGGATCATCTATTTCTTGTCTAAGGAATCTTGCCAGTGATTGTACAACACAATAATCCATTAGAGCTGTTCTCAGGGAACCAGTAACTTAATACAATTCAAGAGTGACGAGCAATGTTTTTAATAGTTTTATGTTATTCATTTTAAAATATGAACGTATTGTTTCTTTTTCCTTTTTTGCCATCACTGCTACTGTTTTCAGACACAATTTCTATAGTTCCAAGGCAGAACTACATGAAACTGCTGGGAGAGGTCATCCGGAGTTTTTGAGTTGGGTGCCATCTCTATGCAGATGACACACAACTCTACTACTCTTTTCCACCTAATTCCAAGGAAGCCCCTCGGGTGCTGGATGAGTGTCTGGCTGCTGTGGCTGTCTGGATGAGGATGAAGATGCTGAAGATCAATCCCGACAAGACAGAGGTCCTCCTAGTCGATCATAAACTGGATCGGGGTATAGGGTGGCAACCTGTGCTGGACAGGGTTGTACTCCCCCTGAAGTCACAGGTCCGCAGTTTGGGGGTCCTCCTGGATTCATCACTTATGCTTGAGGCTCAGGCGTCGGTGGTGGCCGGGAGGGCTTTTGCACAATTAAGACTCGTGCGCCAACTGCGACCGTACCTCGTAAAGGCTGATCTGGCCAGGGTGGTTCATGCCTTGGTCACCTCTAAATTGGACTACTGTAATGCGCTCTACGTGTAGCTGCCCTTGAAAATGGCTCGGAAATTCCAACTGGTCCAACGGGCGGCGGCCAGGTTGTTAATGGGTGCTCCTTACAGAGAGAGGTCAACCCTCCTGTTTAAGGAGCTCCATTGGCTGCCGTTAATCTTCCGGTCCCAATTCAAGGTGCAGGTGCTTACCTACAAAGCCCTAAATGGTTTGGGACCCGCCTACCTGCGTGACCGCATATCTGTATTTGAACCCACACAATCACTCTGTTCATCTGGAGAGGCCCTGCTCATGATCCCTCCTGCGTCGCAAGTGCGTTTGGTGGGGACGAGGGACAGGGCCTTCTCTGTGGTAGCCCCCCCGACTCTGGAACTCTCTCCCCAAGGACATCAGACAAGCCCCAGCGTTGGCAGTCTTTAGGAGGAGCTTGAAGACCTGGCTGTTCCAGTGTGCCTTTCCAGAATAGGAAACTCCCAGCATCATGTCCCAAACGCACTTTATTAGAGATTTAAGATTGCCTGCACATTGCACCTACCCTAAAATCCTTACATTTCACCTGTCATGTCCAGCACTTTTAATTTTTATTCATTACATTTGGCCCGGCCCTAGTTTTAACTGTGTCATGATGTTATTGTTTAATGTTTTATTGTTTATTGCTTATTGGTTTGTTTTAGTTTTATTGTGTATTTGTTATGCTGTTGTTTTATTGAGGGCCTTGGGCTATGTAAGCCGCACCAAGTCCTTCGGGAGATGTTAGCGGGGTACAAATAAAGTTAATAAATAAATAAAATAATACAAAACATATCAAGATACACAATAGAGCACAATAGTAAAAGTGAGTTTACCATGAAGGATTAAGCATTGAGATAAAAAATATAACAGAATAGTCAGTAAGACATAATTAACTAAAACATAAATAAACATGACAACAAAAACTCTCCAAACAGTTTAAAATGCAGTTACTTTAAAAATGGTTGGCACTGGTGTCCCTTTAAAATTTTTAATTTCATGTTTCAAGTTTTGTCTATATCTTTCTATCTTTCCCTCTGTCTGACTTTCTGTCTGTCAATAATCAGTCTTCTATATATACTTTTGACTGTCTGTCTATCTATCTATCATGCTCTGATATTGTCGAAGGCTTTCATGGCCAGAATCACTGTTGTTGTTGTAGGTTTTTTGGGCTGTATGGCCATCTTCCAGAAGCATTTTCTCCTGACGCTTCGCCTGCATCTGTGGCAAGCATCCTCACAACCTCTGAGAGAATTGGCCGTCTGCAAGGACGTTGCCCAGGGGACGCCTGGATGATTTTTGATGTTTTATCATCCTTGTGGGAGGCTTCTCTCGTGTCCCCGCATGAGGAGCTGGAGCTGATAGAAGGAGCTCATCCGGCTCTCCCCGGATTCGAACCTGCGACCTGTCACTCTTCAGTCCTGCCGGCACAGGGGTTTAACCCACTGTGCCACCGGGGGCTCACCTCTGAGGATGCTTGCCACAGATGCAGGCGAAATGTCAGGAGAGAATGCTTCTGGAACATGGCCATACAGCCCAAAAAACCTACAATAACCCTGTTCTGATATTGCTTGGCTTGGTCTGGATGGTCTCCTGTGGCCCCTCCTGGGAGTATATGACTCCCATGGTTACGCCAGCAGGTTCATTGGAACACAGAAGCCCCCTCACCATGACAAGGTAACAATCCATCGAGGGAGAAAACCAGCAGGTACCAGTCAATCCCTCTACAATGCCAAGCTTAATTCTGTAACATTTGAAAATGTTGAGCATTTCTGCTCCCTGGGCAGCCACCTCTCCATAAAAATCAACATTGACACTGTAATACAAAACTGTAGAACTCTGCGAGTGCATCATTCTTCTGAATGAAGCATAGAGTATTAGAAGATCGGGACATCCGTAGGGATACCAAGATAGAATCATAGAGTTGGAAGAGACCTCGTAGGCCATCCAGTCCAACCCCCTGCCAAGAAGCAGGAATATTTCATTCAAAACACCCCTATAGAATCATAGAATTATAGAGTTGGAAGATGGTTGTTTACAAAGCTATTGTCCTTCCAACCCTGTTATACGCCTCACTCAGCGTCACAGTCATCTCCTCAAATGATTCCATCAGCGATGACTCCGAAAAATCCTGCAAAACTCTTGGGGAGAAGAAGACAGGCAGACATATGTCAACAAGGGCTGGAACCAGGTGGCAGATCCACTTCCTGAAGATCTCATGGGATGACCACATCAACTTCCCCGGGTCCTGGGGCTCCAAAAGGACAAAGAAGTAGCGACGGTGGGAGCAGCACAGCAGCAGGAAGCTCATAGAATCATAGAATCATAGAATCATAGAATCAAAGAGTTGGAAGAGACCTCATGGGCCATCCAGTCCAACCCCCTGCCAAGAAGCAGGAATATTGCATTCAAATCACCCCTGACAGATGGCCATCCAGCCTCTGTTTAAAAGCTTCCAAAGAAGGAGCCTCCACCACACTCCGGGGCAGAGAGTTCCACTGCTGAACGGCTCTCACAGTCAGGAAGTTCTCAGTTTGACAATCAGCTGTTTTTCTTTAAAAATATTCTCAAAAATAAAAAGGTTATTCCCAGAGCGTAGGAGTCCGAAATGCAAAAAGCGAGATAGCAGTTAGTGTTAGAATTGAGCTAGGAAAAATATGGTACCAAAATGAAGTCGTTTCGTTGACCCGTGGATACGGGGCCCCGATGGGTTTCCGTATCCGCGGTTTGAAGAAACGCAGATTCGGCCTCCCTGGGACGCCTGGAAGGCATCCCAGGCGGGCCAGCAACTGCCCCAGGCCCAGAAAAGGTTAGATTCATGCATTTGGTACTTGTGAGTCAGGAAATTGGCACAATGTATCACTATGAAGAGGTGAAGGTTACAATTCAATTAGTCTTTATTAGGGGTTTTGTTGCAATGTTTGGGCTGGGGAGAAAGGCAAAAGGAGAGAGCTCAAGATTGCAGAGAGTCCTTGGTTGAGGCTTCTGCTGGGGCACATTTCATCAGCGCTGGCTCAGCGGGGCACTCAGGAATTGCGGAACTCCCTGCAGCTGGTCAGATCAGCTGGAAAGCAGGGGTCTGGGGTGAATTCGGCATCAACGTGGTTCGAATACCCAGAGATCACCATCTCCCAAAACAGTTACTCACCTTCCAAGTGAAGAACCAAAAACGGAAAGTTGATGGGTTGGAAAAGAGAGTGAAAGATAAGATTAAAGCTAACCTTAAAAATTGTAGCATAGACACCAAGAACTCAAAAGCCCTGGCCCTTGAGCATCAGAACTGGAGGCTAGCTGTGACCAGCAGTGCTGTGGAATTCGAAGAGGCTCGTATGGGTGGAGAAAGGGAGAAATGTGTCAAGAGGAAGAAGTCGCATCAAGGTTACTCTTGCTGGGACCACCTTCCATCTGGAAACTGATGTGAAAGAACGTACAGATAAAGAATAGGTCTCCACAGTCACCTATGGATCCACCACCGAGACCCTACACTTGAAAGGCCATCCTACTCGGACACGAGTGATCGCCGATGATAAGCATTAATGCAGTTCCACACCACTTCAACAACCATGGGCTTCATGCTCTGCAATCCTGGGAGATGCAGTTTGGTAAGCAGAGAAAACTAAAGAGCTTGGCAAACTACAACTCCCATGATTGCACTGTATGGAGCCACATCTGCTAAAATGGTAACAAGATAAAAGGTAAAGGTAAAGAATGTCCCCTGACATTAAGTCCAGTCGTGTCCGACTCTGGGGTGTGATACTCATCTCCATTTCTAAGCCAAAGAGCCAGCGTTGTCCGTAGACATCTCCAAGGTCATGTGGCCAGCATGACTGCATGGAACGCCGTATCAAGATACATAGTCTATATTAATTTTTTGGTAAAAATTAGTGACACACGTATCTCCCCTTCCCAAGTCCTTTGCTAACTCTTGCAATGTACTATTTTTGTGGTTTTGACCCCGACATGGAAGATGTCCCCATCCCAAAGGGCGATTGGTAATCGGAAGTTTTAATAGGAGCCCCCTGGAAATTTAACTTCTCCTCTTTGGTTTTCCTTTTGGCTTCTGTTGCCAACAAAGGGGAAGGGACTATAAGGGAGAAAGAGAAGGACCCCCCTCTGCCGGAGAAGCGGGCAATTGCAAACACAACCTTAAGCAGCTGAGCATCACTGCAAGCACATTTAGGACAGTGGTCCTCAACCTTCCTAATGCTGCAACCCCCTAATACATTTCCTCATGTTGTGGTGATCTCCAACCATAACATTATTTTCCTTGCTACTTCATAACTATAATTTTACTACTGTTATGAATTGTAATGTCAATATCTGATATACGGGATATATTTTCATTCACTGGACCAAATTTGGCACAAATGCCCAGGCTACGCCCAAATTTGAATACCGGTGGAGTTGGGGGAGAGGATTGATTTTGTCATTTGGGAGTTGTAGTTCACCTACAATCAAAGCATTCTGGACTCCACCAATGATGGAGTTGAACCAAACTTGGCACACAGAACTCCCATGACCAACAGAAAACACTGGAAGGGTTCCTCCGATAAAGGAAACTGATTGGTCAAAAGTCACAGACTATTTAAGATCGAAAAAAGAATATTAATATAGAAAAAGGGGGGAGTGGAAAGAAAGAAAGAAAAGAAGAAAGAAAAGAAGGAAGGAAGGGGGAAGAAAGGAAAGAGGGAAAGAGGAAAGAAAAAGGGGAAAGAGAGAATAGAAAAGAAAAAGAAGCAGAAGAACGAAGATAAGAGAAGAAAAAGAAAGAATCCACTCTGAAGATACTCATGGAAGTCAACAAACAACTTTTTACTCTATTTTTTCTACAACCTTTTTCTTCTATTTTTTCTACAACTTTTTTATTCTATTTTTTCTATCTATTTCATTTTTTCCTCTTCATTTTCTTTTTTTCCTCATATTTTTTTCTTTTCTCTTAATAATAATAAATAATAATAACACTTTATTTGTACCCCGCTATCATCTCCCCAAGCGACTCGGTGCGGCTTACATGAGGCCGAGCCCAAACACAACAATACAGGCAATAACCACAACAATACAAACAATTAAAAATAGAACATAAACGATAAATATATAACATTATCAATAAGACAACATACGATTAAAACTGTGGGAAGGCCAAATGTAAAAATTAAACTTGGAAAAGTGCTGAAGCATGGACGAAAAGGTGATAGTGCCGATTGTGGAAGACATACGAGCAGACCTAAAAGTATAAAGTGCTTTGGAGGGACAAAGTGCTATGAGATCATTATTCCGGGAAGGCACACTGGAACAACCACGTCTTCAAGCTCCTCCTTAAGACTGCCAGGGTTGGGGCCTGCCTGATGTCCTTAGGGAGTGAGTTCCAGAGTCGAGGGGCCACCACCGAAAAGGCCTTCTCTCTCGTCCCCACCAATCGCGCCTGCGATGCTGGTGGGATCGAGAGCAGGGCCTCCCTAGATGAACGAAGAGATTGTGTGGGTTTGTATACAGAGATGCGGTCACGCAGGTAGGCGGGTCCCAAACCGTTCAGGACTTTGAAGGTAAGAATCTGCACCTTGAATTGGGTCCGGTAGATGAATGGCAGCCAGTGGAGCTCCTTGAACAGGAGGGATGACCGCTCCCTGTAAGGAGCCCCAGTTAACAACCTGGGGCTCCTTGCTACTGCCCGTTGGATCATCTGAAATTTCTGGGCCGTTTTCAAGGGCAGCCCCACGTAGAGTGCATTGCAGTAGTCCAGTCTAGAGGAAGTGACGAGCGGAGTGCCGCAGGATTCCGTCCTGGGCCCGGTCCTGTTCAACATCCTTATTAATGACTTAGATGAAGGGCTAGAAGGCAGGATCATCAAGTTTGCAGACGACACCAAATTGGGAGGGATAGGCAATACTCCAGAGGACAGGAGCAGGATTCAAAACGATCTTAACAGATTAGAGAGATGGGCCAAAACTAACAAAATGAAGTTCAACAGTGACAAATGCAAGATACTCCACTTAGGCAGGAAAAACGAAATGCAAAGATACAGAATGGGGGGTGCCTGGCTTGAGAGCAGTACGTGTGAAAAAGATCTTGGAGTCCTCGTGGACAACAAGTTAAACATGAGCCAACAATGTGATGTGGCGGCAAAAAAAGCCAATGGGATTTTGGCCTTCATCAATAGGAGCATAGTGTCTAGATCTAGCGAAGTAATGCTACCCCTCTATTCCGCTTTGGTTAGACCACACCTGGAATATTGTGTCCAATTCTGGGCACCACAATTCCAGAGAGATATTGACAAGCTGGAATGTGTCCAGAGGAGGGCGACTAAAATGATCAAGGGTCTGGAGAACAAGCCCTATGAGGAGCGGCTTAAGGAGCTGGGCATGTTTAGCCTGAAGAAGAGAAGGCTGAGAGGGGAGGCCCTGCTCGTGATCCCGCCCACGTCGCAAGCGCGCTTGGTGGGGACACGGGACAGGGCCTTCTCTGTGGCGGCCCCCCGACTTTGGAATGCCCTTCCAAAAGATCTCCGACAGGCCCCTACTTTAGCAGTTTTCAGAAGGAACCTAAAAACCTGGCTGTTCCGATGTGCCTTCTCAGATTAGGAATCCCCATCCCAAGTCCTAGAAGCACTTTAGCACAACCGATGTTACTGCACACAGCACTTTTACTCCTACGTTCCTCCTGCCATTTCAGCATTTTAACCCTGTACCCCATTGCGCCGGCCGAACCAGTTTTAATAGTGTTTTGATGTAGTTATTGTTGTTATTTTGCTTAATTGTTTTGATTTGCTTGTTTATTATTGTGTTATGTATTGTGTTTGAGGCTTCGGCCTGTGTAAGCCGCATCGAGTCCTGCGGGAGATGCTAGCGGGGTACAAATAAAGTTAATAATAATAAATAATAATAATGATAGCCATGTATAAATATGTGAGAGGAAGCCACAGGGAGGAGGGAGCAAGCTTGTTTTCTGCTTCCCTGGAGACTAGGATGCGGAACAATGGCTTCAAACTACAAGAGAGGAGATTCCATCTGAACATGAGGAAGAACTTCCTGACTGTGAGAGCCGTTCAGCAGTGGAACTCTCTGCCCCAGAGTGTGGTGGAGGCTCCTTCTTTGGAAGCTTTTAAACAGAGGCTGGATGGCCATCTGTCAGGGGTGATTTGAATGCAATATTCCTGCTTCTTGGCAGGGGGTTGGACTGGATGGCCCATGAGGTCTCTTCCAACTCTATGATTCTAGGATTCTATGACTCTTCTTATGCTTTTGTTATCAATGGAAATTCTTAATAAAATGATTTAAAAAAAGAAATATATGTTTTCTGATGTTCTTTGGTGACCCCTATGAAACTCCCTCATGGCACCTCCATGGGTCCCGACTTCCAGGTTGAGACACACTGGTTTAGGTGCATAGGCATTCAATAACAGTTCTGTTCACTAGGGAGGCATCTGCACTGTAGAACTGATGCAGTCTGCCTCCTCTTTAACTAAGAAGGCACACATCTCTGGAATGATAGGAGCTGTCATTTGGTGAAGCAGAGAAAGCAAAGGGCCTCTGGAAACGACAGCTATGATGCTTCCACAGCATTGAGCCATAGCAGTTCAGTTGCACTAATTCTACAGTATCGATGCCCCGCAAATCAAGTGACTTTAACTGATGCAGATAAAACAAGCAAGGGAAGATTGGGATGCTAGATACCGGCTCCTCGCTTTCTTTCCCATTGGCAGGAGAACCAAGACATTCGGTGCCGGAGGCAAAGGATCAAAAGGAGCCTCTTCCTCCATCTATCCATATTTAGAAGCTGGCTCACGTAGCAGCCTTACTTCACCTCTGGCAACGAGTGAAGAAGCCAGGGAGAAGAATCATAAACCAGAGAATTGGAAGAGTGCCCCAAGGACCATCTAGTCCAGTGGTTCTCAACCTTCCTAATGCCACGACCCCTTAATACAGTTTCTCATATTGTGGTGACCCCCAACCATAAAATTAGTTTCGTTGCTACTTCATAACTGTCATTTTGCTGCTGTTATGAACAGTCATGTAAATATCCGATATGCAGGATGTATTTTCATATACTGGACCAAATTTGGCAGAAATACCCAATACACTCAAATTTGAATACTGGTGGGATTGGGGGAGGGTATTGATTTTGTCCTGTGGGAGTTGTAGTTGCTGGGATTTATAGTTCACCTACAATCAAAGAGCATTCTGAACTCCACCAATGATTGAACTGAATCAAACTTGGCATAACAGGACTCCCGTGACCAACAGAAAATACTGGAAGGGTTTGGTGGGCACTGACCTTGAGTTTTGGGAGTTGTAGTTTACCTACATCCAGAGAGCACTGTGGACTCAAACAATGATGGCTCTGGTCCAAACTTGGCACGAATTCTCAATATGCCCAAATGTGAACACTGGTGGAGTTTGGGGGAAATAGACCTTGACACTTGGGAGTTGTAGCTGCTGGGATTTATAGTTCACCTACAATCAAAGAGCATTCTGAACTCCACCAATGATGGAATTGGACCAAACTTGGCACACAGAACACCCATGACCAACAGAAAATACTAGAAGGGTTTGGTGGGCACTGACCTCAAGTTATGGAGTTGTAGTTCACCTACATCCAGAGAGCATTGTGGACTCAAACAATGATGGATTTGGAGCAAACTTGGCACGAATACTCAATATGCCCAAATGTGAACACTGGTGGAGTTTGGGGGAAATAGACCTTGACATTTGGAAGTTGTAGTTGCTGGGATGTATAGTTCACATACAAGGAAAGAGTATTCTGAACCCCACCAGAATTGGGCCAAACTTCCCACACAGAAACCCATGACCAACAAAAAATACTGGGTTTTCTGATGGTCTTTGGTGACCCCTCTGACATCCCCTTGCGACCCCTCCAGGGGTCCCGACCCCCAGGTTGAGAAACACTGATCTAGTCCAACCCTTACCCACAGATGAAGACACCATTCCAAGCCCTCCTGACAGATGGCCATCCAGCCTCTGTTTAAAACTCTCCAAAGAAAGAGACTCCAAGGTAGCAGATTCCAATATTGATCCGCTCTCTAACCATCAGGAAGTTCTCAATATTTAGCTGGAATTGTTTTTCCTATAGCTTGAACCCATTGTTCCTTGTCTCTTGTCCAGAGAAGCAGAAAACAAGCTTTATTTCACCCTCCAGGTGTTTTGGACTTCAACTTTGGCCATCCAGATGTTTTGGTCTCCAACTCCCACAATTCCTAACAGCCTACTGTAAAGGAGTCGTTAAACTGCTGCCACCAATTGTAACGATGACCGTTTTAATGCCACCGAATGCCACCAATTGTGAAGGTGCGTGTGGTAAAGCACCCACTGCCACCTAATCTATGAGGGAAGCCAGGCAACTATCAATATCAACCTAGGAGCTATTTTATAAAGGGACTGTTAATTACAGAAGGCTTTATTCACTTGATAGCGTAGCGTTTACTTTCTTGGCTTGACTTTATTATTGTAGGCTGTTCAACTTAGGAGCAACTTATCAGGCAAGGCTTGAGGAAAACAGTAACAAGTTTATTTTAACAGGCGTATAACAATGTA
Organism: Anolis sagrei; assembly: GCF_037176765.1. NCBI lineage: Eukaryota > Metazoa > Chordata > Lepidosauria > Squamata > Anolidae > Anolis > Anolis sagrei. The sequence continues at coordinate 71,863,887 of NC_090034.1, forward strand.
TAACTGTTCTTCAAAAGAGGCACAAATCTTGATGGATACATTGGAAAGGTTTCATGAGTAAACTCAGGCAAACACTTCATAAGGTTTCACAGCTGGCACAACAGGCTTAAACCCAGCCAAACCTTGATTCTTAATTCAGAATCAACAACCCCCTGTACCGGGTCCTTCTCTGCAACCACTTGGTCACCAATTGATCCCCTGAATCTCCACCAAGAGATTCAGTCTTTCCCTATAGCACACTGGCTACAGACACATTCCCTGAATCTCCACCAAAAGATTCAGTGTTCTCTCAGTAGCTCTCCGGCCACTGACTAATTCCCTGTTTCTCCCACTAGAGAAATCAGTCCCTTCCTGTAGCTCACCGGCCACAGACTGACTTTTTAAAACACAGCTGCCTCCTGAAGAGGTGGTTGGCTCCGCCCCTGTTGCTATGGCAACTCAGCTAACACCAAGCCACCCTCTCCCACAAAACATAATCTCCCATACTTACCATCCCTAAACCACTGTCCAAACTACACATAACCAAAGAAATAAAACTTACACATCGTCACACCTACCAGCTGTCAGGAATTGTGAGGGTTGAAGATCAAAACACCTCCTGGGACAAAATACTAACCACTGACACAAAAATTATAAGAAAAATATATAATCAACTACTAATATGGGTCACAGAGACGGAACAAGTTAAGACTAATATGATAAGCTGGTCAAGAGACATAGGCCAATCGATACCACTAGCAGATCGGGAAAAAATCTGGAAAAATAAAATTAAGTACACATATGCCACAGACCTAAAGGAGAGCTGGTATAAGATCTTTTATAGATGGTACCTAACACCTGAGATACTAGCAAAAATTAACAAAGACAAAACAAAGGACTGATGTTGGAAATGCGAAAAGGAAAAAGGTGTATTTCTACACATGTGGTGGAACTGTAAAAAGGTAAAAAAAACATTGGTCACAAATTCATATGATAATGGAAAAAATATTGAAGATAAAAATTGAACTAAGACCAGAAATACTACTATTAGGACTGCATAACCTGAAATTGGAAAAGAACGAGGATAAACTATTTTTCTATCTAACAACAGCTGCTAGGATGGTGCTAGCAAAAATGTGGAAAATTAAAGAGATCCCAACAAAGGAACATTGGACTAGTAAAATAATGGACATAATGAACATGGACATTTTGACACAGAGAATCTCTCAAAACTACAAAAAACCTCAAAGAACTGACTGGAAATCAGTATTAGAATTTATAAAGGAGGGAAATAAAGAAATGTACACAATAGATTTATAAATGAAATCCAAGAAAAAGGCAAATGAAGAAGGGACCGTATGTCCTGAGCAAATAATTGTATACATACGCTGACAATTATTAAGGCAAGTGAATATAAGGTAAAAACTTGGAGGGGGGATCACGAGCGGGTGTCAGAGGGGTTGCCAAAAACCATCAGAAAACACAGTATTTTCTGTTGGTCATGGGGGTTCTGTGTGGGAAGTTTAGCCTAATTCTATCCTTGGTGGGGTTCAGAATACTCTTTGATTGTAGGTGAACTATAAATCCCAGCAACTACAACTCCCAAATGTCAAGGTCTATTTTCTCCAAACTCCACCAGTGTTCACATATGGGCATATTGGGTATTTGTGCAAAGTTTGGCCCAGATCCATCATTGTTTGAGTCCACTGTGCTCTCTGGATATAGGGGGACTACAGCTCCAGAACTCAAGGTCTGTTGGGTTTCATCCCTGGACTGCACAAGTCTGCAGTCCTCAACGAGTAGGTAGACTAAGATATAGGATTAGAATAAGGTATTTCTTTCCCCACATTCCGATGCATGCTTTCCCAAGAAGGGGCTTTATCTTTATTCTTCTTGCTTGCCACTATCTCCTCCCCCCTTTGAAGATGTAGCAATGGAATCTCTGTGAGGGATGACGCACCTTATTCTTTAAAGGTATTTTTTTATTGTCCTGGGTTTGGCCATGTGGTCATTCTCCATTTTGGCCCTCCTTTCTGCTGCCTTTGTCTTCCCTCCAGTGAGGACGCATTTTGCCATTCTCCAGGCAAAATGTAGCTGCATTGATATTTTTGATATTTTATCCTTTTTACCTTCCAAAGAATATTAGCTTAGTAAGCTAGTTAGTTACAAGATCTTTTCTATCTAGAATGTATTTCTTTTGTTGAATAAATATTTGGAACCTAAAGATTTGTCTCTGCAATCCTGTACCATCCTGTTCAATGGAAGTTAATCCTGACTCACCACACGTTTCTGCCGTTTATGAAGTCTGCTTCTAGCACTCCACTGTATTTTTAGTAGAATCACTCCAAGTGAAGGTTATTTTTTGAGCCTGTCAGCTCTGATTCCCAGCAAGGTTAACACCCACCAAACCCTTCCAGTATTTTCTGTTGCTCATGGGAGTTCTGTGTTCCAAGTTTGGTTCCATTCCATCGTTGGGGAAGTTCAGAATGCTCTTTTATCAGGTTTTACAATGTATTGTAATGTAATATAGCTGACTCATGCACTGCTAATGGGCTTCTATTGGAAATGCTGAGTCATGCATTAACTGTATATAGAACTTCATTTGGGGAATGTGTTCTGGCCGAGTCCAGGTGATTGTGAATGATGTAATCCACCGGATCGGGGTATAGGGTGGCAACCTGTGTTGGACGGGGTTACACTCCCCCTGAAGCCACAGGTCCGCAGTTTGGGAGTCCTCTTGGATTCATCGCTCACGCTTGAGGCTCAGGCATCGGCGGTGTCCGAGAAGGCTTTTGCACAATTGAGACTCGTGCGCCAGCTGCGACCGTACCTCGCGAAGGCTGATCTGGCCGGGGTGGTCCATGCCATGGTCACCTCTACCTGCATGACCGCATCTCCGTTTATGAACCCACACGTTCACTTCGTTCATCCGGAGAGGCCCTGCTCTCGATCCCACCAGCATCGCAGGCGCGATTGGTGGGGATGAGAGAGAGGGCCTTTTCGGTGGTGGCCCCTTGACTCTGGAACTCACTCCCTAAGGACATCAGAGCAGGCTCCAGTGTGCCTTCCCGGAATAATGATCTCATAGCACTTTGTCCCTCCAGGCGCGATTGGTGGGGACACGAGACAGGGCCTTTTCTGTGGTGGCTCCCCGACTCTGGAACACCCTTCCAAAAGATCTTAGACAGGCCCCTACATTGGCAGTCTTTAGAAAGAACCTGAAGACCTGGCTGTTCCGATGTGCCTTTCCAGATTAGGAATCTCCAATACCAAGTCCCAGAAGCACTTTAGTAGAACTAAGATTGCTGCACACTGCACACTGCACTTACCCTATAATCCTACATACCTCCTGTCACATCAGCACTTTTAATCTTGTACCCATTACTCTGGCCCGGCCCTGTTTTATAGTGTCTTGATGTATTGTTTATTGCTTGTTGTTAATATTGCTTTAACTGTTTTTAATTTGCTTTAGGTGTTGTATTGTTGTGTTGTGTTTTGAGGCCTTGGCCTGTGTAAGCCACATCAAGTTCTTTGGGAGATGCTAGCGGGGTACAAATAAAGATAATAATAATAATAATAATAATAATAATAATAATAATAATCCTGGGTCTGAGTTAAGTTCATGAGTTGGGAACCAATCAGAGATTGCTATGTGTAAATGTATAGAATTGTATATAAGGAAGTCATGTACAGTGTATTCTCTCTCCTTGTGCTGTGATGCTGTTTGCCGAAGACTCTGTGTAATGTATTAAAGGAACCTGTCTGCTAAGGCAAGTTATAACCATATGCTGTGGTAAGTTGTAGTGTCATCTGGATTGGAGGGGCAAACAATAGTTAAACTGACAATTGCTGGGCATGTGCGCAAGTGCCTGTGGAGAGTTCCAGAGTGACTACAGTTTGTGGGAGCAGTTGACTGAAAATACTGTGCAGGAAGAATCTACAGGAAAGCGCTGAAGTTGTGCAACTGATCTGTTGCTGAATTGTGAGATAAAGCGCAACATCTTTGATTGTAAGTGAACTATAAATCCCAGCAACTACAACTCCCAAATGACAAAATCAATCCCCTCCCCGAACCCCACTAGTATTCAAATCTGGGCGTACTGGGCATTTGTGCCAAATTTGGTCCAGTGAATGAAAATACATCCTGCACATCAGATATTTACATTACGGTTCATAACAATAGCAAAATTACGGTTATGAAGTAGAAATGAAAATAATTTGATGGTTGAGGGTCATCACAACATGAGGAACTGTATTAAGGGGTCATGGCATGAGGAAGGTTGAGAACCACTGTGTTAAATGCCTTGGAAGGAACCGACTCTGGTGTTTATAAATAGTCTCTGTGTGTGGGTGCCAAGGCCGGCCATCCGGCCACTGGATGCCAGGCTTGGCTTGCGGATGGACAGATGCCGAGATGTAAATAGACCACACCTCTTCCGGAGAGTAAGGCGGCCACTGGATGGCTCCTGAAGCAGAGCCAGCTGTCTCAAGCATCTTGATCCGATGGGCAGCCAAGCAATTCCAGCTCATGCTTTTCTGGCTGGGATCCTATGCACGCTTAATGTGAGATGATAGTACAACCCTGTTGACGCAGTGGATTGGAGTGCTGAACTTCAGAACTTGCTGACCAAAAGGTCGCAAGTTCGAATCAGAGGAGCGGCATGAGCTCCTGCAGTTAGCCCCCATTTCTGCTAACCTAACAGTTTGAAAAAATGCAAATATGAGTAGATCAATAGGTACGACTCTGGCGGGAAGGTAACGGCGCTCCATGCAGTCATGCTGGCCTAATGACCTTGGAGATGTCTATTGACAATGCTGGCCCTTCGACTTAGAAATGGAGATGAGCGCCAACCCCCGCGAGTCAAACACGACTGGACTTAATGTCAGGGGAAAACCTTTACCTTTACAGAGAACAGCGAGCCCTATTGAAACAAATGGCTTTTGCTGGAAGCTTACCATGGATTTGCGTGTGTGTGTGTGTCAGGAGCGACTTGAGAAACTGCAAGTAATTTCTGGTGTAAGATAATTGGCCGTCTGCAAGGATGTTGCCCAGGGGATGCCTAGATGTTTTTGATGTTTTACCATTCTTGTGGAAAGTTTCTCTCATGTCCCTGCATGGGGAGCTGGAGCTATCAGAGGGAGCTCATCTGCACTCTCCCCAGATTCAAACCTCTGAACCATAGAATAGAAATAATGAAGACTGCTATATGACGACTCAGTGTTATGGGACTCATATTTGCATGTTTTCAAACTGCTAGGTTGGCAGAAGCTGGACTACAGGGGCAGCTCAACCCTTATGCAAAGTAAGCATTTGCAGTATAGTTGATTTTTTCCCAGGGGTGCTCTTGAGACGCTCTTGGGGGAAAATAGACCTTGACATATGCGAGTTGTAGTTACTGGGATGTATAGTTCACCTACAATCAAAGAGCATTCTGAACTCCACCAATGATGGAATTGAACCAAATATGGCACACAGAACTCCCACGACGAACAGAAAATATATATAAGTGATTGGTTGGGGGTGGGGCGTGGCAAAATACTGTTTGCTTACAATTGACAATTGCCTAGGGCTGCCTCTGTTGGACTAACAGCAGGAGCTCACCCCACTCCCCGGATTTGAACCGCCAACCTTTCTGTCATTTAAGAACCCGAAAAACATAATCGCACTCCTCGCGGCGGAGAAAGTCATGCAGCAATGAACTGTTGGAAGACACTGCCTCTCACAAGTAGAAGAGAACAATACTCTAGGATATGAAAATACTACAAGCTTTACATACACTAGAGGTCTACAAATCTCCTTAGCAAGGATGGGGGTGTAACCAGGGTCACTGCCTCTGCCCGGGATGCCACTATCTTGGCCCAGACAGGCATGGAACCAGAGACACAGAACTGCCTACTAGATAATAATAATAGTCTCGCTTACCCAACCTTCGCTCATCCAACGTTCTGTATTATCCAACACAGTCTGCCTCTCACCCAGATCCACTACTGCTTCAATACATTGCAATGTTTTGGTGCTAAATTCGTATTGAACTGCTTTTTCTGTCGATTTGTTGTAAAACATGATGTTTTGGTGCTTGATTCGTAAAATCACAACATAATTTGACATTTAATAGTCTTTTCCTTAATCCCTCATTAGCCAACATTTTTGCTTATCCAACGTTCTGCTGGCCTGTATATGTTGGATAAGCGAGACTCTACTGTAATGACATTTTATATCCCGCCCCCCTCTCCCAGAAGGGACTCAGGGTGGCTTACAATACTACGAGGGTTGAATGAAAAGTAATGCCTCCACCTTCATAACTCAGAGGTGGCAGTACTGCTATGCGGCAGGTATTGGATTGTTCAGTAGACTCTCCTCTACAGTTCCATTTTGGCAGGAAGCCTTATCATTGAATGGTTGTTTTGTTGAAGTGCAAAGTATGGAACCCTGTGCAGACGGTCGGTCAATGCGACTTAAGCAACGTGCAGTCATTGAATTCTTCACAGCAGATGTCACCCCAAAGGAGATTCATCAGAGAATGCAAGCTGTTTATGGTGATTGTGTTGAGGTGAGTATTGTGCATCGTTGGGGTTCTGTGTGGGAAGTTTGCCCCAGTTCTGTCGTTCGTGAGGTTCAAAATGCTCTTTGATTGTAGGTGAACTGTGAATCCCAGTGACTACAACTCTCAAATGTCAATGTCTACTTCCCCCAAACTCCATCTCTGTTCATATTTGGGTGTATTGAGTGCTTTTGCCAAGTTTGGTCCAGATCCATCATTGTTTGAGTCCACAGTGCTCTCTATATGTAGGTGAACTACAACTCCCAAACTCAAGGTCAATGCCCACCAAACCCTTCCAGTATTTTCTGTTGGTCATGAGAGTTCTATGTGCCAAGTTTGGTTCAATTCCATCGTTGATGGAGGTCAGAATGCTCTTCGATTGTAGAACTATAAATCCCAGCAACTACAACTCCCAATTTTTGAGTGATGGTAACCCCTTGTGTTGTAAGACATTTTGTTGCCAATTTTGATGTGATTTCGTTCATTGGTTCTTTTGTTTTTAAGGTACTCATTATGCACAGAGCATTTATATATATATAGATTGTGTTCTCATTCCTAAAAATCACAACATTTGTCCCACTCATGACTCTCCCCCATCTTCATTTCTTGTACATTTAAGGAGCAAAGTGGGAAATGTTGTGTAAAGCAAGAGAGAAGGAAGGCTAATGCAATTTCCAGAGGCATTCTGGGATGGGGCAAGGCTGTCTTGGTAGGAAAAATAAAGGGCAAAGTGGATCGGCTTTGAAGAATCCATCTGAGGGAAATTAATTTGGTAAGAACACAGCTAAACAAGATAATTCACCAACAGAAAAAAAAGAGTGTCAATAGGAGCCTCGAGTGGTGCAGTGGGTTAACCCACTGAACTGCTGCACTTGCTGACTTGGCGGTTCAAATCCAGGGAAGGAAGGAAAGAAAGAGGGAGCAAAGGAAGGAGAGAAAGGGAGGAAGGAAAAAAGGAGAGAAAGAGGGAGGAAAAGAAAAAGGCGGGGAAGGAAGGAAAGAGGCAGAGAAGGAAGGAAGGAGAGAAGGAAAGAAGAAACAGGAAGACGGAACGAGGGAGCAAAGGAAGGAGGGAAAGAAAGGAGGGAAAGAGAGAGGGAAGGTTGGCCACAGCAACGCGTGGCGGGTACAACTAGTTATATATAATCCTTTACAGTGGTGTTCAGTAGGCCTGGGTAACAACGCAAAAATTTGTTTCTAAAATCGATTTGTAATTGGGGTGTTTTTTTGTTTCGATATTTAAAATAATTACAAAATTTTCCAAAAAAAAAGTTCGGTATTTACGAAATTTCGTAAATATTTTACAAAACATTTTGTAAAGATGGCGCCCTTTTTTTTTCAATATTTTTAAAATATTTTTTAAATTTAATTATTAATTTAGTAGAATAGGGAGGAGAAATTATTATTGAGGGAAGGCAGGCACTCACTCTGGCGGGCCCTCTCGCTCGCCGCTCGCTTGCCGCTCGCCCTCTCGCTCGCCCTCTCGCTGGGATGGGTTCCTTCCAGGAGGGGCTCTTTTTCCCAGGCTGCCAAACTACAACTCCCAGGATGCTACAGCATTGAGCCAATGAAAGAAAGAGAAGGAGACCTCCCTCACGCCCTCTTGCTCGCCCTCTCGCTCGCCGCTCGCCCTCTCGCTCGCCCTCGCCCTCTCGCTCGCCCTCGCCCTCTAGCTCGCCGCTCGCCCTCTCACTCGCCCTCTCGCTCGCCCTTGCCCTCTCGCTCGCCGCTCGCCCTCTCTCTTGCCCTCTCGCTCGCTCTCGCCCTCTCGCTCGCCCTCTCGCTTGCTCAGCCGGCGCCGAGAGAGGAGAGCTCCCAGCAAGCCAGGCGGCCATCTTACGTATTTCCGAAATGGACGGAAATACAAAATTTTTTGGCGCCTGCCGTTTCGATATTTAAAAACACTTCCAGGTTTAAAAATAAGTTTTGTAATCGTTTCGTAATTCAAAAATTAACGAATTTTTTAACGAATTACGAATTAACGAAACGAATTGCCCAGCCCTAGTGTTCAGCTGTGGGATATCTTATAGTATATAACACGCACTTCTCTATAATTGGTGCCAGTGGCGAGATTGATTTCGCGTACACTTCTTTATAACAGGTTTCTGAAAAGGCCGCTAACTGAGGGAGGTTCCTGTCCGTACAGCACACAAATGGATGAGATGGGAATGTGATGACTTTGACCAGGGCTGGCAAATGGTTTGTTCTCACACACAATTCTTTCTGGGTTCTCGGCCTAAACCTGGGCATGACAAGACATGTCAGCACAGAAGTGTAACCCCAGACTTCCCCTTTGCCATGGGAAATTTTCAGAGAAGTGAGGGAGAAAAACCAGGTTTCCAAAGAGCAGCAACATCAGGTCTTTTTACTAGTTTGAGTCCATGAAACCACCAAGCCCTGCGTCGGGGCAGTCTCCATTGTTACAGCCATTTCTGTCTTTTACTGCATGTGGAAGAAATAAAATTATTAGATATTGCAGCCAGGAAAGTTAAATCTTTGCCCCTCCATCGCCATGTTAACTAGGCCACCCGGGTTTATCTGGCCAGTTCTTCACAACCAGGTTTTAGATGCGAATGCTCATCATCGGAAGTCCTTTGGGAAGAAAGAGATTGTGGAAGATGAATGCCCATGGAGGGCAGCTAGGAGCAGAGCAGGCAAAGCCAAGCTTTGGAGACAGACCACTGCATCAGACTCCATTCCATAACCCTACCCTAGTTTACATTTCTTTTTTTTATTGAGTTTTTAACATCCTGTCTGCAACCCGCGTTTGCGTAGGCGAGGCCTCCTACCATCCTGGCTAGGAAGCACTGGAGAGAGGGGGTGGCAATTCAGTTTTTACACTTTGCTCACTGACAATGTGGAAAAAAACAAATCCCGGCACAAACTAGGTGCTGCTAGGAGGCAAAACGCAACAGGCTGCGCAAAAGAGGGACGAGGCAAAGGGGGAGAAACAGCAGCAGCAGTTTAAGGAAAGCCACTCCTGCCCTTGCGGCGCGTCCTACGCTGTGCATAGTGGGAGACGGTGCGGTCGCTCAACAGAGTCCAAACGGGGCAAACTAGATTTCCCTTCAAACCAATGAACAAAAAAACAAAATTAAGGGGAGGAGGGGCGATTCAGGTTTAGCTGGTCCGGCAGTGGACCTGCCTCTCAGAGCTGTCTTCGTCATCTGAGCCTCCTCCGGCTCCGCTGCCAGTCAGTCCTGTGATCCGGTAGCCCATGTTCAGCAACATCATCTCCAAGGGGTCAGCGTTCATTCGTCTCTGGTTGGCCTGTGAAGCCCCTTCCATGTCTTCCACTACCCGCCCATTCAAGGTCTCACTCTGCAAAAGAAGAGAATTAGTGACAGATATGGTCAACTGCCCGTAGAGGGAACTCACTAGACATGGCTGCTTCTACTGGTCTCATCAAGCATTTTGGAATTACATCTTCTAGAGTAGAGGCATCACACTTGGGGTCCTCCAGAAGTTTCCCAAAAGCCCCCACCCAGCCTGATATCCTTGGGAAGTGAGTTCCAGAGTCAAGGGGCCACCACCGAGAAGGCCCTCTCCCTCGACCCCACCAATCGCGCCTGCGAGGGAGGCAGGAGCGCGAGCACGACCTCTCCAGGTGATCAACAAGATCGTGTGGGTTTGTACACAGAAATGCGGTCATGCAGGTAGGCAGGTCCCAAACCATTCAGGGCTTTGTAGGCAAGAACCTGCACCATTGGTGTCTCCTGAGTAATGGGAGCTATAGCTATTTGTGGAAGTGGGAGCTTGTCTGTGGAAGTGGACACCCCAGCCACATACATATTTTCATTTTTATAATGTGTATAGATTACTGTTGTTGTTGTCATCCCTCTAAAACGGAGACTCAAATTTTAAGGTAACTACAGGTTGAGCGTCCCGTATCTAGAATACTCCAAAATTGTCCACATGGCATAGTTGAGATAGTGACACTTTTGCTTCTGATGGTTCAATATACACACAGGGTTGTTGTAGATTTCTTCGGGCTATATGGCCATGTTCTAGAGGCATTCTCTCCTGAAGTTTCACCTGCATCTATGGCAAGCATCCTCAGAGGTAGTGAGCTCTGCTAGAACTAGGAAAATGGGTTTATATATCTGTGGAATGACCATTAGCATTTGATGGCCTGGAAGTGCCTGGGGCAATCTTTTGTTGAGAGGTGATTAGATGTCCCTGATTGTTTCCTCTCTGATGTTTTGCTGTTGTAATTTTAGGGTTTTTTAATACTGGTAGCCAGATTTTGTTCATTTTCATGGTTTCCTCCTTTCTGTTGAAATTGTCCACATGTTTGTGGATATCAATGGCTTCTCTGTGTAGTCTGACATGGTGGTTATTAGAGTGGCCCAGCATTTCTGTGTTCTCAAATATTATTTGGGAACATATTATTTGAGAACACAGAAATGCTGGACCACACCAACAACCACCATGTCAGACTACACAGAGAAGCCATTGAAATCCATAAGCATGTGGACAATTTCAACAGAAAGGAAGAAACCATGAAAATGAACAAAATATGGCTACCAGTATTAAAAAACTCTAAAATTACAACAGCAAAACAGAGAGGAAACAATCAAGGACATCTAATCACCTCTCAACAAAAGATTGCCGCAGGCACTGCCAGGCCATCAAAAGCTAATCAAGGTGGTTAGTTGAAACATTCACACCTAGCTCCAGCAGACAAGAGTCCTTTGTCCCACCCTGGTCATTCCACAGATATATAAACCCATTTTCCTAGTTCCAACAGACCTCACTACCTCTGAGGATGCTTGCCATAGATGCAGGCGAAACGTCAGGAGAGAATGCCTCTAGAACATGGCCATATAGACCGAAAAAACCCCCTATAACAACCCAGTGATTCCGCCCATGAAAGCCCTCGACAATACAATATACACACACTTTGTTTCATTCATAACATTACTAAAACACTACATAAACCACCCCCAGATTTCCCCCTCTGGAAATGGCATTCCAAAACTCTTCCTGGCTTTACTACTGCCCTATTCAAGGCTCTGCCTATATTCTCACCTCCGGCCGAGGATTCCACAGACGGACAACGGGGTCAATGCCGCTGGTGGCCAAAAAGCAGTAGCTTGGGTGAGGCTGCAGGCAATTGACTATAGACTCGTCGCCTTGCAGAACCCGCACCAAGTTGGTCGTTTCTTTCTCCCAAATGAAGAAGGAGCCATCGTCGGAGCCACTGACAATGTACTGCGCATTGCTAGGAGGAAGGACAGCAGGCAAACCGAGGATTTAATGAAATGGCAAGCAGAAGCATCACACGGCAGGGCTAGGGATCATAGAATGGTAAGAGTTGGAAGAGACCTCATGGGCCATCCAGTCCAACCCCCAAGAAGCAGTAAAATTGCATTCAAAGCACCCCCAACAGATGGCCGTTCAGCCTCTGTTTAAAAATCTCCAAAGAAGGAGCCTCCACCACACGACGTGGCAGAGAGTTCCACTGCTGAACAGCTCTCACAGTCAGGAAGTTCTTCCTCATGTTCAGATGGAATCTCCTTTTTTGTAGTTTGAAGCCATTGTTCCGTGTCCTAGTCTCCAGGGCAGCAGAAAACAAGCTTGCTCCCTCCTCCCTATGACTTCCTCTCACATATTTATACATGGCTATCATGTATCCTCTCAGCCTTCTCAATCAAGTGTGTTTGGACTATGGTTCTGTCAGGTTTTACAATGTATTGTAATGTAATATAGCTGAGTCATGCACTGCTAATGGGCTTCTATTGGAAATGCTGAGTCATGCATTAACTGTAATCATTTGGGGAATGTGTTGGGGAATCATTTGGGGAATGTGTTCTGGCCTAGTCCAGGTGATTGTGAATGATGTAATCCTGGGTCTGAGTTACGTTAATGAGTTGGGAACCAATCAGAGATTGCTATGTGTAATTGTCTAGAATTGTATATAAGGAAGTCATGTACAGTGTATATCTCTCCTTGTGCTGTGATTTTGTTCGTAGAAGGCTATATGTAATTAAAAGAACCTGTCTGCTAAGACAAGATATAACTGTATGCTGTGGTAAGTTTGTAATATCATCTAGACTGGGGGAAAGACAATGGTAAAACTGACAATGGCCGGGCATGTGCTCAAGTGTATGTAAAAGGTTCCAGAGTGACTACAGTTTGTGGGAGCAGTTGACTGAAAATGCTGTGCAGGAAGAAGCTACTGGAAAGCGCTGAAGTTGTGCGACTGATCTGCTGCTGGATTGTGAAGTTAATCTCAACAGGTTCCTATTGTCCTTGGGCACCCACATTAGACGGCTTGCACCTCTAATCAAAAAATCCATAACTAAAAAATGGCGTGGCTCAAATAAGGCCTCTAAAATAATAGTGTGAGAATCAGAGCTGGGAATCAGTATTAAGGGGGTTTTTGTATCTAAAATTGAAAAACCAAATGCACACTAGCAGTTTGAACCTAAGAACAACAACTGACAACTAGTAAATAAATAGCAGTGAATAGCCTATTGTTGGAAGTCACCCATATCCTGCACAAGTTTATAGTCCTCATCCAGAAAATAGGTACATGAGTTAGCTGGAGGAGAAAGCACTTGTCCCACTGCCCTCTATTGTCTGCGTGTGCCTCTCTCTCCTCTCATTCCTTGGTGATGTTAGACTGATATCTCAGGGACACACCTATTTTTATTCAAAGTATCTGGACACATGGCAAGCCCCTGAGTCCTCCATCTTATAGAATCACAAAATCATAGAACTGGAAGAGACTTCGTGGGCCATCCAGTCCAACCCCCTGCAAAGAAGCAGGAAAATCGCATTCAAAGCACCCCCAACAGATGGCCATTCAGCCTCTGCTTAAAAGCCTTCAAAGGAGACTTCCAGGGCAGAGAGTTCAACTACTGAACAGTTCTCAAGGTTAGGAAGTTCCTCCTAATGTTCAGGTGGATTCTTCTTTCCTATGGTTTGAAGCCATTGTTCTGTGTCCTAGCAGAAAACAAGCTTGCTCCTTCCTCCCTATGACTTCCCCTCACATATTTATACATGGCCATCATGTCTTCTCTCAGCCTTTTCTTCTGCAGGCTAAACATGCCCAGCTCCTTGAGCCACTCCTCATAGGGCATGTTCTCCAGACCCTTGATCCTTTGAGTCACCCTCCTCTGGACACAATCCAGCTTGTCAACATCTCCCTTCAATTGCGGTGCCCAGAACTGGACACAGTGTGATTCCAGGTAACGTGGTCTGAACAAGGCAGAATAGAGCATGGGTAGCATGACGTCCCTGGAGTTAAACACCAGACTCCTAATGATGCAGGCCAAAATCTCATTGGCGTTTTTGCCGCCACATCACATTGTTGGCTCATGTTTAACTTGTTCCCCACGAGGACTCCGATTTTTTTCACACGTCCTGCTGTCGAGCCAGGCGTCGTCCCTCATTCTGTATCTTTGTATTTCATTTTTTCTGCCTAAGTGGAATATCTTACATTTGTCCCTGTTGAACATCATTTTGTTAGTTTTGGCCAATCATCTCTCTAATGCAGTGGCTCTCAACCTGGGATCCCCAGATGTTTTTAGCCTTCAACTCCCAGAAATCCTAACAGCTGGTAAACTGGCTGGGATTTCTGGGAGTTGTAGGCCAAAAAAATCTGGGGACCCCAAGTTGAGAACCACTGCTCTAAAGTGTGAAGATCATTTTGAATTCTGCTCCTGTCTTCTAGAGTATTGGCTCTCCCTCCCCATTTGGTCTCATCTGCAAACTTGATGATCATGCCTTCTAATGCTTCATCTAAGTCATTAATGAAAATGTTGAACAGAACCAGGCCCAGAATGGAACCCTGGTTACAGCTCTGGGGAGAATCACCCTTTGGGTTCATTCACTTGACCAATTATAGATCCACCTAACCATAGTTTTGCCTAGCCCACATTGGACTAGTTTGGTTGCCAGAAGGTCATGGGGGACCTTATTGAAGGAAGGCCTTCCTGAAATCCAGATAAGCTACATCCATGGCGTTCCCTACATCTATCCAGCTTGTAACGCTATTGAAAAAACACATGGCAAGCCCCCAAGTCTGCCATCTTGTTCTTGTTCTATGAGCATGCAGAGAGACAAGATGTCTCCAGAGAGATAGAGATGTCTATGCCCTAACTTTCAATAAAGACTTTTGTCACAGTCCCTCAAACTGTTGGAGGGCCGGATTATAATTTGAAAAAAATATATGAATGAATTCCGATGCACGTTGCACATATCTTATTTGTAGCATAAAAACACTTAAAAGCAATACAATAATTAAAATGAGCAACAATGTTAACAAATATAAACATATTAGTATTTCAATGGGAAATGTGGGCCTGCTTTTGGCTGATGAGATAGGATTGTTGTTGTTGTTATTATGTGCTTTCAAGTCGTTTCAGACTTAGGTTGACCCTGAGCGAGGGCCGGGTAAATGACCTTGGAGGGCCGCATCCGGCCCCCGGGCCTTAGTTTGAGGACCCCTGTTTTAAAGCTCCTGTAATTGCTGAAGCTTATTTGTCTAATGTTGGCTCAAGATACTTCTGATCTGCTAAAACTGCTGTCGTTGCTGCTTTATTTTTTAAATGCTTTTTTCGATTTTGAAATTATCCAACATCATCATCGGAAAATGTTATTACTTTCCCAGAAAACAAAGCCCAAAACTGTACCTGTTATATATTCTCTGCAAAACAGGTGTAAGCATAAAAGCTATTGCTTACACTAAAAGAGGATGATTTGGGTTTTCTCTGTTGCGGAAAAGGGAGACTTCTGCAAAGTAAGGGAGCACAGGTGGATGGACACAAAACAATGCACCGTGGCATTATAAATACAAATGGTGGTAACAACTCTATAGCTTGAGATAGTTCTCCATACCTGCCAAAAAAGTTTGCCTCCTTGATGTCCGTGGTAGTGTTGCAATGGCCGCAGTATCTGAACTTGTAGTCATAGCTGCGCTCTCTCAGCACCATTTCATCGTCAGAGATGGAGTCCTTGCGCCCAGTCGCTCGCAGCCAGATGGGGCCGGTCCCTTTCTTGTCTTCCGCTGAACAAAGCAAAAGGCCATATTTCACAAGGGCAGAAATCCTTTCTCTCTGCCTCTGCTGTTTCACAGGAAAACCTACTTGCACACTCCTCACCCTTCCTATTCTGGATCTATCTATCTATCTATCTATCTATCTATATCCCGGCCTTCTCACCCCAAAGGGGACTCAGAGCGGCTTATAAGTTTTATGTACATACAATATATTATATTACTGTATTGTTGAAGGCTTTCATGGCCGGAATCACCGGGTTGTTGTAGTTTTTTTTGGGCTATATGGCCATGTTCTAGAGGCATTCTCTCCTGACGTTTCACCTGCATCTATGGCAAGCATCCTCAGAGGTAGTGAGGTCTGTTGGAACTAGGAAAAAGGGTTTATATATCTGTGGAATGACCAGGGCGGGACAAAAGACTCTTGTCTGCTGGAGCTAGGTGTGAATGCTTCAACTGACCACCTTGATTAGCATTTGATTGCATGGCAGTGCCTGGGACAATCTTTTGTTGAGAGGTGATTAGATGTCCCAGATTGTTTCCTCTCTGTCGTTTTGCTGCTGTAATTTTAGAGTTTTTTAATACTGGTAGCCAGATTTTGTTCAATTTTTGTTCAAAGATTTTGCCACGAGAGTCAAGACAAAGATCCATCCAGAGTAAAAGTGTTCTTGCCATAGATCAAGGGAACCGCTGACCGCATAGGGAAGCTGATGAGGAAACACAACATACCAACTATCTACAGACCCACCAAGAAAATCCAACAAATGCTACGTTCAGCAAAGGGATCCTCTCACTTCTGCAGGAGTCTACCGTGTACCATGCAGCTGTGGACATGTCTACATAGGGACCACCAAATGCAGCACTGCCCAAACATGAATCAAGGAACATGAAAGGCACCGCAGACTGCTTCAACCAGAGAAGTCAGCCATAGCAGACCACCTGATGAACCAACCTGGACACAGCATATTATTTGAGAACACAGAAATGCTGGACCACTCTCACAACCACCATGTCAGATTACACAGAGAAGCCACTGAAATCCATAAGCAGGTGGACAATTTCAACAGAAAGGAGGAAACCATGAAAATGAACAAAATCTGGCTACCAGTATTAAAAAACTCTACACAACAACAAAGAGGAAAGAAAAAAAGGACATCTAATCATCTCTCAATAAAATTTGCCCAAGCACTGTCAGGCCATTATATGCTAATCAAGGTGGTCAGTTGAAATATTCACACCTAGCTCCAGCAGACAAGAGTCCTTTGTCTCACCCTGGTCATTCCACAGATGTATAAACCCTTTTTCCTAGTTCCAACAGACCTCACTACCTCTGAGGATGCTTGCCATAGATGCAGGCGAAACGTCAGGAGAGAATGCCTCTAGAACCATGATGGCGAACCTATGACACGTGTGTCAGCACTGACACGCGTAGCCATTTTCGATGACACGTGGTTGCATGCGGCCACATACAGAGAACATGGGGCCGCATCCCAAGAAGAACATTTCATCCTCGGCTCCTACACCAGCATTTTTCTATAATGCTGAGATAAATGGCATTATAGAACAAGCAGGTAAGTTAAATAATTAGTTTTTGGTTTATTAAATACAGTTATATATTACATTAATATATTTTTGTTATTAAACTATAAATATCATGAAATTATGGTTTTTTTCTCGAAGTGACACCCCACCCGAGTTATGCTCGTTTTTCGGCAAGTATTGACACACCAAGCTCAAAAGGTTGCCCATCATCGCTCTAGAACATGGCCATATAGCCTGAAAAAACCTACAACAACCCTATTATATTAGTATGGCACAATATTAGTATTATATATTACTATATTGTACTATACCACTAAATTGTATTATTATTACTAATATTGCATGTAATATCCAATATATATGATTATATTGCATTATTGTTACTATTATATTGTATAACAATATTATGATCAATATTATACGTACATACAATATATTATAATTAGAGATTTAAAAAGAGCTTGAGGTACTGCAATTTTTCTAAATCCACTCTGCTGAGTTGAGGTCTGTACTGAGGACCACTAGGTCCAAACCACCCTCATCCTCTCAGTAAATGGATTGTGGAAGGACTAATTTCCTTTCCAGGAACTAGTGACTCTTTATGATTGCAGATGTAACTTTTGAAGATTTGACTATTTTGCAGATTTGATAAATATGGTCTCTTTTTGGAACTTCTAACCCCTCCAATGTGACTCTATTGGGATTTGACACAGTAGTACATCATTAAATGTAGCAGTGTGATTCTACAATATTTCTTAAAGGGGGTAGACTAACTAGAACTGAAACACCATCAAACTGAGAGTGCGAGATCTGTAGATTTATTACAGAATTTCTCAACCTGGGTGTCGGGGCTCCTGGGGGGGGTTGTGAGGGGGTTTCCGAGGGGTCACCAAAGAGCATCAGAAAACATATATTTCTGATGTTCTTAGGAAGTCGTTTGTCAGAGAAGGCTGAAGATCTATCTGCCTGTCCTTCTCTTCCTTATTGGAAATAGATGGCGAATCCTCCCACCCAAAGCTCTCCTCCACTGAGATTGGCTGGCCTCTCAGCCAAGAGGAGGGCTGTTTGTGAGACTCCAAGCAGGGAGAGCAGGCGTGCTCGGCACATGGCAGAGTGATGAGCATGTGTAGGTGAGGGGGAGCATGCAAGGCCGAAGGGAGGCTCGTGCTACCGAGTCCCTTCAAGGCATGGGGGTTCTGTGTGGGAAGTTTGGCCCAATGCTATCGTTGGTGAGGTTTAGAATGCTTTTTGATTGTAAGTGAACTATAAATCCCAACAACTACAACTTCCAAATGTCAAGGTCTATTTTCTCCCAAACTCCACCAGTGTTCACATTTGGGCATATTGAAGATTTGTGCCAAGTTTGGTCCAGATCTATCATTGTTTGAGTCCACAGTGCTCTCTGGGTGTAGATGAACTACAACTCCAAAACTCAGGGTCAATGCCCACCAAACATGCCCAGTATTTTCTCTTGGTCATGGGAATTCTGTGTACCAAGTTAGGTTCAAGTCTATCGTTGGGGGAGTTCAGAATGCTCTTTGATTGTAGGTTAACTATCAATCCCAGGAACTACAACTCCCAAATGACCAAACCACCCCCTCAGCCCCACCAGTATTCAAATTTGGGCATACTGGGTATTTGTACCAAATTTGGTCCAGTGAATGAAAATACGTCCTGCATATCAGATATTTACATTACAATTCATAACAGTAGCCAAATTACAGTTATGAAGTAGCAACAAAAATAATTTTATGGTTGGGAGGTCACCACAACATGAGGAACTGTATTAAGGGATCGTGGCATTAGGAAGGTTGAGAAACACTGACCTAAATAGTAATAAACACGAGGAATCAATATACAAGTACAAAGACAACACCCCCAACTGACAATTTGATGTTGGATATTCTTGAAAATATACAATTCACAGAGATCTGTGCATTTTAAAAAGGAATACAACATTCCCTGATGTTCAGAGCAACATATGGTCAGAGTGGTCCTCACCATTATCGCTTTTCGAAAACAGGGCTGCATTGATATCCCGATCCAGTGCGTCACAGGCGCTGCTGTGGGCTTGTTCAGGGAATTTTCCTTTGAAGTCATCCAGACACTCCAGGGCTTCTGCCACATACTTCAGCTCAAAGAGACAGCGGGCCAAGCGGAAGTGAGCCTTCAGGTGGCATGGGTTCAGAGAGATGGCCCTCAAGCAGTCCCTCAAAGCATCGTAGTGATCCCCATCCCTGTAAGAGGAACAAGCATCAGATGTCTACTGTGTGAGCAAGGTCTTCCTTCATCACAGCCCAAAGTACATTTTGAGGATGATGATGATGATAATGATGATAATAATAATAATAATAATAATAATAATAATAATAACTTTATTTATACCCCGCCACCATCTCCCCAAAGGACTCGGGGCACCTTACATGAGGCCAAGCCCGACAACACATCAATAACAAAAAAGCAATAAACAAAAACAATACAATGAATACAAGTCAATCAACACATGACACCACTTTGCAGGATCAGACAATGGCCTATACCAGAGCTTCTTAAACCTTTTCCATTCATGACTCCTTTCGGCCAGAGAAATTTTTACATGACCCAAGATATAGAGGTATATTAAAATAGATATAAAAATCAAACATCTACTGATAACAAGTCTCTATTTGCAAGGCTTGTTAGCAGGCTAATTTCCCTTTTTATGATGTACAGCTGAAGCATCTTCTGCAGAGTCCATTGTAAACACGATAAAACAGTGTAAATGTCTCAACTAAGTGGGTTTCAGAAACCTTTTACAGTTCCAATTTTTTCAGGACCACAACACTGGGTTAAAGGGACCCCATTTGGGGTTGGGACCCACAGTTTAAGAAGCAGTGGTCTATACTAGTGAGTTCCAGTTTCTCATCCTGCAAATATTTTGAACTTCAGCTACCAAAAGCCCTAAAAACTGGCCACGCTAACTGGGGTTTCAAACTAGTTGGGAACAGAAACATATGAAGAGTCAAAGGATGAAAAACAGTGATTGACAGTGCATGTTTTTAACTTTTCCTCTTGAATTCTATCTAGTTCTGGAGAAAATGCTATCAATGAAATAAGAACGTAAGTAACTGGGTTGTAGGTTTTTTCGAGCTATATGGCCATGTTCTAGAGGCATTCTCTCCTGATGTTTCGCCTGCATCTATAGCAAGCATCCTCAGAGGTTGTGAGGACCTCACAACCTTTGAGGATGCTTGCCATAGATGCAGGCGAAACGTCAGGAGAGAATGCCTCTAGAACATGGCTATATAGCCCGAAAAAACCTACAACAACCCAGTGATTCCGGACATGAAAGCCTTCGACAATAATGTAAGTAACTGTGAGACCTAAGCTATGGTTGGCACTGATACATATGCTCCTCTACAGACTGAGTATCTTCCTGTTGACAAGGCAGAATTGTTGGAAGAAAATAAAAACTAACTCTGGTAGCTAGAATAAATTTCTTGTAGTTTCTGATGACAAAAGTGAATCCAGCATTACGAACTACTCTTCAGCCAGTTATGGGGATGATGTTTATACCCTTTTGGATCTGGGAAAAGACATCAGCAACTCCCTTCTGCTAGAAAGCAATGGAAATTCCTTTCATTAACTCCACTATGAAACATCCCTCCTTCACGCACCACTTGCGCTTCATGTAGGCAGCAGCTCTGTTTCCGTAGAGCATGGCATTGTTGGGGGCTTTCTGCACAGCTTTGCTGTAGAGCTGGATGGCTTGAGTCCACTGCTGACAAGCAAATGCCTCGTTGGCTTGCAACTTAATTTTCTCCAGGTAAGGAGGGAGCTCCACTTGTGGGCTAAAGGAACAAGGAAAGCTGGAATGAAGTGAAACTGGCCTCAGCTGCAGAATCCTGCTTTCTTCCTCACTCCTTGTAACACACTTATTACATTTTTATTTTGCTTTTCAGGTAGATTTGCCAAATTAAAATCCACATACACCAAAAGGCATGACACAAGTAGGATATGTTTGTTGAAAGCATCATCTGCTATCACAGTATAAAAATATGTAGAAGGTATCAGGTTATGAAAAGTTACAGGAGGAAGAGGAGGCTCTTATGATGCCCAGTAGTTGGTCGTAAAGGAAAAAGTAGCAGTCAGAAATAGACTGGATGGTAAATATTCCATCCAATGTTCACTTATAATAGAGCAGTGGCTCTCAACCTGTGAGTCCCCAGATGTTTTGGCTTACAACTCCCAGAGATCCCAGCCAGTTTACCAGCTGTTAGGATTTCTGGGAGTTGAAGGTCAAAACATCTGGGGGCCCACAAGTTGAGAACCTCTGTAATAGAGAAAGTCAGGTGTGTTACCTTTTGTTCTCTCAAGAGATGTGGGGACAAAATATCAATTTCTCAAGAGCCTGAACATAGACCTCAACCGCCCCAAAGCCCCATCCTAGTATCACTTTTTTTCCTTTGGTTTCATCTAAGTTTTTTGGCCTCTTAAATTTTGAAAGATGTTCCCATTTTGATGTTAATTCAGGGCTTTAGCACAGCAGGTTGACCACCAGCTGCAATAAATCTAGCCAATCAAATTTTTGGCAGTTCGAAGCCTGGGTCGGGGGTGAGCACCCGATCTTCAGCCCAGCTCACTGCTCACCTAGCAAATTGAAAACAGTAGATAAATAGATACCATTTAGTGGGGAAGTATTTTAATGGCATCAAAAGGAAATATGAGAAAAATGCTGGCGATTCGATTAAAGGGAGAGCTCTTCGGCATGGTGGATGAAGCGACAGCACCCAACCCCACAACCCCACTCCCCTGGTGGCCGGAATCAAGCACAACCTCCAAGACACCGAAGATGGGAAAAGCCTAAATGTCTCTATCTATGTACCGTGTCTGTCCTGTCAGTGTATAACGGCATTGAATGTTTGCCGTATATGTGTTCTGTGATCCACCCCAAGTCCCCTTCAGGTTGAGGAGGACATAATATAAATATTGTAAATAACAAGATCCTAGCAGTCCGAAGTCAAAACCAACAAATAAAGGGAAGCTCGCAAGCGAAGGTTCTCTAGCTGCTGCTTGAGGCGGCGGATCAAGAGAACTGAGGGCTGTAGCCCCGCCCACGGTCTATATATACTCAGAGGGGAGGGTGTGCGTAGCTACTAGGCTTGGGCGGTTTCGTTAATTTCGTAATTCGTTATTAATTCTTATTTAAATTAGCTTACGATCCAATATTGAGCCATGCAGGAATAGTGTGACGAGTAATTAAAAATCGAAACAATTTTTCCAATTTATTTCGTAATTATTTCGTAATTATTTTCGCATGTCTGGTGCAAGTTTTATAGTTGTTTGTTTTATCACACCAACAGTCAACAACAGAGGGAGAGGGAAGCTTCAGAAGTTCCCCCTGTCCCATTTGGAGGTTTTTTTTAGCATATTGCGCAATCGCGTCCGCCATTAACGAATCGATTCGTAATTTTACGAAATTTCGTATATTTCAAAATTTTTAAAAGGAAAATTTCGGAATTCTTAAAAAAAAAACGAAACGCAAGGGCCCCCTAAAAACAAAACAAGTTTAGAACCAAATTTTTCCGTGGTTACCCAAGCCTAGTAGCTACTGTCAAACTGTCTTATTATCTTTCTAGAAGGTTCAGAAGCTGGTCTGCACAGGCGCAGGAATAACCATATGTGCAATTCACAGTGACCACGACAGGGAAATACTGTAAATAATCTTTCTATAGCAGTGGTTCCCAACCTTTTTTTGACTAGGGATCACTCTCCATTAGTACCAAAAGGGTTACAAATCAGTTTTTCGTCAACTTTAGATTCTGCTTGGTTATTTGGGGTGCTGATTTGAAAACTGCATTGGATAGAACATATCAGCTCTAGTTTCTGATCCAGAACATATGTCATCCAGTAGTCTCCATCTGCTTGCCCATAAAAAACCATATTTACTCATCTAGAGCTGATGCGGTCATAGTAATCTTTTCTGGGTAGTCAGCCTCTCCCCTCCCGACATCCTAATTGCCTTGGCACTATAAGAGGGTTTTGCGAGACGAGTCGCTCTCGTTGCCGCATGGTTCTGAGGCAAGGATGTAGTAATGGTGAGGCCATGGACCATATTCTTGCGGACCACTGGTGGGACACGGATCACAGGTTGGGAACCACTGTTTTATCTTTTATCATATTCGTCATTGTAAATAAATAACTGGCAGATGCCACTTGGAAACAGGGTGGATGTAGTCTCACAGAATGACATTCACTCATCAAAGAAGCCTAGAAAGGCACTGGCTCTTGGGTGCTATGCAAATATCCCTTTGAAAATACCTACATGCTTAAACTTCCTTACAGAATCACACAGCATAAACCTTTAGCAAGGCAAAGGTGCCCTCTTACCTCGCATGCGCTCGCCCCTCAGACAGTCTGAAACCATTGCTGTGGAGATGGATGCCATTTGACACGCCATTCATCGATGTTTTTCCATTCTGCACCTCTGAGGGCCATAAAAGACAATCAAGTTCAAGCCAGAAATGGATTCACAGACACTGTGCACACCCTTGGCTTCTCGCCTTCTTGGATATAACAAACTAGGAGGCAGCCAAGAGGAGCAGCATCAAATGCAGATCTATCTCATTCACACTATATAACATCACATTTGCATTACACCATACTGGAAAAGTATAGCTCTTCTGGTGTACCTAGACACATGCCATGCTATAAGCGAAGACAAGCAGTAGTGAATCTGACTAAGCATTATTTATACACTAGCCCAGTATTCCTCAACCTTCCTAATGCTGTGACTATGTAATACAGGTCCTCATGTTGTGGTGACCCCCAACCATAAAATTATTTTCATTGCTACTTCATAACTGTAGCCTTGCGACTGTTATGAATCATAAATGTAAATATCTCATATGCAGGATGTATTTTCATTCACTGGACCAAATTTGGCAAAAATACCCAATACGCCCAAATTTGAATATTGGTGGGTTTGGGGGGGACGACATTTGGGAGTTGTAGTTGCTGGGATTTATAGTTCACCTACAAACAAAGAGCATTCTGAACCACATAAATGATGGAATTGAACTAAACTTGGCACACAGAACTCCCAATAGAAAATACTGGAAGGGTTTGGTGGCCATTGACCTTAAGTTTTGGAGTTGTAGTTCATCTACATCCAGTGAGCACTGTGAACTCAAACAATGATGGATCTGGATCAAACTTGGCATGAATCCTCAATATGCCCAAATGTGAACACTGGTGGAGTTTGGGGAAAAATAGACCTTGCCATTCAGGAGTTGTAGTTGCTGGGATTTATAGTTCACCTACAAACAAAGAACATTCTGAACCCCATCGACGATAGAATTGGACCAAACTTCTCACACAGAACCCCTATGCCTTGAAGGGACTTGCTGGCACGGGCCTCCCTCCCACCTTGCATGCTCTTCCTTCTACGCACCACGCAGCCATGCACCAAGCACGCCTGCTCTCCCCCCACCCTCCCGCCTTTGCGTCTCAAGAACAGTCCTCCCCTTGGCTGAGAGACCTGGCCAATTACAGCAGGAGGAGGGCTTTTGGTGGCAGGATTCGCTATTTCCAAAAAGGAAGAGAAGGACAGGTGGAGAGATCTTCAGCCTTCTCTGCCAATGGGGTTCCTAAGACTAACAGATATGTTTTCTGATGGTCTTTGGTGACCCCCCTGAAAACTCCTCGTGACCCCCCCCCCAGGGGTCCTGACCCCCAGGTTGAGAAAAGCTGCCCTATTCAGTTTGGACCACATGACCATCGCATCTGCTTTGGATGAAGCAATTAGAGGTTAACAAATTTTGAAAGAGGACTGTACCAAGGAGGCAATTTTTTACCCTGTCTGGACTTCACATATATCAGTGAACCCTAGCTATGCAACAGGTATCGGGTGTATGCGTGTGTGAGTATAGATTAAGTTGTAGAGACCTGACAAAGTCAGATGAGCATCACACCTGGGCACTTGCACCAAGACTATGCAGGTCACAAAGAGACCATGAATACATACATAAATACATACACACACACACACACATATACATACACACGTGCCATGGGGGATGCCTGGCTCGAGAGCAGTACGTGTGAAAAAGATCTTGGAGTCCTCGTGAACAACAAGTTAAACATGAGCCAACAATGTGATGTGGCGGCAAAAAAAGCCAATGGGATTTTGGCCTGCATCAATAGGAGCATAGTGTCTAGATCTAGGGAAGTAATGCTACCCCTCTATTCTGTTTTGGTTAGACCACATCTGGAATATTGTGTCCAGTTCTGGGCACCACAATTCAAGAGAGATATTGACAAACTGGAATGTGTCCAGAGGAGAGCGACTAAAATGATAAAAGATCTGGAGAACAAGCCCTATGTGGAGCGGCTTAAGGAGCTGGGCATGTTTAGCCTGAAGAAGAGAAGGCTGAGAGGGGATATGA
Organism: Anolis sagrei; assembly: GCF_037176765.1. NCBI lineage: Eukaryota > Metazoa > Chordata > Lepidosauria > Squamata > Anolidae > Anolis > Anolis sagrei. The sequence goes on from NC_090034.1 coordinate 71,889,380, forward strand.
TAGCCATGTATAAATATGTGAGAGGAAGCCACAGGGAGGAGGGAGCAAGCTTGTTTTCTGCTTCCCTGGAGACTAGGACGCGGAACAATGGCTTCAAACTACAAGAGAGGAGATTCCATCTGAACATGAGGAAGAACTTCCTGACTGTGAGAGCCGTTCAGCAGTGGAACTCTCTGCCCCAGAGTGTGGTGGAGGGTCCTTCTTTGGAAGCTTTTAAACAGAGGCTGGATGGCCATCTGTCAGGGGTGATTTGAATGCAATATTCCTGCTTCTTGGCAGGGTGTTGGACTGGATGGCCCATGAGGTCTCTTCCAACTCTTTGATTCTATGATTCTATGATTTTCATGAGGGTTCCTTCTTTTTGTACAGAGTTGCTTTGATGATGTGTTCCTGACAAACAGAAGGGGGTGGACTGGACAGCCCTTGGGGTCTCTTTCAACTCTATGATTATATCTTAATGAACTGCTCAATCGCCCAATGGAAATCAAACATGTCCCTCCAGCTGGTTGGAAATCAACCCCATGTGGAATGGTTGAAATTTATAAGAGAGAGGCATCAATGTCCTTTGTGAATGTACATGGCTCTCTGACTCTGCATCCATAGCTTAGAAGTATTTTCAAAAGTTCCAAAAAGCAAGCTTTGATTGTGCCCTTTTATATATGGGAAACAATTTTACTACATCATTGTATATAATGGGACTTGAGCATTCATGAGGGGTCCTAGAACCAAACCCCAACAGATATCAAAGGTTCACTGAGGCCTTACTCTCAGCTGTGGCCAGATTTTGCACATATTTGAAAATCTACTAAACATTAACCAGGAGAACATATAACACAATCCAGTTTGAACATAAAAAACATCTCCATCAAATGGCAATGGAAAGCACTGCAGCATAATTCGGCTAGTAGGTGTTAGTATGGTGTTTTGTTAGTATGTTGGAACAGGGTTTGCGAGATACAAATTCCTGGTCCTCACTGAGCCATGAAATGTACTGACCTTGGGTGAGTCACTTTCTTATAGCCCGTCCAAGATCATCATGAGGACAAAAACCATGAGATGAGTTGAGGGGAACACATATTGCCATACGCTCACAGGAGAAAAGGTGAGATACACACACACACACACAAGCTTGGGTACCTGGTGTTACCTGGGTTATTTGAAGAAGTAAAATTTTAATCGTACAAAATGCATAAGGTTGTGAATGAACTACAACTCACATCATGCCAGGTTAAACTCTTGAAATTCCATCAATACTTGAAGTTTGTAATGTTGGGCAAGTTTGGTCTAGGATCAGGGGTCCACAAACATTTTAAACAGAGGGCCAGGTCACAGTCCCTCAAACTGTTGGAGGGCCGGATTACAATTTGGGGAAAAAATGAATGAATTCCTATGTACACTGCACATATCTTATTTGTAGTGCAAAAACAATTAAAATACAATAATTAAAATGAAGGACAATTTTAACAAATATAAACTTATTTGTATTGCAATGGGGAGTGTGGGGCTGCTTCTGAGTAATGAGATAGCATTGCTGTTGTTGTGTGCTTTCAAGTTGTTTCATACTTAGGTTGACCCTGAGGTAAATGACCTTGGAGGGCCATATTCGCCCCCCAGGCCTTAGTTTGAGGACCCCTGGTCTAGATGCATCATCAGTGGAATTCAGTATGTTCTCCAGCTGCAGGATGAATTACAACTCCCACCATGGTGGGTTAGTCCCATCAAATCCCTCCAGTACATTCAGTTGGTCATTAGGGTTCTGTATGCCAAGTTAGGTCCAGGACCATCACTGGTGGGGTGCAGAGTGCTCTTTGACTGCAGGTGAACTATAAATCCCAGTACCTCAACTAACAAATGTAAAGGCCAACCCCCCCCCCCCCCAAACCCACCAGTATTCGTATTTTGGCATATCAGGTATATGTGCCAAATGTGGTACAGATCCACCATTTGCATTCACAGTGCTCTCTGGATGTAGATGAACTATAATTTCTATAAATCAAGATGAATTTTCCCCAAAGCCCTCCTGTATTTTTTGTTGGTCATGTGGGTTCTGTGTGTCAAGTGAGGTTCAGGGCAATCGTTGGTGGGGTCCAGAGTGCTGTTTGATTGCAGGTGAACTATAAATCTCAGTACCTACAACAGCTATAAATCAAGGTGAATTCTCCCCAAACCTTCTGTGGTTCTGTGCGCCAAAAGTGGTCCAGGTCTATTGTCAGTGGGGGTGACACTCAAGTGCTCTGCCTTGATGCTGGGTGAACTACAACTTCCATCATGTGGAGTCAATCCCCCATACTCCTCCAGTATGTTTAGTTGCTGATTAGTTCTGCTCTGTTTGTTGTGCAGACAGAATTGAAAAGAGTAGAAAAGGTTTAAGGGAGAGGCAGTGGGCGGGATCATGCAAATTCCACACCAATAGAAAGAGTCAAAAACACTGGGGTGTCTGTGGTGGAGAAAAACACATAAAATCTAGGATGAAATTGTCTCCAAATGAAAGCATTCCTTGGGTGGTAGGCAGTATGGTGTTTGGGGCGGACATTGGCAGGGGTTAGGCTAAATGTTCATGGCACTCGCTATAACATGAAAATGTCATTAGACAGAGGACTTTTGGTGGATCCTCAGCACTGTGGATTAAAGCTGTTTGTGAAAGCGGGAGCCTGTCTTGTTCAAGTGGGCACCCCAGCCATACACATATATACATATTTTAACATTTAATACGTATACAGTTATGGATATACATCTATATAAATAAAAATGTAATGTTTGTTTGTGGGATTAACAGAATTCAAAAACCACTGGGGGAATTGACACCAAATTTGGATACAAGACACCTATCAACTCAATGTATGTCCTTCACTCAAAAAAACAACGAAAACAAAAAGCAGAAAGGACTTCTGAACTGCATGTCCACAAAGGAGAAACTGCATACCCAGAAAGAGACCCATGGCCACGCCCCCTCTTCCTCGCGGGGAAACAGCCGGTCATTAAACCATTAGGAGCCAGGCTTGCATGCACGGCCACATACACACACAAGAGTGGGCACCATGGGAGTGGAGGTGGAGGCTTGCCACGTGGAGACCCTTCTCTTTCCCTGCTATGTCAGGAGGGCAGTCTCCTCCTCCTCCTCCTTTCCCTGTTGGAAGAGGATGGGGCGGATGAGGGGCAGCAGCAGCAGCGGAGCCCCCAGGCAAGGAAGAAGGGGAGGAGGAGGAGGAGGAGGAGGAGGAGGCGAGGAAGGTCGACGCTGCTTGAGGGAAGGATCTTCCTTCTCTCCCTCAGTCCCTTCCCTTCTTTCCTCCCTCTCCTTCCTTCCTCCCTTTCTTTCCTTTTCTTCCTTCCTTCCTTCTCCTTCCTTTCCTTCTTTCCCTCCTTCCATTCCTTCCTCCCTTTCCTCCTTCTTTCCCTTTCTTTATTTCCTTCACCTTCATTTCCTTCCCTCCCTTTCTTCACCCCCCTCCTTCCTTTCCCTCCTTCCTTCCTTCTTCCTTCCTTCTCCTTTTTTTCCTTCCTGTCCCTCCTTCTTTCTTTTCCTTCCTTCCCTTCTTTCACTCCTTCCCTCCCCCCTTTCTTTTCCCTTCCTTCCTGTCCCTCCTTCCTTCCTTCTTCCTTTCTTTGTTTCTATGTAAGATATAAACACAATATTAAATGGGACAGTTAAGAAGTAACGAGAGAAGGAGCGAAAGGGGCAAGGAAGGAAGGAGAGAAGGAGGGGGGAAAGAAGGAAGGAAAGAAAGAAAAAAGGCAGAGAAGCAAGGAAGGAGAGAAGGAAATAAAAAAGTGAAAGGAAAAAGAGAGGGAAGGAAGGAGAGAAGGAATGAATGATAGGAAAGGAAGGAAGGAGAGAAGGAAGGATGTAACCAAAGAGCAAAGAAAGCGAGGAAAGAAACAGAAAGAAGAGAAATAGGGAAAGAAAAAGAGGGAAGGGAGGAGAGAAAGAGGGAAAGAAGGTTGACCACAGCAATGCGTGGCGGGTACAGCTAGTAAAATGCATAAATAACTAACAAAGAGCAATCTTCTGAGTGGATAATTTTCGGAAGGTAATCACAGACTTGAACCTGGCTGAAAATCAAAGTACCAGAACTGTAGGGAGACAATCCTAAAACCACTATGATTGGCTTAGATATGATCTAATACAGTGGTTCTCAACCTGTGGGTCCTCAGGTGTTTTGGCCTACAACTCCCAGAAATCCCAGCCAGTTTACCAGCTGTTAGGATTTCTGGGAGTCGAAGTGTTCCGTCTCCCAGGAGCCTGATTTGCCTTACTTTATAGTTGCTTGAGGTTGCTTCCTCTTGCATTTTCTCCCAGGGCTGCTGCAGCTTTGCAAGAGTCTTAAAAGTTAATAGTATCACAGTCTGCAGGCCTCTTTGCAACTATTGGCTTAGAGAGCAGCTCTTTGAGTTTAGGGACCGCCTTTTCTCCCAGGGAAAGATCCCCATTTTAGATTCTCCCCTGCCTTTTCAGTTTGAGGAAAGACTTCAGACGTGCTGATGGCTAGGCAGCTAGCTCTGGGGAAACCATTGCAAAAACTATACATTATAAATAAGTATTGAGTTAATATAGATAGCATATTGTGTATTTAGCTGTATTGAGATATTATAGATAGATAAGCTTAATTGAGAAGATTGAGTTATATAGTTATAGAGAGAGAGTCCTGACTGCTTTGTCTCCAGAACTAACCTTAAGTTATAGATAGGGAAAAACCTGCTTTTTTCTAATATAGACACCTGCAGTTCGCTCAGGCATAGAGAGAAGCACGTCACAGTTTTATTTTTTATATCGTCTGGGTGGACGGCACACGAAGGCCAAAACATCTGGGGAGCCACAGGTTGAGAACCACTGATCTAATAGGAATCACAATACAGATTCCATAGTTTAGCTAATCTGAGGGGCATTATATTAAAGAAGGCAGGTTCACAAATGCATCCCACATTAACCGACCTATTGCTAACTTCCTGCAGCAATGCGGGTGACATAGCATCTCCCGCATAATTCTAAGAATTACAGTTTGGCGAGTGTCCTGAAAAATTCTCTGACAATTCTTTCAAAGGGTAAATAAAATTACTACTTTTGAAGGCTTTCATGGCCGGAATCACTGAGTTGTTGTAGGTTTTTCGGGGCTATATGGCCATGTTCTAGAGACATTTTCTCCTGACGTTTCGCCTGCATCTATGGCAAGCATCCTCAGAGGTAGTGAGGTCTGTTGGAAGTAGGAAAATATATAAACCCATTTTCCTACTTCCAACAGACCTCACTACCTCTGAGGATGCTTGCCATAGATGCAGGCGAAACATCAGGAGAAAATGTCTCTAGAACATGGCCATATAGCCCCAAAAAACCTACAACAACCCAAAATTACTACTGAATTAGTTTAGGTTTGTTTGGTCACAACGCACCTCAGCATTGCACTTCAGGATTCCATTTTCCCACCGAATACAGAAAATTGTATTACAAGTCAAAAGCAGTGTGGAGAAAGAAAGATTGTTGGCAAATTGAGAAAGCAATACAGGAAGAAGAGGCCTTGCAGCAATAGTTTACTGTCTTTATTGGCTGTTCAGAGCCACAATGCTTTGCCTCACGTAGTTCTCTCAGCCCTTTGAAGCAATTCTATTTAGGTCCTTTATAAACACCTGTCTTTATTGCTCTGCAAATGGACTTTGGACATTGTATACTTTTATGACCAAACCCTGTTGCACGATCCTTTGCCATTCTAGGGTTTTTAGTTTAGACCAAATTACAGCATACAATATATTTACCCTCATTTATTTAACACTTTATTTACTCTGATGTCAACAAAATGCATTTATCATCTCAAATGTGGTTGAAGTTTTATGCGTGTGTGTCTCAGGAACAACTTGAGAAACTGCAAGTTGCTTCCGGTGTGAGAGAATTGGCCGTCTGCAAGGACGTTGCCCAGGGGACGCCCGGATGTTTTGATGTTTTACCATCCTTGTGTGACTCCTTTATGCAAGGGGTTTTTAAAAACTCATTGGATGAATATGGAATAGAATGTACCAGGTTTATAGGGAAGCAGCAAAAATACAGAAGCAAGAACCATGCACATCGGCTAGGACTGGGCTGCCTCTTTCTACGTTTTTGAGCAACGGTCCCAGTACTTACTTAGGCGATCCCTCGTTGGCCGAGTAGGATAGTCTTCCAGGAGCAGTATTCTGGTGGGTGACTATGGAGCCCTATTCTTGACCTGCATCTTCTCCCACAGTGAGGGCATTGGTTTCCAGGTGGAAGGCGGTCTCGGTCGGGGTTGGCTTGACGTGCCTTCCTCTTGGCACGCTTCTCCCTTTCGCCCTCCATTCGTGCCTCTTCAAATTCTGCCGCACTGTTGGTCACAGCTGACCTCCAGCTGGAGCGCTCAAGGAGCAGGCCTTTCCAGTTCTCAGTGTCTATGCCAGAGATTTTAGGTTGGCTTTGAGCCCATCTTTAAATCTCTTTTCCTGTCCACCAACATTCCATTTTCCGTTCTTGAGTTCGGAGTAGAGCAACTCCTTTGGGAGATGGTGGCCGGGCATCTGGACAACGGGACCGGTCCAGCGGAGTTGATGGCGGAGGACCATTGCTTCAATGCTGGTGGTCTTTGCTTCTTCCAGCACGCTGACGATTGTCCGCCTGTCTTCCTAAGAGATTTGCAGGATTTTCCGGAGGCAGCGCTGATGGAATCTTTCCAGGAGTTGCACGTGACATCTGTAGACAGTCCACGTTTCGCAGGCATATAGCAGGGTTGGGAGGCCAATAGCTTTATAAACAAACACCTTGATATCCCTACGGATGTCCCGGTCCTCAAACACTCTCTGCTTCATTCGGAAAAATGCTGCACTCGCAGAGCTCAGGCGGTGTTGTTTTTCAGTGTCGATGTTGACTTTGGTGGAGAGGTGGCTGCCCAGGTAGCGGAAATGGTCAACGTTTTCTAATGTTACACCATTAAGCTGTATCACTAGCATTGGAGAGGGGTTGGCTGGTGACTGCTGGAACAGCACTTTGGTTTTCTTGATGTTCAATGACAGGCCGAGCTTCTCGTATGCTTCTGTGAAGGTGTTTAGAGTGGCTTGTAGATCTTCTTCTGAATGTGCACCGAAGTCCCCGTGGACAGCAAGAAATAACCATAACTCTGTGGAATCTGGAAGCTATCATTAGGACTAGAAAGTGATCTGACAATTCAAAAATAACCACGTTATTATTATGTCATGGAGGTCAAATATAATGCAGGCACCTACCTCCTGAAGAGTGGCATTTCTTTGGCAGAAGAAAAGTGTATGGCCGCTGCTTATAAGTCAGGTCAAACAAGTAAACCTAGGCACCAGATGAAGACAAACAATGAAGCTACAGGTTATGCAGGTAGAAATAAGGAAAAAGCATCATCACAGGAGCATCTGTTGGTGTAAATTGGGGTTGGGATTCCTCATATTCTCTAAGTCAGTGTTTCTCATCCTGGGGGCCGGGACCCCTGGGGAGGTTGAAAAAGATTGTCAGAGGGGTCACCGAAGCCCATCAGAAAAAACAGTCTTTTCTGTTGGTCATGGGGATTCTGTGTGGGAAGTTTGGCCCAATTCTATCATTGTTGGGGTTCAGAATTCTCTTCAATTATAGGTGAACTATAAATCCCAGCAACTACAACTCCCAAATGCCAAGTCTATTTCCCTCAAATTCTACTAGTGTTCACATTTCGGCATATTGAGTATTCGTGCCAAGTTTGGTCCTGATCCATCATTATTTGAGTCCGCACACAGTGCTGTCTGGATGTAGGTGAACTACAACTCCAAAACCCAAGGTCAATGCCAACCAAACCCTTCCAGTATTTTCTGTTGGTCATGGGAGTTCTTTGTGCCAAATGTAGTTCAATTCCATCATTGGTGGAGTCCAGAATGCTCTTTGGAGGTCAACTACAAATCCCTGCAACTACAACTCCAAAATGACAAAATCAATTGCCACCCCTCCCCCCAACCCCACCATTATTCAGATTTGGGCTTATCGTGTAATTGTGCTAAATTTGGTCCAGTGAATGAAAATACATCCTACATATCAGATATTTACATTATGATTCATAACAATAGCAATATGACAGTTATGAAGTAGCAACGAAAATAATTTTTATGGTTGGGAGTCAACACAACAGGAGGAAGTGCATTAAGGGGTTGTGACATTAGGAAGGTTTTGTCATTTGGGAGTTTTAGTTGCTGAGATTTATAGTTTACCTACAATCAAAGAGCATTCTGAACTTCAGTAACGATGGAATGGAACCAAACTTGGCGCACAAAACTCCCATGACCAACAGGCATTGACCTTGGGTTTTGGAGTTGTAGTTCACCTACAACCAAAGAGCACTATAAACTCAAACAATGATGGATCTGGACCAAACTTGGCACGAATACTCAATTTGTCCAAATGTGCTGGTGGAGTTTGGGGATTAATAGATCTTGCCATTTGGGAGTTGCAGTTGCTGGGATTTATAGTTCACCTACAATCAAATTGCATTCTGAACTCCGCCAACGATAGAATTGGGCCAAACTTCCCACACAGAACCTTCATGCCTTGAAGGGACTCGCTGACACAGGCCTCTCTCCAGCCTTGCACGCGCTCCCTCGCCTGCCCATGCACACCATGCTGCCATGTGCCAAGCACGCCTGCTCTCCCCTCCCTGCTTGGAGTCTCAGAAATAGTCCTCCACTTGGCTGAGAAACTGGCCAATCACAGCAGAGGAGGGCTCTTGGTGGGAGGATTCACTGTCAGTTTCCAAAAAGGAAGAGAAGGACAGGCAGTCTTCTCTGCCAAAGGGATTCTTAAGACCATCAGAAATATATATTTTCTAATGCACTTTGGCGACCCCCAGGTTGAGAAACGCTGCTCTAGGTCCTCTAGTGAGACGTTAGGCTACAGAGTCACACTGGAGGACCTAGAAATCCTAAAAAGACCTTATGAATCAAAATGTGGAAAAATGACTGTGCTTCTAAGGTAAGCCCTCTGACAATGGGCCTGCTGTTAAAATTCCATAGCAAATAAATGCACAAGGAACACACCAATAGCCCCGTGTCAATTCTTAGTTTTATTGGTCATGCTACTTTCATACACCTGCACCTTCCTCATACTAAAAGATGTTTATCTAAGCTCAGAGAATGCTGGGAAAGAAGAGGGATTCAGCAACAGCTTCTGAGCCTCTGGTTTCAGTCAAGAGGTTGAAAACCTTCACATCAGGTTCCTACAACTATTAGGGTCAAGCCCAAAGAGATCTGGAAATAAAACTGCTGAATGTCACCTGTAGTGCTTTTTCTGTTCAGACTGAGCCCTCTGAGGGACTGTCACTAACCAGGAAATTAAAGATGGCTTCATCAAATAATCATGGGCCTATGTGAAACTGACTCCTACAAGATCAGTCATCGGGCATAGCCTCAGTTACAATGCTTTTCAATGAAAACAACTTGCACATTCAATTGAAAACCTTTACAGCAGTAGTGTCCAGCCTTTGGTCATCCAGGTGTTTGGGCGACCAACTCCCAGAAGCCCTGGCCAGCCTGTCCAATGTCAGGGATTTGGGGAGCTGAGGTCCAAAACACCTGGAGGACCAAAGGATGGTCACAACTGATTTACAGGGAAAAGGACATTCCTGAAAGTAAGTGACAGTAAACCTCAATCCATGGTCTCTGGGAGGGAAGCACCAAATGCAAGGAAAGAAGGGAAGCCTCCAAATGCATGGTACTATGGTTTGGTATGAGCTCCTTGTTTCAAGCTGACCTCTTTCCTCTCGGGCGTTCAAACTCTGCTACAAATAATTTCACATAAAGTATTACAGTTTGCATTTTGAGTTGATTCACTAGGTTTTTGGAAAAAATGTGAAGTCCTGAGTTTATGGTACTTGTCAAAAGAATTGTGCTTGGAACAAATTTTGGGGTCTAGTTATGGAAAGGATGGAATTCATATTACCCAATATTTTGGTATGTTTTTCACTTTGTAGAGGGAGTTAGGGCCGTTCCAGTGAAGATGACCCTGATCCCTCTGAAATTTTATTTCTTTGATATTTCAGTGATACCTCAGACCCAGTTTAGGATGCTCAAAGCAATGAAAGACTACAGGGAGAAGGAGAAACCCCTTATTATTTCACAATGACTAATTTCAAAAGTCTCTTTCTTACCTGCTCCCCTCCCATGTTCACCAAGAGCTCTGTGCCATCAGGGCTGAAGGTGACATACGTAGCGACCAGGACTCTCAACCGGTTGTTGTAGTCTGGTAATTTCACCGGAAGATGTCCTGCAAGAAGAAGAAGGAAACTTTCATTTGTACAGCTTGGGAACTATCACAGCCAACCACTGACAACAACATACAATGCTCTTTTAAAGCAGTCTCTATGGCTTCCATTGTGCGCATGCTTTTTGTTGATTTATGACAATCCCACAAATTTCCTAGGGTTTTCTTAGGCCAGGAATATTTAAGAGAGGATTTTCCTACTTCTTTCTTTTTGAGATATAGTCTTCAGCACCTGGGAATCTCTATGTGGGGTTGCCTCTGAAGACTGCCTGGAAGCTACAACTAGTACAATGAGCGGCAGCCAGATTACTAACGGGAGCGGGGTACAGGGAGCATACTACTCCTCTGTTGCGCCAGCTCCACTGTTGCACCAATCAGCTTCCGAGCACAATTCAAAGTGCTGGTGTTGACCTATAAATCCCTAAACGGCTCTGGCCCTATTTACCTGTCCGAACGGATTCTCCCCTATGAACCATCAAGGTTATTAAGATCTTCTGGAGGGGCCCTGCTCTCGGCCCCACCACCTTCGCAATCGCGTTTGGTGGGGACGAGGGACTGGGCCTTTTCGGTGGTGGCCCCTCGGCTTTGGAACTCCCTCCCGATGGAGATTAGATCTGCCTCCTCCCTCCTGACGTTTAGAAAGCTGGTAAAAACATGGCTTTGGGATACTGCATTTGCAGAGTGATGACTGAGTCAATGACTGTTGACCTGGCTGGCGGATGGCGATGAATTTGTGATTCTTTTGGACAAACTGATTTTTGCTTTAATCTGTATGAATTGTATAATTGTATTTTAATGTTTTTATATTGATGATTTATAATGTTTTCTTATTGTATTGAATCTTGTGTTGTTAGCCGGCCTGAGTCCCTCCTCGGAGGTTGAGAAGACCGGGGTATAAAAATTCTAAATAATCATCATCATCATCATCATTGATGGTCTCCCATCCTAGTACTAACCAGAGCTGACCCTGCTTAGATTCCAAAATGATAAGGGATCTGGGAGAGTTAGGGTGCAGTATTTATTTTTTATGTATTCCCATTAGTTGTGTGGAAAAGGGTTCATCAATTTAAACTCCACACACAACCCATAATTGATAAGGCATATGCTTAAGACACCCAGTCCTAGTTACTTACATGGGCAGGCCCCTCCCATCTTAATGTCCATTCAATACACAAATCCTTCCAAAAAGGTATGAAGAAAGCTTCCAAAATTCTCCTCGCCATCACAGCCAGCCATACCTGCTACATAGTACTGAGCTGCACCATCAGGGAGAGGCTTCTGACGATCACAGAACGTATGGACTCCAGCTGTAGGATTCTGCTTCATTGTTTTCCTAGCAAAAAGAAAGAGGATTTTATGTGCATGTTTCATATTTTGGTGGAGTACATTAGACACCTTTTAAAAGAAAAAAGAACAGCTGGATTCATTTCAAATTTAAAAGGAAATACACCAAAACCACTTTGGGAACATGCCAATTTATGGAATATTCCTTGAGCCAGAGATGCAAATCATGGATTTGTTATTGTATTATGATTCTGGCTTATCTGGAAGAAAAATATACCAGACTTCCCATTTCGCACATGATAACTATGATTTTGGGACCTCAAAACAGTGGATGTGTCTCTTAATGAGACATGCCGCATCATCACAGGATGTCTACGCCCCACATCACTGGAGAAATTATACTGTTTAGCTGGTGTTGGCCATGGTAGTCCACACTCTGGTTACATCCCGTATAGACTACTGCAATGTGCTCTATGTGGGGTTGCCTTTGAAGATTGTCTGGAAGCTTCAAATGGTCCAACGAACGGCAGCCAGATTGCTAATAGGAGTATTGCTCAGGGAGCGTACAACCTCTTGTTACGCCAGCTCCACTGGCTGCCAGTTTGCTATCCAGCACCATTCAAAATGCTGGCTTTAGCCTATAAAGCCCTAAACGGTTCTGGCCCAACTTAGATATCCGAATGTATCTCCCCTTATGAACCATCTAGGACCTTAAGATCGTCTGGGGAGGCCCTGCTCTTGTTACCACCTTTGTCACAAGTACTTTTGGTGGAGACGAGAGACAGGCCCTTCTCGGTGGTGGCCCCTCGGCTGTGGAATGACCTCCCTATAGATATTAGATCGGCCATCTCTCTTTTAACATTCCGGAAAAAAGTCAAGACGTGGCTTTTTGACCAAGCGTTTGCAAATGCAGAGTAACTGACACAGGAAAACAGAACAACTAGACAATGAGTCCGGACAACGTTTTTTAACAAGGAGACGCTATGAATTTATATTTTATTGATTTGTTTAGTTTTTATTATATGTTATGTTTTTAATTGTATTTATGACATTGTAAGAAATTTTGCCCTGTTAACCGCCTTGAGTTGTCTACGGGCTGAGAAAGGCGGTATACAAAAACAGTACATAAATAGGTGGTTGTAGTTTTTTCGGGCTATATGGCCATGGTCTAGAGGCATTCTCTCCTGACGTTTCGCCTGCATCTATGGCAAGCATCCTCAGAGGTAGTTTCCCTTTTTATGATGTACAGCTGAAGCATCTTCTGCAGAGTCCATTGTAAACACTATAAAATACTATAAAACAGTGTAAACACTATAAAACAGTGTAAATGTCTCAACTAAGTGGCATTCAGAAACCTTTTACAGTTCCAATTTTTTCAGGACCACAGCATTGGGTTAAAGGGACCCCATTTGGGGTTGGGACCCACAGTTTAAGAAGCAGTGGTCTATACTAGTGAGTTCCAGTTTCTCATCCTGCAAATATTTTGAATTTTAGCTACCAGAAGCCCTAAAAACTGGCCACGCTAACTGGGGTTTCAAATTAGTTCGGAACAGAAACATATGAAGAGTCAAAGGATGAAAAACAGTGATTGACACTGCATGTTTTTAACTTTTCCTCTTGAATTCTATCTAGTTCTGGAGAAAATGCTATCAATGAAATAAGAACGTAAGTAACTGGGTTGTTGTTGGTTTTTTCGAGCTATATGGCCATGTTCTAGAGGCATTCTCTCCTGACGTTTCGCCTGCACAACCTCTGAGGATGCTTGCCATAGATGCAGGGGAAATGTCAGGAGAGAATGCCTCTAGAACATGGCCATATAGCCCGAAAAAACTACAACAACCCAGTGATTCTGGCCATGAAAGCCTTCGACAATACAGTAAATAAATAAATAAATAATGTACAGAGGAGGACCTCCTCACAGCGACACCAGAGGCGCTCCAAGTGGCCAGCTACTGTTCAAAGAACATTTAGCATAATGCCAAATGTTGTTGCCATAATCACAGTGCAGGCCTCTCTGTGATATTCTCCATAGGTTTCATGAAGATGTTAAGAAACACAGGGAACAAGATCAAAGTGTTTGGCTAAGTTTTATTTAATATTTAAATTAAATATGAATTTCCATCAAATTAGGTGGCACTTTATAAAAAAGAAAAAAAACCCCTGCCCTGCCAAAGGCATGAAATTCCATTTATGATAAAGGTCAACATGCGGAATAACAGCCACCCACACCAATAACACTGCCTACTGGCATCGCCATTTTGGGAAGGGTTAGGAAGGGCAGAGGCATTGCAATACTGTGTCTCCTCCTCAGGTTTAATGGCAAGAAAGAATCCAGGAGAAATAAGAAGGCTTCAGTCTGGCCCTCCATTCCAACTGTCACAATAACTGTCTGTTCTCCCAGACTTGGATTTGAGATCCCACCCAAGCCCTCTATTCAAAAGTGGACATCTGGACACAAAGTGACAGTTGGCTTTGGTCAACAGATCAGACCTTGGTTTCTTCACTGCCTCCTTTTGAGGGGCAGGAACCATAGAATCATAGAATAGCGAGTTGGAAGAGATCATCCACTCCAACCTCCTGCCATGTAGGGAAAGCACATTCAAAGTACCCCCATCAGATGGCCATCCAGATTCTGTTTAAAAGAAGGAACTTCTACAACACTCTTTCTTTGGATGCTTTGAAATGGAGACTGGATATCCATTTTCATGAGAGAAGGGAACAAGGGTAGTCAGTGAGGAAAAATAGAGACAGTGGGTACCAGCACCAGACCTTATTACCTGTGGTTGTGAATCATGCGTATATCATAGATTCGTACAAATGGCCCACTGGCTCCCACAGCAAGGTAATTGTTGTCCTGGGGGTTGACAGTGAGGCATTTTGCCTCCACAAGCTGCCCACAGTATTCGGTCAGATCAATAAGAACTTCTGAATGCTTGCTGTTCTCTCGCAGGTCATACTGTCTGAAAAGGGAGGGAGGAATTCAAAATGTCAGTAAGCATCCACAGGACAGAAGAAACTAACAGTTCAAAGTGCTGGTTATGACCTTTAAAGCCCTAGATCACTGGTTCTCAACTACCCTAATGCCGCAACTCCTTAATACAGTTCCCGTTGTTGTGACCCTAAACCATTAAATTATTTTTGTTGCTACTTCATAACTGTAATTTTTCTAATCTCAAGTCTATTTTCACCAAAATCCACCAGTGTTAATATTTGGGCATATTGAGAATTTATGCCAAATTTGGTACAGATCAATCATTGTTTGAGACCACAGTGCTCTCTGAATGTAGCAGAACTACAACTCCAAAACTCAAGGTCAATGCCCACCAAACCCTTCCAGTATTTTCTGTTGGTCATGGACATTCTGTGTGCCAAGTTTGGTTCAACTTGATTGTTGGCGGAGTTCAGAATGCCCTTTGATTTTAGGTGAACTATAAATCCCAGCAATCCCCAAATGACAAAATCAACCCCCCTCCCCAAACCCAACCAGTATTCAAATTTGGGCATATCAGTATTTCTGCCAAATTTGGTCCAGTGAATGAAAATTCATCCTGCATATCAGATGTTTACATTATGATTCAGAACAGTAGCAAAATTAAGTTATGAAGTAGGAACGAAAATAATTTCGTGGTTGCGGGTCACCACAACCTGAGAAACAGTATTAAGAGGTCATGGCCTTAGAAAGGTTGAGAATCACTGCCTTAAGGTCTAGTGGAACATTGTTTCAGAACCACTGCTCTAGACCATCATAGAAAATATGGAAGCCAAGATACCATACTTCACTGACCTATTTATTTCAAATATAATGATTGGTTCACAGATTCATTTTGGTAAGAAGTTTGAATACAGCCAAAGCTCTATGGCAGAGTATATGCTTTGTATGCACAAAATAAGTGATTTAGTTTTTTGGCATCTCTAGATAAAAAGAATGTGGATTGTCCACAACGCAAGATTTGGCAAGATTTCTGCCTAAAACCTTGGAGAGTTGGTGCCAGTCACAGCAGGCAACTTTGTTCAGTGGATTTGACAACTGGTTTAATAGTTATGGTCCTCAATAAAGAACTGTGAAGGACCCACAAAACCAACTGCTGTAAGGGATTATCTACAGAAAGACATACAATGAGATTTGCATGTCCATGGAGCTTAAACCTGCAGTCTTATGGAGCAGGGGGAAAATGTTCTCCCTATGAAATTGCCAGGTCCTCTAGGTGATTTGGATATAACTCCTTGGAAGTGACTATAAAGTTGTGCTGGAGGACTGAAAAAAATCCTAGAGAAGATACCCCTCTAGGACCTGCTAAGGTTCTCCAACACAATTCTATGGTATGATGGGACTAGAAATAATGTGATATGATGTGGAAACAACTAAACATTTTGGCTGGGAACATATCCCCCATGGATACTGGAGGGCCTACTGTATAGAGCAGTGGTTCTCAACCTGGGGGATGCTTGAAATGCCATTGCCATATTTCTTCAGCCTCACAATAGTCTGTATTGGGCTATACTGGTTATACTGGGCCCATAACCTTCATTTCGTGAGTGGCCTTAACAAAAGACCCAGCACCAGTATCCCAAAGTAATAAAAAGAACAAAAACACACAGACCCATGTTTTCTATTCCATAGTTTTTTCTTTGTAGTAAAATAATATGGTGGCACTATTTATTTATTTCCAGCATTTCTACCCCATCCTTCTCAACCCCTGAAGGGGGACTCAGGACGGCTTACATTTGGCATAATTTGATGCCATTAAATATAACAAAGCAATGTAACAACAATTAAAACAACAGAACATTAATTAAATCAATAAAACAGTATTAACCGCCGTATCACAATTCCAGTCAAATTCCATATCCAAAGCGCTATTTATGCCTGCTGTCCAAAAGCCTGGTCCCAGAACCACAACTTCAACTAAAATTACAACAGCAAACAACAGAGAGGAAACAACCAGGCACAGATTAACACCTCCCAGCAAGAGATTTTCCCAGGCTCAGGCAGGCCTTCAAATGCTAATGAAGGTGATCAGCTGAAACATTCACACCTAACTGCAGCAGGGAAGAGCTCCTTGCCCCACCCCAGCCATTCCACAGATATATAAACCCATTGTCCTAATTCCAACAGACCTCACTACCTCTGAGGATGCTTGCCATAGATGCAGGCGAAACGTCAGGAGAAATGCCTCTAGAACATGGCTCTATAGCCCGAAAAAACCCACAAGAACCTAGTGATTCCAGCCATGAAAGCCTTCGACAATACATACAACTTCAATTTCTTCCTAAAAGACAGGAGGGACAGAGCTGATCTTACCTTGTTGGGAAGCGAGTTCCACAGGCGGGGGGCTACAGCTGAGAAGGCCCTGTCTCTCGTCCCCGCCAGACGTATTTGCGACGCTGGCGGGAGCAAGAGCAGGGTCTCCCCGGATGATCTTAAACTGCAAGGCGGGACGTAGTGGGAGATGCATTTGGACATTTATTTACATGTATTTACAGCAAGGTTTCCATAACACAAATAAACAAATACACAGTAGGTTTACGCACAGCAACCTTCACACTGGAGCTTTCTCACATGAAGCTTCTCTCATACGAAGGTTTACCTCACACTCCTCGGGACACTAGCTTTGGTCCATTAACTCTAACAGGGCTTCGGCCTACTCACTATTTCAGTGCTTGACTCACACTTTTGTAATAAAAAATACCCACTTAATTTTTTATATTTCTGACAGATAGAACTAAACATTTTGGCTGGGAACATATTCCCCATGGATACTGGAGGACTTACTATATAGAGCAATGGTTTTCAGCCTGTGGGTCCCCAGGTGTTTTGGGCTACAATTCCCAGAAATCCCAGCCAGTTTACCAGCTTTTAGGATTTCTGGGAGTTGAAGGCCAAACATCTGGGGGCCACAGACTGAGAACCACTGGTATAGACGTTATTCAATCAGAAGACACACATAATCTTCCTACCTGATGAGCCCATCCTCCGCTGCACTCCAGAAGGTGTTAGGCCACATGGGGGCCGTGGCAATACGCTTGACCCTGTTCTTGTGATCACCAAACATATGGATGGTTTCTTTCACAGTCAAGTCATGGACATGCACTTTGAAATCAGCCGCCCCGGTAATGAGTATCCGATCCTCTGCATGTGGCAAGAACTATGGAAACCAAGCAAGGTATTCAGTGTAGTGATCTCCTAACAGCGAGAACATATTTTCTCAAGATAAAACAATTACATCTCCTCCAACAGATCCCTCAATTGAAGGAAGGTGTCAATAAGTAGGTCATTTGATTGGTTTTGTAGCCAAGTCCCCATCTACCACTTTCAACATCCTGAATGTTGAGATGTTTTCTGGGACCAAAACAGTCACAAGAGGAAGATAAATGTTTGCAATGGGCAGTCAAAGCACCTTGGCTGGGGGTTAGTCTATTGTGCAAATCCCAAGCTGGGCAGACACACCAAAGGACATAATCTCCTTAACCTATGACCCAAACATATGCTGAGCTGTCCTGAGCATGTCCAGGCAATTCAAAACTACACTTCTAGATTACAAAATTATTTTGGGAAGAAAAACTTATGGGAGAAATTCATCATATTTTATCCCATCCTTTTCAGCCCGAAGGTGACTCAGGGTAGCGTACGGACTGGCAACAATTAGATGCCAAACACATATTTACCCATAGTGACCCATCAAGGGAGATACACATATAAAACACTGTAAAAGTATTTAAAGTTTTTTTCTTCTGCTTTTAATCATAGATCACACACATATTTCCATGTGACAAAGGGTCAATGAGTGAAGGAGAGGAAGGAGATACAATGGATGGGAATAGGGGAACGAAGAGGGTTATTGGGGAGCAGGAATCGGATGAGGAGTGACAGCACTTGCAGCACCTACAGAAGAGGAATCATTTGAGGGTTTCTCTGGGGATGATGGGTCACAGAGTGGGGAAAGTGGGGATGACACTGTGGATTGGACTAGGGTAAAGGAAGTGCAAGCTGTTTGTGCAGAACCGACATCTAGTGATACATTTATGGGATTATCTGGAAAAGACTGGCAATCAGGGGATCCAACTGAGTCTTGAGGGGATCCAAGTCTTGACAGGATATGGAGAAGATGGAGGGATGGGCGTGGGACTTCACATGAAGAGTTGGGAGCAGCTGCAAGGGATAATCATGGGGCGGTGGTCAGCTCATCTTCTGATGAAGATGTTGTGTAATAAAAGTGGGCTCAGAAATGGGGAATCTTTGCAGAAGGCAAGGTGTTGGTATATGTTCGTGCATTGGGTACTGTCTGGACTTGTCACTGCCTGTTCCGTGTTGGCACTGGGTTTGGGATCTGCAGGCTGCTTCTCCTGTTTGTGTGTGCTTTCAACTCAGCTTGGATTCTTGTGAGTGTGGATATCCCCCTTCCTGGACCTTGAACTGGTTTGACTATGATGCTACTTCTGTGGACATTGGAACTTCACTACTTCGGATTCTGCTTGCTACGACCCTGGACTACGCTTTCTTCCCTGCGGCTTCTCTGTTTTGTTAACCATTTGCATGCTGTGCTGTTTTGTGTGACTTTCAGAGTACTTTGTTTAATCCGGTTCTTTTCTCTGGATAATCCGGATTATTACTTTGGTTAACCTTTTGAAACCAGGACTGGTTCTACCTTTGAGTTTTGACCAGAGGCATTGAGTTAAGTGTCTCTGAGTCTTTTTCCTTTGTTTAATAAACTCTGTTTTGGAACTAACTCTGAGTCTGGCCCTTTAAGGCGTCTGTGTTCTGACAGACATGCAGCTATTCCACAATACATTCCATATCTTGGAAGACTTCACAACTTTGTGCTTGCTAGTATCCCTTTTATAGGTGAACCAAGATGCATCTGGTAACATTTTATTTTTCTCCATAACTCAGTGAGTTTTTACTTCTATGCTGACATTAGTAGGGAAATTATACCACTGCACACTTAAATGTTTTAATCTGTGAAGCTCTTCTGTCTCTCCCCTTTAGTCCCTGACTAAGCTTGACAAAACATGTCATGTGAGCTGGCTGCCACAAAGGCAATGGTTGGGAAGCACGCAATGAGCAATGTGAGAAAATCCATGCAGACCATTGTGTGCTGCCAGAGGTTTGTGTCATCGTAGCCAATTCACACCACGAACACATACTTGAATACAAAATGAGGGAAGTTCAACATAGAGCAAGCAAAAACAAATCCAGATTTCAGTTATGTGAAACTCTTGAGCAGTGACAGCCTTATCAAAGATACAGTTAAAAGCTGTCTCAGGTTGTGGATACTGGATGCTATTAAGATGAGCAGGGTGGAAGAGACAGAATATTTGCCCCATTGGACACAATCCACAGGGATGTTTTTTCTGCACAACCCTCAGTGAAATGTATACAAACTGTGCAAGAATACTCTCTGTTAATTGGTAAGCCCGTCATTTTACACATCAGACAGCTAAATGAACGGTCAGAATTGAAGACCCATCTGTTCTGGCAGACCAAGCCAATCAACTCTGAACCATGAATTTTTGTATTTTATTATTGATCTTTGTACCATGTGTTTTGGGGTATTATTTTAAGTTGATATGTTTTGATTCTGTTGTACCCCACCTTGAACCATGAGCAAAGGTAGATAACAAATAAAATTATTTTTATTTTTTATTATTATTTGGATTATTTAATTCAAAATACATTGGTACTAGGGATAGGGAATATGGAGACCTTAAGGAAAAATGTGAATGCAGTTATTTATTTATTTAAAAAATTTATATTCCGCTCTTCTCACCCCGAAGGGGACTCAGGGTGGAGCACAGCATATACATGGCAAACATTCAATGCCGGGACACAGATTCACATACAATACAAAAACATTTATCATAA
Organism: Anolis sagrei; assembly: GCF_037176765.1. Classification (NCBI taxonomy): domain Eukaryota; kingdom Metazoa; phylum Chordata; class Lepidosauria; order Squamata; family Anolidae; genus Anolis; species Anolis sagrei. The sequence goes on from NC_090034.1 coordinate 71,909,770, forward strand.
TATTAAAATACATCATTTAAAAACCGTCCTAGCCATCCGCATCAAATCCAATTGGCCCTGTCATCTTTCCCACTGCCGCTTCATTGCCCTGTCCCGAAAGTTTGGTCCCACAGTCAAATTTTTACCATCCTTCTAAAGGACAGGAGGGAGGGGGCCGACCTGATCTCACCAGGAAGGGAGTTCCATATCCGGGGAGCAATCACCGAGAAGGCCCTGTCTCTTGTCCCCACCAATCGTGCCTGTGACAATGGCGGGACGGAAAGCAGGGCCTCCCCGGAGGATCTTAATCCCCATGATGGTTCATAGGGGGAGATGCATTCGGACAGGTAATTTGGGCCGGGGCCGTTTAGGGCTTTATAGGCCAAAGCTAGCACTTTGAATTGTGCCCGGTAGCAAACTGGCAGCCAGTGGAGCTGGCGTAACATGGAAGTTGTATGCTCCCTGTATGCCGCCCCAGTTATTAACCTGGCTGCCTCTCGTTGGACTATTTGAAGCTTCCGAGCAGTCTTCAAAGACAACTCCACGTAGAGTGCATTGCAGTAGTCTATTCTAGATGTTCCCATAAGCCCCAACAAACATAGATTAGAGATTGTGGGAGTTGTCATTCAAAACATTTGAAGGGCATCTTGTTGCGTACTTGTATCTGTGCATACCTGCCCTTGTGATTGTATATACTCCTACTTGTACATATAACTAAACAGTACCAGATTTTCTACTCAAATTCTAGAGCTAATTCCCCCAGCTGCCTCTAAATATCTAACCTTAAAACAAGAGCATATCATGTCCTTCTGCAAACTTACTCCAAATCCGACTCACCTTGACAGAGAATATGTTTGCCGTGTGACCCGTGTGCATGGAAAGGAGCTTCTTATGATGCAGGGGATCCCACACAAATGTGTGCTGGTCATCAGAGCCTGAGGCCAGCAAGCTGACAAGCAAAAGGAGGCAGAACATTACATGTTAAGCTGCATAAGCAGTTTCAAAATGATTGCTGCTATTCCACATCCATTTTCAGTTGACACACAAATGCAAGTACCATTCTGACAGACTGAAATTGCAGAATTACAGGCAACAATGAGGAAATAGAGGGAAGCTCCACTATTTGCTGGGTAGATTAAGAGAAATGGGACCAGACAACAGCAGATCACCCACTGACAAATGACAATTCTTTATAGAAATTGTCCTCTTTGGGTTGCTGTGAGTTTTCCGGGCTGTATGGCCATGTTCCAGAATCATTTTCTCCTGATGTTTCACCCACATCTATGGCAGATGAGAATTTCACAGCCTCTGAGGATGCCTGCCATAGATGTGGGCAAAACATTAGGAGAAAATGCCATACAGCCTGGAAAACTCTCAGAAACCAGTGATTCCGGGCATGAAAGCCTTTGACAACACATTGTCCTCTCTGTTCAGTGAGCATTCTACAAATTGGCGGAGGTACCTATTCTTTTCTCAAGTAGTTTTTCTGCTACACAAACACATGAATCATGAATAAAAATGTATTCTAACTTTGAAGCTAAGGTTGTAAAACACATATATTACTTTTTCATGCCAGAGGTGAAGGACAAGATTGTACATCCCTCCACTCTGTGCGCAGAATAGCTGGATCAAACTTCAATAATGAACAGGGGCCTCTATTACAGTGCTACTCAGAATGGTGGTCTAAGAACAGATGCCAGTCACCAAATCACCCATTACAGTCACTGGAGGGCTTCCAGGAAAGGGAACTCTCCAGTGACAAATCGGTACAAATCGGTACAATTTCCAGAGAAGGGAAAGATCAGCCGGAAATCCAAAACAACAGATAGCGGCCTCTGCCACATCTTGCACATTTAAGTTTGGGTCAATCTATTTATTATTTATTTATTTAAAACATTTATATTCTGCCCTTCTCACCCCGAAGGGAACTCGGGGCAGAGCACAGCATATACATGGCAAACATTCAATGCCGGGACACAAATTCACATACAATACATAAACATTAAAAAATATTTATCAAAATATTAGCTGTACCTGGCACATGTGGCTGTAGCCAACATTCCCTCACTCTTTCTCGCCTTCTTTCTTTATCTCCTTCCTCCCCCCCCCCCCCTTTTTCTTTCCCTTCTTTTCTCTCCTTTTTTCCTTCTCTCTCTCCTTCCTTCCTTCGCTCTTTGGTTCCATCCTTCCTTCTATCTTTCTTTCCTTCCTTCCCTCCCTCCTTCTCTCCTTCATTCCTTCTCTACGTCTTTCCTGCATACCCCCCTTTTTCTTTCCCTCCCTCATTCTCTCCTTCCTTCTCTGCTTTTTTCCTTCTTTCCCTCCCTCCTTCTCCCCTTCTTTCCTTCTCCCTTTCCCTCCTTCATTCTTTCCTTCTAGACATTGGCTGGAAAAGAGTTGGGCTTGAAGGCAGCACTTGAGAAAAGTGCGTCCCTGATCTCTGCAGAGTAAGGGCTCCATGGTTAGTAAGCTGGGCATCTGCATCTGTATTGTCATTTTGAGGGGTTTTAAGCCCTTTCTGCTGCTTTTTGGGAGGTTTTATGAGTGATGGTCACTCATTGGTCTGTTAAGGGTATAGTGGCCAAATTTGGTGTCAATTCATCCAGTGGTTTTTCAGTTATGTTAATCTCACAAATGAACATTACATATTTATTTATTTAGACTAGCTGTCCCCTGCCACGCGTTGCTGTGGCCCACATGAGGGTTCTGTGTGGGAAGTTTGGCCCAATTCTATCGTTGGTGGGGTTCAGAATGCTCTGTGATTGTAAGTGAACTATAAATCCCAGCAACTATAACTCCCAAATGTTAAGATTCTAGTTTCCCCAAACTCCACCAGTGTTTACATTTGGGCATATCGAGTATTCCTGAAGAGTTTGGTCCAGATCCATCATTGTTTGAGTCCACAGTGATCTCTGGATGTAGGTGAACTACAACTCCAAAACCAAAGGACACTGCCCACCAAACCCTTCCAGTATTTTCTGTAGGTCATGGGGGAACTGTGTGCCAAATTTGGTTCAATTCTATCGTTCGTGGGGTTCAGAATGCTCTTTGATTGTAGCTGAACTATAAATCCCAGCAACTACAACTCACAAATGACAAAATCATTTTTTTGGATGAAAGACATACATTGGGTTTTTAGGTGTCTTGTGTCCAAATTTGGTGTCAATTGGCCCACTGGTTTTTGAGTTCTGTTAATCCCACAAACGAACATTACATTTTTATTTATATAGATTAAAATACACTATTTAAAACCGTCCTAGCCATCCGCATCAAATCCAATTGGCCCTGTCATCTTTCCCACTGCCGCTTCATTGCCCTGTCCCGAAAGCTTGGTCCCACAGCCAAGTTTAGCTTTTTCCTCCACAACCTTCTAGCTGTTCCCTGTATTCAGGTATTTGCTGTGAATGTAACCAATTTACATTGTCACTTAGTAAAGTTGGCCTTGCTTATAGCTCTCATTTCAACATGGCCCATAGATGCCATTGACAGCCTTCAGCGGACTTCTAAATTGTTCTCTACAGACCTCAAGGAACGTGGCTTTAAGGACAATATATTCAGTATATTCTATCCTCACTAGCGTAACTTATGCCAAAACAGCATTCTATTAAGGCAAAAGTAAGAACTCTCTTGTCAAAGACTTCTAGAAGTTCACAAGCAGGTGCTTTCTTCTAAACCAGCGGGTTCCAACTTTTGGTCCTGCAAGTTCTTGGGACATCAACTCTTAGAAGCCCCAATCAGTTTGGCCAACTGTCAGGAATTCTGAGAGCTGAAATCCAAAACATATGCCAGTCCGAAGGTTGCGAATCACTGCTGTAAACCACTGCCTGGTATTCATCACTAAACAATTCTATGGACAATGTATTGTCGAAGGCTTTCATGGCCGGAATCACTGGGCTGTTGTAGGTTTTTCCGGGCTAGATGGCCATATTCTGGAGGCATTTTCTCCTGACGTTTCGCCTGCATCTATGGCAAGCATCCTCAGAGGTAGTGAGGTCTGTTAGAAGTAGGAAAATGGGTTTATATATCTGTGGAATGACCAGGGTGGGACAAAGGACTTCTGTCTGCTGGAGCTAGGTGTGAATGTTTCAACTGACCACATTGACTAGCATTTAATGGCTTGGAAGTGCCTGGGGGGAATCTTTTGTTGAGAGTGATTTGATGTGCCTGATTGTTTACTCTCTGTTGTTTTGCTGTTGTAATTTTTGAGTTTTTTAATACTGGTAGCCAGATTTTGTTCATTTTCATGGTTTCTTCCTTTCTATTGAAATTGTCCACATGCTTGTGGATTTCAATAGCTTCTCTGTGTAGTCTGACATGGTGGTTGTGAGAGTAGTCCAGCATTTCTGTGTTCTCAAATAATATGCTGTGTCCAGGTTGGTACATCAGGTGCTCTGCTATGGCTGACTTCTCTGGTTGAATCAGTCTACAGTGCTTTTCATGTTCCTTGATTCGTGTTTGGGCAATGCTGCGTTTGGTGGTCCCTCTGTAGACTTGTCCACAGCTGCATGGTATACGCTAGACTCCTGCAGAACTGAGAGGATTCCTCTTGTCCTTTGCTGAACGTAGCATTTTTTTGGATTTTCTTGGTGGGTTTGTAGGTGTTTTGTATGTTGTGTTTCCTCATCAGCTTCCCTATGCGGTCAGTGGTTCCTTGATGTATGGCAGGAACACTTTTCCTCTGGGTGGATCTTCATCTTTACTCTCGTGGCTTGTTCTTGGTCTTGCAGCTCTTCTGATGTCTGAGGTGGAGTATCCATTGGCCAGTAGAGCCCATGCAGGCGAAACATCAGAAGAGAATGCTTCTGGAACATGGCTATACAGCCCGGAAAACACACAACAACCGAATTCATTTTGCCACTATAGTTAACAGCCACAACACGAACACATCAGATGTTTGGGGTTTTTAAGCAATTTATCAAATGTTACCCCTAAAAGTTGAAAAACTACAGTAGAGGCAGCATTTGACTGAGCTGCACAAAAGGAAACTGCAAATCCGTTCACTATAAAAACAGTTACATTCCCTGATGTACAAGATCCCTCCATCCAACTTAGAATACATGCTGCAATAGGTATTTGTCAATCCTTTGTATTTTGAAGTAATACTTACGTTCCCTTTTCATTCCATTCAAGACAGTTGACACAGCCTGTGTGACCCTAAACAAAGAAGACAGAAAGTGATACCCAAATATTACATTTAAGACTGTCCAAAAAGATGTAATTCCTTCCGTTAGTTAGAACATGCCTAGTTTTTTAAGTAATTTGAAAACAGATAGCTGAATAGTACTTTTCTGTCATAAGCCTGTGCCTGGCCTGCACTACAATAGGCTAAAACTGGAAATTCCCTTGATGGATGAAAAATAAATATCCACATTAAAAAAAACCCAAATATGTTAGGGAGAAGTATTTGAGCTGCGTTCTAGTTCTCTACTTGCAAAAAAAGATTTTTCTCTTTTTCTAAAGCAGGGATTCTCAAACTTTTTCAGCCATAGAGCCCTTTTTGAAGCAAAAGTGAACCAAGAAGACCTTGTATTGGATGGGACGAACCAATGGTTAAGCTATTCGGCCAGAAATGGGAAATAAAAGCACAGGATCGTATTCCTCAGGGAATGTTTCCAAAAGGCATGCCAAAAGGGGAACATTCACTCTTGAGGAGCAAAAAACTGCACCTACATTATTAGCAGTCGTGTGTTCAGTGGTCATTATATTAGGACAGGTATGCATTTCAATGTTTCCAGTGCTTACCTGCAGCTCAGCCTCCAAGCCCAGGCGCTGGATAAACGGGTCTGTAACATGGTAATGGCGTTCGAAGCTGAGGGCACCCTTCTCCTGTGAAGAACAAATGAACACCATACTTTTTGCACTATGTAAGCATGGCCCTTCTTAATCAATCAATAAAAGAGTAATAAATCTAATGTTGGGTTGCTGTGAGTTTCCCAGGCTATATACCCATGTTCCAGAAGCATTCTCTCCTGACTTTTCACCCACATCTATGGCAGGCACCCTCAGAGATTGGGTTAGAACAGGGGTCCTCAAACTAAGGCCCTCCAAGGTCATTTACCCAGTCCTCGCTCAGGGTCAACCTAAGTCTGAAACGACTTGAAAGCACACAACAACAACAACAACAACAACAACAATCCTATCTCATCAGGCAAAAGCAGGCCCACACTTCCCATTGAAATATTAATTTTATTTACTTTATTTATATACCGCTTTTCTTAGCCCTCAGGCGACTCAAAGCGGTATTTATATTTTATAATTATTAAATATTTTATATTTATTAAAATTGTTCTTTTATATTTATTAAAATTGTTCTTCATTTCAATTATTGTATTGTTTTTAAGTGTTTTTGCACTACAAATAAGATATGTGCAGTGTGCATAGGAATTCATATTTTTACAAATTATAATCCGGCCCTCCAACAGATTGAGGAACTATGACATGGCCCTCTGTTTAAAAAGCTTGAGGTCCCCTGGGTTAGAAACTAGGCAAGTGGGGCTTATATATCTGTGGAATTGCAACATTCACACTTGCCTCAAGCAGACAAGAGTTCTTTCTCCCTGGAAATTCCACAGATATATAAACCTCACCTGCCTAGTTTCGAACCAACCCCTCAACCTCTGAGGATGCCTGCCATAGATGTGGGTGAAATGTCAGGAGAGCATGCTTCTGGAAAATGGCCAGACAGCCTGGAAAACTCACAGCAACCCAGTGATTCCAGCCATGAAAGCCTTCAACAACAAATCTAATGTTGTTCCATTTGAGCACAAAATGCACTGCACGTGACATTCTCCAATTCTGATATTTCAAGTTCTTGGAAACAATGAACAGACTGTCATGCAATGGCAAGACAGTCTGTGGTTTACTGAGTTCTGGATTTTCTGAACTTATCCAGAAAAAAGAAGAGGTAACTGTCAGCTTGACACAAAATCATAGTTTGAAGCTACAGCTTGTAGCTGGTTTACATACTCTGGCTCACCATTATGTCTGAACTCCAGAACAATGGCTTCTCACTAGTTTGTTGGCCAAGTTACAAAACCAGAGACAGGAATAGCAAAAAAAGGGGTAGGACAGGAACATCAGTAATAACCATTTGAATAGTCTTCAGGACAATTCATGACTTGAGCAACTAATCCCAATGAACATAAAACATGGTTAGGCATGATTGCCACGGTTAGTATTTCCTGCCTGCAATTTCTCTCTGACCCAACTGCCTACTATCCAACTTCCTATAATCCACATTGTTATATACCCCTCAATTTTGGATACTAGTTAAACTAGACAAAATGGGCACCAGTTCACTTCCTAGTCTGAAGAAATTCTTTGTTTTTGCTATAGCATATCAATGCAGCTGGGAATTTTTTTAAAAAAAATGTTCCACAACATTTCCCACAGCCATTCCTATGTTACATGATGCAGTGTAATGAAAGCCTTCTTCAGCCAAATGCCGTCCAGATTTGTTTGGACTACAATGTTCATCAGACTACCATTTGATCCTACTAGCCATGCCAGAAAGGATTGACAGGAGTTGCATTCACAAACATGGACAACACTGGGTTAAGGAACAGTATGATATGTTATGGCAGTGTTTCTCAACCTGGGGGTCGGGAGCCCTGTGGGGGTCGCGAGGGGGTGTCAGAGGGGTCGCCAAGGACCATCAGAAAACACAGTATTGTCTTGTCGAAGGCTTTCATGGCCGGAATCACTGGGTTGTTGTAGGTTTTTTCGGGTTATATGGCCATGTTCTAGAGGCATTTTCTCCTGACGTTTCGCCTGCATCTATGGCAAGCATCCTCACTACCTCTGAGGATGCTTGCCATAGATGCAGGCGAAACGTCAGGAGAAAACGCCTCTAGAACATGGCCATATAGCCCGAAAAAACCTACAACACAGTATTGTCTGTTGGTCATGGGGGTTCTATGTGGGAAGTTTCAATCATTGGTGGGGTTCAGAATGCTCTTTGATTGTAGGTGAACTATAAATCCCAGCAACTACAACTCCCAAATGTCAAGGTCTATTTTTCCCACACTTTTCCACCAGTGTTCACATTTTGGTTATATTGAGTATTCATGCCAAGTTTGGCCCAAATTCATCATTGTTTGAGTCCACAGTGCTCTCTGAATGTAGGTGAACTACAGCTCCCAAACCCTTCCAGTATTTCTGTTGGTCATGGGAGTTCTGTGTGACAAGTTTAGTGCAATTCCAGCGTTGGTGGGGTTCAGAATGCTCTTTGATTGTAGGTTAACTATAAATCCCAGCAACTACAACTCCCAAATGACAAAATCACACACCCTCCAACCCCACCAGTATATTGGGTATGTGTGCCAAATTTGGTCCAGTGAATGAAAATACATCCTGCATATCAGATATTTACATTACATTTCATAACAATAGCAAAATTACAGTTATGAAGTACCAACAAAAATGTTATGATTGGGGGTCACCGCAACATGCGCAACTGTATCAAGGGGTCACGGCATTAGGAAGGTTGAGAACCACTGTGTTATGGTCTTTTTTCAGTTTCAAACTGGGCAAAAAATAGAGAAAGGGCAAAGCAGTGTCTTTCATTTGCCCTTCTCAGATCAACTTTAAGAGCCTCTTGCCATAATGCCAAAGAATAGTCTGACAGTGGCATCTGAATCAAATGTATGAACAAAACAGAATGTGACACTTGGGGTGCATCTAAACTGTTGAATGACTGCAGTGTGACACTACTTGAACTGTCATGGCTCAATGATACAGAATTATAGGATTTGTGGTTTTATAAGACCTTTGGCATTGTTTGCCAAAGAGTGCTAGTGTTTCACCTAACAACATAGGATTCTACAGTAGTGAGCCTTGGCAGTTAAAGTGGTGTCAAGCCACAGCGGATGCACCCTAAGACAATCCATGTTTTCATCTGCTACTGTTCCCCTTTACCCCAATCCCAGAAAAAAAAGCAAAATATTTTTTTGGGGGGGGGGAGCCCCCGGTGGCGCAGTTGCTTAAACCCCTGTGGCTGGCAGGACTGAAGACTGACATGTTGCAGGTTCGAATCCGGGGAGAGGCGGATGAGCTCCCTATATTAGCTCCAGCTCCTCATGCGAGGACATGAGAGAAGCCTCCCACAAGGATGATAAAACATCAAATCATCCGGGCGTCCCCTGGGCAACATCCTTGCAGATGGCCAATTCTCTCACAACAGAAGCGATTTGCAGTTTCTCAGGTCACTCCTGACATAACAAAAAAAAAAGGGGGGGTTGCATCACAATATCTGAAGATGCCTGCCATAGATGCGGCAAAACGACAGGAGAAAATGTTTATGGAACATGGCAACACAGCCCGGAAAACTCACAGCAACCCAAGCAAAATATTCTTTAAAACAAGACACACCTTGAGCTGTCTGTGGATGAGATCCCTAGTAATGTTCGCTTTTGCCATCTTCTCGCAACAGGGCTGACGAAAGCAAGTGAATGGAGGCGCTGCTGTAAATCCAAGCATTCCAGTAGCGTTCATGTCCACAGAGAGGGCATTGAAATTACCTGCGGTCAAACAAAGTTGAGAAAGAAAACTGCACTTATTTATTCAGGATATTAAAAATCGTTTCTAGCCAGAGGAAAGGATTCCCTGTCCTAGCAATCTGAGATGTTTAGATACTTCCTCCAATCTGACTTGCAAAGTAAAATCTCTTACATAAACCAGAATATTCCGTTCTAGAATTAGGATAGACAACCGTGACTCTCCAGCTGCTGAATGACTACAGTTCCATCCTCCCCGATGTTGATTAGGGTTGCAGTTGGCTAGTACGGGATGAGATATTTTAATACGATATAGTTTTAAGGTCTAGGTTATTTTTTCAAAACCTATAGGCAAATTAGGGTTTTATAAGTATCTTTAAGTTATAAGTTGAAGTACTTTGGCCACATCATGAGGAGACAGCAAAGCCTAGAGGAGACAATTATGCTGGGGAAAGTGGAAGGTAAAAGGAAGAGGGGCCGACCAAGGGCAAGATGGATGGAATCCTTGAAGTGACTGGACTGATCTTGAAGGAGCTGGGGGTGGTGATGGCCAACAGGGAGCTCTGGCGTGGGCTGGTCCATGAGGTCACGAAGAGTCAGAGACGACTGAACAAATGAAAACAAGTATCTTTAAATGGTGGTAAATCTTAATTTATATCCTAACCTAATGTAAATATCGTGTGTGTGTGTATATATCTATATCTATCTATCTATCTATCTATCTATCGCGATCCCTCGTTGGACAAGTAGGATAGTCTTCCATGATCAGTATTCTTGTGGATCCGTAGGTGGCTGTGGAGCCCTTTTCTTGACCTGCATCTTCTCCCACAGTGAGAGCATTGGTTTTCAGGTGGAAGGCGCTCTCGGTCGGGGTTGGTTTGACGCACCTTCCTCCTGGCACGTTTCTCTCATCAATTCCCTCTGAAATATAACCTACAGTCTCTCATCCAAATGCCAACCAGGACTGACCCTACTAAGCTTCCAGGATTATAAGAAATCTGGTGTACTTTATTTAGGTGATCCCTCGTTGTCTGAGTAAGATTGTCCTGCAAGTGCAGTATCCTGGCGGTGGGTACATAGGTGACTGAAGCCCTATGCTTGATCTGCATGTTCTCCTGCTGTGAGGGTATCCATTTCCGGGTGGAAGGTGGTCCCGGTTGGGGTTGGCTTGATGCGCCTTCCTCTTGGCACTTTCTCTCTTTCACCCTGCATTCATGCCTCTTCAAATTCTAAAGCACTGCTGGTCACAGCTGACCACCAGCTGGAGCGCTCAAGGGCCAGGGCTTCCCAGTTCTGTGTCTATACCACAGTTTTTAAGGTTGGCTTTGAGCCCATCTTCAAATCTTTTTTCCTGTCCACCAACATTCCATTTTCCATTCTTGAGTTGAGAGTAGAATAACTGCTTTGGGAGATGATGATCTGTCATTCGGACAATATGGCCAGTCCAGCAGAGTTGATGGCATAGGAGTATTGCTTCAGTGATAGTGGTCTTTGCTTCTTCCAGCACTCTAACATTTGTTTGCCTGTCTTCCCAAGATCTGGTGCATTCAGCGTATTTATAGGCCCTCTCACGTGTGTGTCTGTGCCTTTGGTTGTCTGTCAATTTTACACACTTTACACATTAAAAGTCTAGATCAAACATACGCAAATTCCTACCGGCTGTTAGGAATTGTGAGAGTTGAGGTTCAAAACACCTGGAGGGCCAAAGTTTGCGTATGCCTGGCCTAGATGCTAAATTCATTCATGCTGCACGTAGACTTTATATACACAGACTGATTATCACATTATATAATACTTCCAATTATTTTGTGACTGAAATAAAATCTAGTAGTCACCGAACCACCAGAAACCTCCCAGAGACTCTTGTGGATAATTCTGGAGGATTTGGGGGCAAGGGGAGACTCAGGCTTGTATCAAAGGACTTTGCTGCTAAACAAATAAAGAAAGCAAAGAAGAAAACCAGGTGATGCTGGGAGGGGCTGGAAGAGCAAGAAAACAAGGACCCCTTCTACACTGCCATATAAAATCCTGATTATCGGCTTTGAACTGGATTATAAAGGCAGTGTAGACTTAGGGCCCTTTCAGACAGGTCCTGTATCCCAGGATCTGATCCCAGGTTTTCTGTTTATCCCAGATTATCTGACAGTGGGGACTGTTATAATCCAGGATAAAGCAGAAAAGGATATCTTGCTATATTGCTTATCCAATATAAACTGCTAGGATCAGTTCCTGGGATATACGGCATATCTGGAAGGGTCCTCATATAATACAGTTCAAAGCAGACAATGTGGATTATCTAATTTGATAATGTGAATTATATGGCAGTGTAGAAAGGGCCAAGGAGGGAATCTGTCAAGCATGGCAAAACGTAAGCCCTACAAGTGTTTTGGACTTCAACTCCCAGAGTGGGGAATCTAAGGGTGCTTTTATGTAGTATTTTAGTAATGTTGTGCATGAAACAAAGTGTGCGTATGTTGAAACATCAGAAGGAAAATTGTCACTATCTCCACTATGTCATGTGGACAATTCTGGAGTATTCTAGATAAGGGGTGCTCAACCCATAGGTAAAAGTTTTCCCTGACATTAAATCTAGTCGTGTCCAACTGGGGGGTTGTGCTCATCACCATTTCTAAGCCAAAGAGCTGGCGTTGTCCATAGATGCCTCCAAGGTCATGTGGTCGGCGTGACTGCATGGATTGCTGTTTGCCTTCCCGCTGGAGCAGTAACTATTGATCTACTCACATTTGCATGTTTTCGAACTGCTAGGTTGGCAGAAGCTGGGCCTAACAGCGGGAGCTCACTCTGCTCCCCGCATTCGAACCACCGGCCTTTTGGTCAGCAAGTTCAGTAGCTCAGCGAGTTAACCTGCTGGACCACCGACAGGATATAAATACAGTAGAGCCTTGCTTATCCAATATAAACGGGCTGGCAGAACGTTGGATAATAAGGCGAGATTAAGGAAAAGTCTATTAAATGTCAAATTATATTATGATTTTACAAATCAAGCAACAAAACATAAAGTTTTACAACAAATCGACAGAAAAAGCAGTTCAATATACGGTAACATTATGTAGTAATTACTGTATTTATGAATTTAGCACCAAAACATCAAAATGTATTCAAACAACTGTGAATCTCGGCGGGAGGCAGACTGTGTTGGATAATACAGAATGTTGGATGAGCGAAGGTTTGATAAGCAAGACTGTACTGTAAATAGATAAATTTCTCTCACTTTGTTTTCTCAGACCTGTTCTTAACTGTAAGTCGTTTGTAAGTCAGATGTCATTGTGGGAGTTGAAGTCCAAAACACCTGGAGGGCCCAAGCCTGTATACTCTGGCACTGACTGCCAGGCCTTAATGTTAAACAATCCTGGAAGTAGTAGTTTGGCAAGGGCGCGGCATTCTATAGGCAAAGAAACCTGAAGACGTTATAAAACAGGATGTTAAGGATTGTGGGAGTTGGAGTCCAAAACATCTGGAGGGAAGGCTGAAGTTTGCTGAGGCCTGTTATAAAACTAGAGCTCCCACCATTCCACAGTATGAGGAGTTTGAAGAATGTCAAGCTGCATCAATGCTACAGTGTACACGCACCCAAGGAGAGGTGGGGCGCTATCAAATCCCAAAAGTTGTAGTTTGGCCAGTCTTTTGCCTTCTCTGCCAAGGCCTCGCCAAACTACAACTCCTAGGAGGCCACAGCATGGGATTAGGGCAGTTTCAAATGCCTCAAGTTGTCATAGATTGGGGCCTGGAGGGAGGGCCAAAGTTTCCCAAAATCTGATATAAAACTACAGCTCCCACCATTCCACAGTATGAGCAGGTCAAAGGATATCAAGCTGCATCAATGCTACAGTGTACACCAGTGTTTCTCAACCTGGGGGTCGGGACCCCTGGGGGGGTCGTGAGGGGTGTCAGAGGGGTCGCCGAAGACCATCAGAAAACACAGTATTTTCTGTTGGTCATGGGGATCTCTGTATGGGAAGTTTGGACCAATTCTACCATTGGTGGGGTTCAGAGTGCTCTTTGATTATAGGTGAACTATAAATCCCAGCAGCTACAACTCCCAAATGTCAAGTCTATTTTCCCCAAATTCCACCAGTGTTGACATGTGGGCATATTGAGTGTTTGTGCCAAATTTGGTCCAGATCCATCATTGTTTGATTCCACAGTGCTCTCTGGAAGTAGGTGAACTACAACTCCCAAACTCCAGGTCAATGTCCACTAAACCCTTCCAGTATTTTCTGTTGGGCATGGGAGCTCAGTGTGCCAAGTTTGGTACAACTCCATTATTACTGGAGTTCAGAATACTCTTTGATTGTAGATGAACTATAAATCCCAGCAACTCCAACATGTCAAGTCTATTTTCCCCAAATTTCACCAGTGTTGACATGTGGGCATAGTTTGGTCCAGATCCATCATTGTTTGAGTCCACAATGCTCTCTGATGTAGGTGAACTACAATTCCCAAACTCAAGGACAATGCCCACCAAACCCTTCCAGTATTTTCGGTTGGTCATGAGAGTTCTGTGTGCCAGGTTTGGTTCAATTCCATCGCTGGTAAAGTTCAGAATATTCTTTGATTGTAAGTGAACTATAAATCCCAAATGTCAAAATCAATCCTGCACTGTCCCCCCAACCCCAGCAGTAGCAACAAAAATAATGTTATGGTTGGGGGTCACCACAGCATGAGGAACTGTATTAAGGGGTCGCAGATTAGGAAGGTTGAGAAACACTGGTGTACATGCACCCAAGGGGAAGGAGGGGCGCTATGAAATCCCAAAAGTTGTAGTTTCACAAGGTCTTTCGCCTTCTCTGCCAAGGCCTCACCAAACTAAAACTCCCAGGAACCCACAGAGTGGGGTTAGGGTGGTTTCAAATGTCTCAAGTCGTCCTAGATTGGGACCTGCAGTCCAAAACACCTGGAGGGAGGGCCGAAGTTTGCCCAGGCCTGTTATAAAACTACAGCTCCCACCATTCCACAATATGAGCAGTTCAAAGGATGTCAAGCTGCATCAATGCTACAGCGTACATGCACCCACGGAGAGGTGGGGCGCTGTCGAATCCCAAAAGTTGTAGTCTGGCTAGTCTTTTGCCTTCTCTGCCAAGGCCTCACCAAACTACAACTCCCAGGAGTCCACAGTGTGGGGTTAAGGCGGGTTCAAATGTCTCAAGTCCTCCTAGATTGGGGCCTGCAGTCCAAAACACCTGGAGGGAGGGCCGAAGTTTGCCCAGGCCTGTTACAAAACTAAAGCTCCCACCATTCCACAGTATGAGCAGTTCAAAGGATGTCAAGCTGCATCAATGCTACCCAAGGGGAAGGAGGGGCGCTATGGAATCCCAAAAGTTGTAGTTTGACAAGGTCTTTTGCCTTCTCTGCCAAGGCCTCACCAAACTACAACTCCCAGGAGTCCACAGCGTGGGATTAGGGCAGTTTCAAATGCCACAAGTTGTCATAGATTGGGGCCTGGAAGGAGGGCCGAAGTTCCCCAAGATCTGATATAAAACTACAGCTCCCACCATTCCACAGTATGAGCAGTTCAAAGGATGTCAAGCTGCATCAATGCTACAGTGTACACACACCCAAGGGGAAGGAGGGGCGCTATGGAATCCCAAAAGTTGTAGTTTGACAAGGTCTTTCGCCTTCTCTGCCAAGGCCTCACCAAACTACAACTCCCAGGAGTCCACAGCGTGAGGTTAAGGCGGGTTCAAATGTCTCAAGTCGTCCTAGATGGGGCCTGCAGTTCAAAACACCTGGAGGGAGGACCAAAGTTTGCCCAGGCCTGTTATAAAACTAAAGCTCCCACCATTCCACAGTATGAGCAGTTCAAAGGATGTCAAGCGGCATCAATGCTACAGTGTACACGCACCCAAGGGGAAGGAGGGGCGCTATGGAATCCCAAAAGTTGTAGTTTGACAAGATCTTTCGCCTTCTCTGCCAAGGCCTCACCAAACTACAACTCCCAGGAGTCCACAGCGTGGGGTTAAGGCGGGTTCAAATGCCTCAGGTCGTCCTAGATTGAGGCCTGTCATTCCCCCGGCCTGGGAAGGCGTTGGGAGTCGGAGAAGGGGCCAGAGTTACCTGCCAGGCCTGCGTAGAGGGCGAGGGGCCCCTTGGACGTCCATGCAGCCCCAGGGCCAGGGCCAAAGCAGGGGCCCTTCCCGGAGACGCCAACGCCTCAGGCCCCGGCCTGGCTGGGAGCGGAGCCTCCGCCAGCCTCCCTCGACCGCCTCCTCCTGCTGTCTGAGCCTCTCTCCTAAGGCAACAGCCCTCACCCCAACGCCGCCTCTTGTTTCCCCACCACACACGCGCCGCACTGCGCCTGCGCAGCGCCAATTGCGCCACCGAGCCCCTATCCGCGCGCCGGCCTTGACGCTCCGCGAGCGGCGCAAGCGCGCGCCGAGAATAGCGTACCCTGCTTTGACGTTCCAACGCTCCCATTGGTCGGGAGGTAGAGGAGTGACAGGCGTTCCGCCCAATGGGGAATCGAAAGAGGGAGGGGGAAACGTCTGAGGCCAAGCTGCGCACTTAAAAGAGTAACGGAAGAAGGAGGCAGTATCGAAAGGGATGCTGGGAGTTGAAGTTGGCTTTCATGTCCAAAGCAGGCATAGGCAAACGTGGGCCCTTCAGGTGTTTAAGCGACTGAAGGGAGAAAGGAAAGGGCCTGAGGCTGTTAGGAATTATTTATTATTTTCATTTTCAACAGCAAAACAGCAGAGAGGAAACAACCAGGCACATCTTAACACCTCTCAACAGAACATTTTCCCAGGCTCAGCCAGGCCTTCAAATGCTAATGAAGGTGGTCAGCTGAAACATTCACACCTAGCTCCAGCAGAGAAGAGCTCTTTGCCCCACCCCAGCCATTCCACAGATATATAAACCCATTGTCCTATTTCCAACAGACCTCACTACCTCTGAGGATGCTTGCCATAGATGCAGGCGAAACGTCAGGAGAAATGCCTCTAGAACATGGCCCTATATTTATTTATTATTTATTTGGGGTTCTTGTACGCCGCCCTTCTCACCCCGTAGGGGACCCAGGGCGGCTTACAACAGCAAAGGCACGCTTAGATGCCTGCCACACAAAACAATCATCACAGAAGTACAACAATTCATAGTTACCACAATTCAAGCCATTATCCCAATAAAAACAATAAAAAATCGATAAAATCAATAAAATCAATACAAACCTAATTCTTCCTCCTACCCTATCAGTGTACACTAACTCATAGATCTGTTTTTGATTCCACCTCGACAATCCTGCTGATCTTGCACATCTGATTGTCTTATTTTGTTGTTGTTCAGTCATTCAGTCGTCTCCAACTCTTCGTGACCTCATGGACCAGCTCACGCCAGAGCTCCCTGTCGGCCGTCACCACCCCCAGCTCCTTCAAGGTCAGTCCAGTCACTTCAAGGGTGCCATCCATCCATCTTGCCCTTGGTCGGCCCCTCTTCCTTTTACCTTCCACTTTCCCCAGCATAATTGTCTTCTCTAGGCTTTGCTGTCTCCTCATGATGTGGCCAAAGTACTTCAGCTTTGTCTCTAGTATCCTTCCCTCCAATGAGCAGTCGGGCTTTATTTCCTGGAGGATGGACTGGTTGGATCTTCTCGCAGTCCAAGGCACTCTCAGGACTTTCCTCCAACACCACAGCTCAAAAGCATCGATCTTCTTTCGCTCAGCCTTCCCTAAGGTCCAGCTCTCACATCCGTAGGTGACTACAGGGAATACCATGGCTTTGACTAGGCGGATCTTTGTTGCCAGTGTGATGTCTCTACTCTTTACTATTTTATCGAGACTGGACATTGCTCTCCTCCCAAGAAGGAAGCGTCTTCTGATTTCCTGGCCACAGTCTGCATCTGCAGTAATCTTTGCGCCTAGAAATACAAAGTCTGTCACGGCCTCCACATTTTCTCCCTCTATTTCCCAGTTGTCAATCATTCTTGTTGCCATGATCTTGGTTTTTTTGATGTTTAGCTGCAACCCAGGTTTTGCGCTTTCTTCTTTCACCTTGATTAGAAGGCTCCTCGGCTCCTCCTCGCTTTCGGCCATCAGAGTGGTGTCATCTGTATATCTGAGGTTGTTAATGTTTCTTCCAGCAATTTTCACCCCAGCTTTGCATTCATCAAGCCCTGCACATCGCATGGTGTGTTCTGCATACATGTTAAAAAGGTTGGGTGAGAGTATGCAGCCTTGCCGTACGCCTTTCCCAATCTTGAACCAGTCTGTTGTTTCGTGGTCAGTTCTGACTGTTGCTACTTGGTCCTTGTACAGATTCCTCAGGAGAGAGACAAGGTGGCTTGGGATGCCCATCCCACCAAGAACGTGCCACAATTTATTATGATCCACACAGTCAAAGGCTTTAGAATAGTCAATGAAGCAGAAGTAGATGTTTTTCTGAAACTCCCTGCCTTTCTCCATTATCCAGCGGATATTGGCAATCTGGTCTCTCGTTCCTCTGCCTTTTCTAAACCCAGCTTGAACATCTGGCAGCTCCCGCTCCATGTATTGCTGGAGTCTTCCTTGCAGGATCTTGAGCATTACCTTGCTGGCATGAGAAATGAGGGGCACTGTACGGAAGTTTGAGCAGTCTTTCGCGTTTCCCTTTTTTGGATATAAGTGGATTTTTCCAGTCTGATGGCCATTCTTGTGTTTTCCATATTTGCTGGCATATGGCATGCATCACCTTGACAGCATCATCTTTCAAGATTTTGAATAGTTCAGCTGGGATCCCGTCGTCTCCTGCTGCCTTGTTGTTAGCAATGCTTCTTAAGGCCCATTCAACCTCACTCCTCAGGATGTCTGGTTCTAATTCATTCACCACACCATCAAAACTATCTTCGATATTATTATCCTTCCTATACAGATCTTCTGTATAGTCTCGCCACCTTCTCTTGATCTCTTCAGCTTCTGTTAGGTCCCTGCCATCTTTGTTTCTTATCGTACCAATTTTTGCCTGAAATTTACCTCCAATGTTTCTAATTTTCTGGAAGAGGTCTCTTGCAAACTTTGCAAACTTAGTAGTTGATTAAATGTCCTTTGACCAGTATCTGGCCACTTGGAATGCCTCTGGTGTTGCTACATGTGGCAGGGCTCAGGTTGCATTGCAGCAGGTGGTCAGTGGTTTGCTCTTCTCCACACTCGCATGTCGTGGATTCCACTTTGTAGCCCCATTTCTTAAGGTTGGCTCTGCATCTTGCCTTCCAAGTCGCCCGGTTTTCTGTGTGCCCAGTGGGGAGTCCCTCATTTGGTATCAGCCATTGGTTTGAAGTTGAACATGACCCCCCCCACCACCCCCATTAGAGATAGTAACTTATAGTTTTGCTAAGGGCAAGGACACCAGACTGGATAATAAGGGTTAAGCCTTGGTCAATTTGGTGTGTATCATTTAATCAAGGCTTTATGCCCTATTTTCATATGTTTACAGCAGAAAGTAACCAATTTATTACTGAAAATCATGCCACAAAAGTATTTGACTTTTTCCATTTAAGACACACCTGGGCTCCTGATGGTCCCCCATCTCACAAACATGGATATATTTCCATTCCTATGGACCTTCCTATGGATAATATGAACTATGGACACTGGGGGAGGGTAGTTGGGTTTACTCTCTGTATTATGATTTCTATATTTTCATATTTTCTCCTGTATTTCTATATTTCCCTTCATGTATTTGACCTGGCCCTGACCCTTTTGCCCCCTTGCCATCGCCTTGAGGAAAATGTATAAGGAAGTTGCCCTGCCTCTGAAAAAGCAATCAGCGATCATGAAAGCCCCTTATCTTAGGACATTTCTTGCATGGAAAATAACAAAGAAAAATCTTTCTTGACTTCGGAGTCGGGCCATCAAGAGGATTTTCACTTGGCAGACTTTTTAATCATATAACAATGGGGGAAAGATGGCATTCGGAAAGTCCTTTTTCCCCCAACCCGTTTGTCTTTCAAATCTCTTCACTAAAGACATTCACTAAAGTCTTCCCCTATTGTGCCCTATCTGATCGCAAGAGGAAAACCCAAATTAAGTGATCAATGCTTATCGCAGACCCATCTCAAGACAATGGAGTTGGCTTCTCTGGCAGGCCGGTTCCGGACTCGATAAGCCTCCAGGACATTAAAACTCCATAATCCATTCGAGAATGCATTGTTTTCCTTCGTCCCGCCTCCCTCCCTTCTGATTTGCTGGAGCGTCGAGGCGGCAGGAGCCTCCTGATTGGCTCAGGCGCACCGCAGAAGCCCTGTGATTGTCCCAGTTGCGCGGAGGATGGCCAAGCCTCCTCCCAGCTGTTAGCGCGCCCGCCAATCACCATCGAGCCGGGCGAGGGGTGGGGAGCAGGAATTTTGAAACTCACAACTCTGTATTTTCTATAACAATGGCATTTATTTCTGTAACCACATGCTTAGCTGGGTTGCCGCTTTGCATCCTTTTCAGCTGAATTGCTAATAAACCTCGGTGATGCTTTCTTCAACTTTGGTGAGATTCTTTTTGGGAACTTAGGGAAAATAAATTACTTAAAATTAGGCTTCTCTTTGCTCACCAAAGTAGCGATCCCTCTTTGGTGGGGCCGCAGGGTCTCTCCTTCTGGGGTAGACCCTTATAAAGTTCCTATCGATTTCAGGTTGAGGTTCTGGGTTTGAGCCTGCTACTTTTGGACTCTCGCTTGCTGAGATGTTCCAGCGGGTGTCTCTGTAGAACATAAAAACTATTTCTTGATTTAAGTCGTTGACATGATGGCTGATATCCAAACGGGATGGCTGATATCCAAACGGGCCAAGGACAAGTCTCAACCTCAACACTGCAGGACTCCCTTGACTGGCTCAGTGAAATCTTTTGGACCTTTCCTCATGAATGCTTTTAATCTTTCCCCATGAACCCTTTTGTTTCCCTTTCAAAAACATACTTTTATATGGACTTTCCTGTAATGAATTATAAGCATATGGTTCCTGCAACATCAACCATATATATATTTTCCTTTGTGCTAGTGGCCTTCCCTTGACCTTTTTCATTCCCTTCCAAGGACACACACATTTATGAACTCTTCCCATTATAGTCTATGGACTTGTGATATATATTTTCATGATTTTCCTTGTGGCTGAGGCTTTCAGGGAAGAGCCTGGCCTTGGGGTCCCAGTCCTTGGAGGGAGTTATAGTTTCCCAAGGACCAAAGACCAACTCGATCCTGCCGCTGCAGGAATCCATTTCTTGGCTCAGTGGAAATCACCCAGCTCCTTTTGTGACTGTTGGACTTTCTTCAATTTTTTTTTTTTGGCTCTAAAGAAGTCATTTTCGCGTCTGGACTTCCCCAGTATGAACTATGGGCACATGTTTTATTAAAATTATTGTTTTGATCAATTTCTCTGGCGGGCAGGGTGTGGGAAGGGATACTTGATATGAATTTCTCTGGATTCCTATATTTCCCCATGTATTTTTCCTTATTTTCGCCCTGGCACCCAACTTGTCGCCCCTTCCCCTCCCTTTGGGGGAAACTCATCAAGGAAGCTGCCAGCTGTGTTGAAAAGGCAATCAGCGATCACAAAAAGAACCTTTATCATAATACTTGTGCATGGAACCATAACCTGAGGGACTTTTGTTTAGTCTCGGAGTTGGGTTGCTGAACAAAGAATCTCATTTGGCATGTTTGATCACATCACACTGGGGGGCGAAAAGGCCCTCGAAAAGCCTTTGCCCCTCTGAAACTGTTTACATTCAAGACTCTACACAGCAAACATCCACCCCAGCCTTTTTCATTGTGTCTTATCTAATGGCAACAGGAAAGCTCGGATTAAGTAATCATTATTTATCGCCCCCCCCATCAAAGGACAATAGACTGGGCATCCTTTGCAGGCTGGAGTCTCAGACTCAGGATTCCCCAAGGCATGAAATCCATTAATCCATTCATGAACCCATTGTTCCTTCCTTGTCCCGCCTTCCTTCTCCTAATTCGCTAGAGCGCTGAGGCGGTAGGAGCTCTCTCATTGGTTCCTGCGCAGCGGAGAAGCTCTGTGATTGGCTCTGATGCAGGGCGGGCGACTAAGCCTCCTCCCAGCTGTTATCGCGTCAGCCAATCCCCTGCTAGCTGGGCGGAGGGCGGGAATTTTGAAACTTCTAAGCCTGTAAACTCTATAAAAATGTCTCTGATCTTTGTAATGGTATGCTTTGTAGGCGAATGATTGCTACATTGCATCCTTTTCAGCTGAATCGCTAATAAAAACACCTCGGTGCCGCTTCTTCAACTTTGGTGAGATTTATTTTGAATTTTTTAATTTAATAAAATTGCTGAAATCAGGCTTCTCTAGCTCGCGAAAGTAGCGATCCCTCTTTGGTGGGGTCTCAGGGTCCCTCCTCCTGGGGACGACCCTCCTAAAGTTCCTAGCGACATCACTGCCACGTGTTGCTGTGGCCCAGCCTGTGTATATGTGTTTTGTGTGTGTATATATTTGTGTATATGTGTATATATGTGTGGTTTTGTGCATGTGTTGTAATGTATTTTTTATTTTTTTGGTTTTTTAAGTCTCTTCTGTTGTGTTTTTCAGTGTTTTAATGAGTTATGGTTACTCATTTGCCTGATAGGTGTATTGTGTCGAAATTTGGTGTCAATTTGTCCAGTTGTTTTTGAGTTATGTTAATCCCACAAACGAACATTATATTTTTATTTATATAGATTGTTACAAAAGGGCAAGAGGGGAGCCAGAAGAGAGAAAGGGGAACTTCTGTTGGAGCTGGTACTGCTGAGATCGCTTCAGCTAAGGGCCTGTGCCAATGTCATGTTGTGGTCAGTCTTGGAGCCTGTGGAACTCCCTGCTGCGACCAGCTGGATCATATGAATTTAAAAGCAGGGGGATCTGTGTTCGCCATCACAGATATACACATACAGAGAATTTTAAAAGATAGATACTATAGTCCAGAGATTCGGAAACATTTTAAACCAATGAGCACATGTTGTATTTTAAAGAAAATATAGCAGGCATGCTCATAAAATGGTAAAACATACACCGCACCTGAACAAACCTGAAAATAAAAGAGACACCACACCCAAGCCAAACAGTTCAGTCATATGTATTGTCGAAGGCTTTCATGGCTGGAATCACTAGGTTCTTGTGGGTTTTTTCGGGCTATAGGGCCATGTTCTAGAGGCATTTCTCCTGACGTTTCGCCTGCATCTACGGCAAGCATCCTCAGAGGTAGTGAGGTCTGTTGGAATTAGGACAGTGGGTTTATATATCTGTGGAATGACCAGGGTGGGGCAAAGAGCTCTCTGCTGAAGCTAGGTGTGAATGTTTCAACTGACCTCCTTCATTAGCATTTGAAGGCCTGGCTGAACCTGGGAAAATCTTTTGTTGAGAGGTGTTAAGATGTGCCTGGTTGTTTCCTCTCTGCTGTTTTGGGAACCACTAACCGCATAGGGAAGCTGATGAGGAAACACAACATACAAACAATCTACAAACCCACCAAGAAAATCCAACAAATGCTACGTTCAGCAAACGACAAGAGGGATCCTCTCACCTCTGCAGGAGTCTACCGTATACCATGCAGCTGTGGACAAGTCTACATAGGGACCACCAAACGCAGCATTGCCCAAACACGAATCAAGGAACGTGAAAGGCACTGCAGACTACTTCAACCAGAGAAGTCAGCCATAGCAGAGCACCTGATGAACCAGCCTGGACACAGCATATTATTTGAGAACACAGAAATGCTGGACCGCACCAACAACCACCATGTCAGACTACACAGAGAAGCCACTGAAATCCACAAGCATGTGGACAATTTCAACAAAAAGGAAGAGACCATGAAAATGAACAAAATCTGGCTACCAGTATTAAAAAACTCTAAAATTACAACAGCAAAACAGCAGAGAGGAAACAACCAGGCACATCTTAACACCTCTCAACAAAAGATTTTCCCAGGCTCAGCCAGGCCTTCAAATGCTAATGAAGGTGGTCAGTTGAAACATTCACACCTAGCTCCAGCAGGGAAGAGCTCTTTGCCCCACCCCAGCCATTCCACAGATATATAAACCCACTGTCCTAATTCCAACAGACCTCACTACCTCTGAGGATGCTTGCCATAGATGCAGGCGAAACTTCAGGAGAAATGCCTCGAGAACATGGCCCTATAGCCCGAAAAAACCCACAAGAACCTAGTTCAGTCATACAGTCATAGGTGGCCCAGAAGCATTTCTTTTAAAAAAAAAGCTGGTTTATTGATACTTTGCTTTTGCTGTAAAGTACCTTCTTCATTTAATTAACCAGAAAGCACCACTGGGAGCAGACTGAGCACCTCAATGTTACCATTTATATCAGTGTTTCTCAACCTGGGGATCGGGAGCCTGGGGGGGGGGGGGGTCATGAGGGGGTTTCAGACGGGTCACTAAAGGCCATCAGAAAACATATTTCTGATTCTCTTAGGAACCTCTTTGGCAGACAAGACTGACGATCTCTCCGCCTGTCCTTCTCTTCCTTTTTGGAAACACATAGCAAATCCTTCTACCAAAAAGTCCTCCTTTGCTGTGATCGGCTGGCCTCTCAGCCAAGGGGACGGCTGTTTCTGAGACTCCAAGCGGGGAGGGGAGAGCAGGTGTGCTCGGCACATGGCGCACATGTGTGGGCAGAGGAGAGCATGCGAGGTGGAAGAGAGGCCTGCACAAGCTAGTCCCTTCAAGGCATGGAGGTTCAGTGCGGGAAGTTTGGCCCAATTCTATCATTGGTGGGGTTCAGAATTCTCTTTCAATGTAGGCGAACTATAAATCCCAGCAACTACAACTCCCAAATGTCAAGGTCTATTTCCCCCAAACTCCACCAGTGTTCACATTTGGGCATATTGAGTATCCATGCCAGGTTTAGTCCAGATCCATCATTGTTAGAGTTCACAGTGCTCTCTGGATGTAGGTGAACTACACCTCCAAAACTCAAGGTCAATGCCCTTCAAACCCTTCCAGTATTTTTCTGTTGGTCATGGGAGTTTTGTGTACCAAGTTTGATTCAGTTCCATCATTGGTGGAGTTCAGAATGCTCTTTGCAATTTGACTATAAATCCCAGAAACTACAACTCCCAAATGACAAAATCAATCTCCCCTACCCCAGCAGTATTCAAATGTGGACGTATCAGGTATTTGTGCAAAATTTGGTCCAGTGATTGAAAATACATGCTGCACATCAGATTTATATTTATATTATGATTAATAACAGTAGCAGTTGGGGGTCCCCACAACATGAGATCTCTTGCTATCACTATTATATGGCAACTTAATTAATTGTATTTAGATTTATTTTTAATTTCGTTTTATTAAGAATTTCTCATGCCATTAAAACAACACACAAAGAAATAAAATAATAATACTAGAAAATACGGGGGGGGGGGGGGGAGGGAAGCAAGTCCATCAAATAGGGAAAACATTCAACATCAAATAGGGAGGGGATGTGAAGTCGATAGGAACTTTAGGAGAGTCTGCCCCGGGAGGAGAGACTCTGGGACCCCACCAAAGAGGGATCACTACTTTGGCGAGCCCAGAGAAGCCTGATTTCAGCAATTTTATTTTCTTAAAAAATCCAAAAGAAATCTCACCAAAGTTGAAGAAGCGGCACCGAGGTGTTTTTATTAGCGATTCAGCTGAAAAGGATGCAATGTAGCAATCATTTGCCTACAAAACATGTGGTTACAGAGATCAGAGGCATTTTTATAGGAAATACAGGCTTAGAGGTTTCAAAATTCCCACCCTCCGCTCTCCTCCCGGCTTGAAGGGGATTGGCTGATGCGATAACAGCTGGGAGGAGGCGCGGCCTCCCTCCCTGTGCCACAGCCAAACACAGAGCTTCTCTGCTGCGCAGTAGCCAATCAGAAAGCTCCTACCACCTCAGCGCTCTGGCGAATCAGGAAGAGGGGAGGTGGGATGAAGAAGAAACAATGGATTTATGAGTGGATTATAGGATTTCATGCCTTGGGAGTCTTGAGTCCGAGAAACCGGCCTGCGAAAGATGCCAAGTCTATTGTCTTTTGATGGGTCTGTGATAAGCGATGATTGCTTTATCCAGTTTTTCCTGTTGCCATGAGATATGACACAATGAAGAGACTGGGGTGAATGTCCGTTGTGACGAGTTTTGAAAGCAAAAGACAGTTTCAGGGGAAAAGATTGTTCGAGGGTCTTTTGTCCCCAATGGGAAGTGATCAAAAGTTTGCCAAGCGAAATTCTTTGTCTGGCGGCCCAAATCCGAGACCAAACAAAGGCTCTCAAGTCTATGGTTCCACACACAAGTATCAAGATAAGGGTTCTTTTGTGATTGCTGATTGACCTTTCAGAACAACTGGCAGCTTCCTTGATGATTTTCCCCAAAGACAGGGGAAGTGGGGAAATGGGCTTGGAGCCAGGGCAAAAATGAGGCAAAAATACATGGGGAAATATAGGAATCACAAGAAATTCATATCAAGCATCCCCTTCCCCCACCCGCCGGAGAAATTGATTAGAATAATAATTACAGGAAAACATGTGTCCATAGTTCATACGGGGAAAATTCATAAATGTGTGTGTCCTTGGAAGGGAATGAAAAAGGTCAAGGGAAGGCCACTAGCACAAAGGAAAATATATATAGGGTTGATGTTGCAGGAACCATATGCTTATAAAAGTATGTTTTTGAAAAGGAAACAAAAGGGTCCATGGGTAATGATTAAAAGCATGAAACTCATGAGGAAAGGTCCAAAAGATTCCACTAAGCCAGCCAAGGGAGTCCTGCAGCGTTGAGGTTGAGACTTGTCCTTGGCCCTTGGAAAACTGTAACTCTTTCCAAGGGCTGGAGCCCAGGGACCAATCTGCTCCCCGAAAGCCTCCTGGGGTCCTTGTTGTTAGTGTCTTGGCAAATCGACCAAGACTTAACCCCTATTGTGTAGTCTGGTACCCTTGCCCTTTACAGAACTATAAGTTACCATCCCTTATTGGGGGGTGGGGGGGTGGGACATGCTCGACTTCAGATGTACATTTGGCTTCAGCTTTCCCATGATGATAATACTTAATTCTATGTAGATTCTACTGTTATAAATATTAATGTGACTTCCATTGTCCTGTTTTGTTACTGACTTGTTTCTTCCTTTTTGTGGCTGCTTTAGATGTTTTCAGCTTGAGCAATTCAATTAATACGAGGGTTGTCTGGAAAGTAAGGTTACAAGGCACATAGTTCTCATGGGGAATTTTCTCGAGGGAAGTTGGTATCAATGCCGTGTAGTGGGAAGCCAGCAGAAGCGAACGAGCAGTGCCAGTCGTCAGTAGCTCATCGACTAGCATTGTGGTGAAGGTTAGAGATGAGCATCCTCATTCTGTTTCCTCCCAAGTGCAAAGTTTGCGCTATCGTATGCTACCTAAATGCTAAGGGCATGAACTCCAGTGCGATTCATTGCGAAATCATTTCAGTTTATGGAGAGGACACAATGTCAAGACAGCATGTGACAAAATGGATATGGAATATATTGTGAAACTATAAAGAAACTTCATCCAAAACAAATGTCGTAGGATGCTGATGGCGGGAGTCTGTCTCCTTCATGACAATGTGCGTCCGCACACCGCTCATGCAACACAAGAGTTGTTGACTTCATTTGGTTGGGATGTTTTAAGCCACTCCTCTCACAGCCCCGATCTCGAACCCAGTGACTATCATCTGTTCACTAAACTGAAGGAACACCTGGGTGGAAAACACTTTTCCGACAACAACTAGGTGAAAATCGAAGTGACAAACTGGCTGAAAAAGGCGGAGGGAAACTTCTATGACACAGGCATAAAAAACTCATCACGCAGATGACAAAATGTATTGAACAATGGTGATTATGTGGAAAAATTATGCAATACATATGCTATGATTCATGAAAGGTTTATTAAAATATATTCATTCTTTGTATTTAAAAAAACCCCTTGTAACCTTACTTTCTGGATAAACCTCATATGTTGGGAAATTATTTCTTTTCCAGAGGGTGGCAGTGTCTGCAAAAGTTTCTCTACACTCACAGTTCTGTTATTTGATTTGATTTGTTGGTATATAATGAGGTTATTCTTTGCTACATGCTGTGGCCCCATTTACACTGAAACTGCATTATATGGCCAGTGTAGACTCTTATATAGTGCTTTTGACTGCATGACCGAGTCTGCACTGCACCGTTTCAGACTGCATTATATGGCAGTTTTTGTGTGGTCTATGACGTGATCGGTTCAACACTATGGAAAAGGACTTTGCACAGTTCCGAGGAGCTTTCTTATTAATGAGAATTTGATAAGAGTCAAAAGGCCATTAATATTGCAAATGCTGCACCTTATATTGTACAACAAACCCTTCAAATGTTTGAGTGAATTATTAAAGTTGCGAAAGATCTTGCTCTTGGGTTGCCTTTGGATTCTTTGCTTTGACACTTAATACATTTAAGAAAAACGGGAAAGATGGGGACAAACTTTTCAAATACAATAACTAAATATGTAATATGGGAAATTAATCTATTCAGAATCAAAAGTAAAATCTCCAGATGTGGAGGGCTGACCATATACAGACAGCCCCCAAGCATCCATTTACAAATGGTGAGACAACAGGAAATGAGAGAAATCTACCCCTAGAAAGGGAAAGTCACTTCTCGGTGAGTTAATCTGGGGAAAAGGTGTTACCACTGAAGTTTTTTCACAAATCCTTGTTTCCATGACAAACTACATTTTTCAAAATCCAATTCTCACAGGGACAGAAAGTGAGCCGAAATCTTCTGAACAGGGACGCAAACAGCAAAAGAAACACCGCAGGAGTGTTAACCCTTCCTATTCTAAACAAAGCATATATGTGTGTGTGTGTGTTTGTGTGTGTGGCTGGAGTTACACTTCCGCACTTGCATACAAATTAAAGTTAAGAGTAAAGCTGTAGAACCCGCCTCGTTCGTAACTTGGGGACTGCGTGTATAGAACGCATGTATTCTACATCCATGGGTTGCAAATATATATTAAAACACCCAAAAAGCAAACTTATATAAGGGCTGCCATTACACTACACCATTGTATATAATTGTTTATTTATCATGTCAGAAGCGAATTGAGAATACAGTTTGTTCCATCTTCCAGGAGCATAGTTTGCATTACCTTTTAGTTGCATGGGATAGTGTTCTTTTGCATTTCCCCAGGGCTGCTACCAACCCAGCAGCACCCTGGAAGTTAAACAGTATCAGAGTCTGCAAAGCCAGCCTGCAGGCCCTTTTGCATCTATTGGTTTAGGAAAGTATCTCTTTGGGTTTAGAGACCGCCCTTTTTCCTAGGGTTTGAGGTCTCCATTTTGGAATCTTCCCTGCTTCTTTCAGTGTAGAGAAAGAAAGCTTCAGATGTGCTGTTGGCTAGGCAGGTAGCTCTGAAAAAATCATTGTAAGTACAATTGAGAATTGAGTCTTGATTGAAATATATAGATAAAGTAGCTAATTGAGAACTGAGATAGATAGATAGAATAGCAATTGAGATACTATAGATAGAGAGGCAGATTGAGTAATATTGGGTCTAATTGAATTATAGATAGTAATTGAGTTATAGATAGCAATTGAGATATAGAAAAGTTATTGAATATTATTGAGCATTACTTCCTCTCCAAAGCTAACCTTGAGCTATAGATAGGGAAAAAACCTGTTTCTTCTAACCATAGCAGCTCAGGGTTAGGGTGAAAAGATCCCAGGATTTTTTTTTCTACCATTTGGGGAAAAGTTACCTCAGTAATTGAAGGAAAGGAAAAAAATATCATCTCTATGGCTTCACCAATTGACTGTTTTGTTTGTAACTTTGACAAGCTGTTCCAAGTCTGCAAGGACTTTGAGAAATAAATATTCTGTTTTGGTGTTCAAAACCTGTAGTAGCCTCAGTTGCTGGGAATCTCAAGATTCTAAAGAAAGACCCCCGCGGTCCGCCCAGGCAAAGAGACTTGGCTTTACGAACAAGTGTTTGGCTAAACAGTGCAACTGAACACAGGAAGACGGTAAAATCGAACATAGGAAAATGGTACAAGGATTATGAGAACGGATTCTGATTTGCTATTGAGGCGTTATGATACGATAATGATTGTTCTTGATTTTGTCTGTTATGTATAATGTGTTTTAATTGCTTATGATATTGTTGTGATAACCTGTATTATGTAAACCACATTGAGTCGCCTAATCGGGCTGAAAAATGCGGTATAGAAATAAAGCAAATAACATAAATAAATAAATAATATGTGCAGTGTGCATAGGAATTCATTCATGTTTTCTTTCAAATTATAATCCGGCCCTCCAACAGTTTGAGGGACTGTGACCTGGCCCTCTGTTTAAAAAGTTTGTGGACCCCTGCTCTATATCCTGTATTTGTTGTGCCACTATTTTTGGATCTAGTTCTTTTAGGATTTTTGGATATAGAATTGGAAGTCCACAACTCCTAATGTATTTTGTCAGTTGCACTAGTCAAGAGGACTGATGTTGGTTTTTGGTCTGCTCTAACAGGCACAGTTTTGGTAGTCTAAGCAGTATAATTTCTCCAGAGTTGATCGTTCACAGTTTTCCAGGATCTTGGAACCAAACCCTAACAGATACCAAGGGCCAATGTAATAGACTTTCTAAACATGTGACTTGTTTGTATTGATGCTTACAGATTTTGAATTATTTGTCCTTTATGGTGGAAAAACAAAATACTATTTGAAATATCCAGTTGGACAGCTTTCATCTCTTACTAATACAAATCAATGTGCAGCAATCCCATCTTTCTGTCTTTTTCTTTTTCTCAGAAGAAAAAAAAAAGTAAGAATTGATGGGGAAACCTCAAAGCGTAAATCCAGTCATTTGTTCCAATTATAGTGAATCAATAGGCAGGCTGTGTGGTTCTCCACCTCTGTGAGGTTTATCCCTATTTCAGAGAGTGGTACCGGGTGGGGACCACCCTAATCCAGTGCCTAATCCAGACTTTGTTATTATGACAGTTTTAGCACAGCATTCTCCTGCGGTTAGAGTTTATTTCTTGCCAAGTAATCTTTTTGTGGCCTTTCCTTCTTGGTCACCTTCCCTCAATAAAGCCTCTTCTGAGAATCATAGAATGCATCTACACCAGTGGTTCCCAACCTGTGGTATGTGGACCACCAGTGGTCTGCAACAACTAAATATGGTCCACGGCAGCAATTCTCAACCTGGGGGTCGGGACCCCTGGAGGGGTCACGAAGGGGTGTCAGAGGGGTCGCCAAAGACCATCAGAAAACACACTATTTTCTGTTGGTCATGGGGGTTCTGTGTAGAAAGTTTGGCCCAATTCTATCATTGGTGGGGCTCAGAATCCTCTTTGATTGTAGGTGAACTATAAATCCCAGCAACTACAACTCCCAAATGTCAAGCTCTATTTCTCCTAAACTCCACCAGTGTTCACATTTGGAAATATTGAGGATCTGTGCCAAGTTTGGTCCAGATCCATCATTGTTTGAGTCCTTAGTGCTCTCTGGATTTAGGTGAATTACAACTCCAAAACTCAAGGTCAATGCCCACCAAAACCTTTGATTGTAGGCGAACTATAAATCCTAGCAACTACAACTCCCAAATGGTAACATCAATACATCCCCCCCCCCCCTGCAAACTCACCAGGTATTTGTGCCACATTTGGTCCAGTAAATGTAAATACAGTAGCAAAATTACAGTTTTGAAGTAACAATGAAAATAATTTTAAGGTTGGGGGTCACCACAACACGAGGAACTGTATTAAAGGGTCGTGGCATTAGGAAGGTTGAGAAACACTGATCCACGGCCTCACCACTGCTACACCATTGCAACGAGAGCAACTAGTCTCGCAAAACCCTCTCATAGTGCCGAGGCTTATTTTGTGGGTGAGCAGATGGCAACTACAGGATGGCATATGTTCTATATCAGAAACTAGAGCTGATGCGGTTATGCAATGCAATTTTCTGAATCAGCACCCCAAATAACCAAACCGAATCTTAAATTGACCAAAAACTGATTCGTAACCCTTTTGTTACTGATGTTAGAGAGTGGTCCATGGTCAAAGTGATCCCAGATCATTAAAAGTTGGGAACATTAATCTACACTGTAGAATAATGCAATTCAACACCACAAACTTCCTTGAGCCAATGCTATGGAATCATGGGAGTTGTAGTTTCTCCACCAAAGAGTACTGATGCCTCACCAAAGTAATGTATATACTCGAATATAAGCCTAGTTTTTCAGTCCTTTTTTTAGGCTGGAGACGTCTCCCCCGGCTTATGCTCGAGTTAATGTTATTTATTATTTTACTTTGTTGTTGTTGTTGTTGTTGTTGTTATTATTATTATTATTACATTTATTATTTTATTATTGTTGTTGTTATTACATTTATTATTTTACTCTATTTATTATTGGTATTGTTACATTTATTATTTTACTCTATTTATTATTGGTATTGTTACATTTATTATTTTACTCTATTATTATTATTATTATTATTTACTCTATTTATTATTATTGGAGGACATGTAAGCATATTTACATTGAAGAAGGTTAGAATAATGTTTTAATCAAAGTTGGACAGTCTTATCTTGAATTACAGTTTTATGTAAATATTCAAAAACATTTAACCTACTAATGCCTAAATTAATATAATTTTATTGGTATCTATTTTTATTTTGAAATTTACAAGTAGCCGCTGCATTTCCCACCCTCGGCTTATACTCGAGTCAATACATTTCCCCAGTTTTTGTGGTAAAACGGCTTATATTCAGGTCAGCTTATACTCGAGTATACAGGGTTAGTCAAAATGAATAGGCCAATAAGAAAATTAATTTTAGACGAATGTATGTTTATTGTAACCAAACTACAGCTACGTATCGACAGATAAATTATCAAAGTTTTGTCTCACCTTCAGAGATGTTCGATATGGGCGCCCCGTGTGACACGGCAGACGTCCAAGCGATAGTCCAGTTCATTCCACATCCGTTGCAGCACATCCGACGTAATGGCATCGATTGCAGCACATATGCGCTGTTTTAAGTCGTCCAAGGTCAGTGGTAATGGAGGTCGGAACACAGTGTCTTTCACATACCCCCAGAGAGAAAAGTCGCATGGTGTGAGGTCGGGGGACCTGGGGGGCCACAGGAGGAATGGAAGATCAGTCACTCCAGCACGGCCAATCCAACGTCTGGGAAGGTGTTCGTTGAGGTACTCGCGTACACTGTTGTGCCAATGCGGAGGGGCACCGTCCTGTTGGAATACGAAATCGGGCACTTTCTCTTCTAACTGTGGCATCAACCATTCAGACAACATGTCAGTGTACACTATGCCTGTTACGGTTTTCTCCGCGAAAAAGAATGGGCCAAACACGTGACGGTTGGTTATTGCACAGAAAACGTTTACCTTCGGCGAATCCCTTACATGTTCCAATACGGCATGAGGATTTTCAGATCCCCAAAAGCGGAGATTATGCCTATTGACCTTCCCGCACAGGTGAAACGTTGCCTCGTCACTGAAGACCAGTCTGTTGGCAAAGCCTTCCTCCTCTAGTCTTCGCTGCATTGATTCGCAAAAATCGTGTCGTTTCGAATAGTCACCTTTTTTCAAAGCCTTTGAAATTTATACGGCTTGAACTGCAAACGTCTGCGTAACACGCGCCACACAGTTTTTTGCGGAACGTTCAATTCCATGGCAACACGATTTGTCGACTTCTGGGGACTTCGTTGAAAGGATGCACGAATGGATTCCACTGTGTCTTCGGAGACACGCGGTCGTCCTGTGGTTTTACCCTTGCATAAGCAGCCCGTCTCCTCAAATTGCTTTACCCACCTCGCAATGGAATGTCGATGAGGTGGTTCCTTGCCATACTTGGCTCGAAATTCTCGCTGGACCGTAATTACTGACATTGTTTTAGCAAATGTCATCACACAAAACGCCTTCTCTTTGCCTGATTCCGCCATTTTGAAAACAGCGACTCCTAGCGACGCCTAGTGGCATTAACGTACATGTGTGTTGCTCAAAAAAAACTTTGATAGTTTATCTGTCGCTACGTAGCTGTGGTTTGGTTACAGTAAACATACATTCGGCTACAATTAATTTTCTTATTGGCCTATTCATTTTGACTAACCCTGTATATGGTATATATCCCAGGATTCCATAGCACTGAGGCTGGATCTACACTGCCATATAATCCAGTTCAAAGCAGATAATCCGGATTCAGAATCTGGATTCAGAAACTCTGATGCTGTAGATGGGGCCTGAGTCATGGCAGTTAAAGTGATGCCAAACAGCGTTCATTCTACAGTGTACAAGTTGCTTCTGGTGTGAGAAAATTTGCTGTCTGCAAGCATGTTGCCCAGGGGACACCTGGATGTTTGATGTTTTATCATCCTGTGGAAGGCTTCCCTCATGTGACAACAGTGACAAATGCAAGATACTCCACTTTGGCAGGAAAAACGAAATGCAAAGATACAGAATGGGGGACAATGCCTGGCTCGAGAGCAGTACGTGTGAAAAAGATCTTGGAGTCCTCGTGGACAACAAGTTAAACATGAGCCAACAATGTGATGTGGCGGCAAAAAAAGCCAATGGGATTTTGGCCTGCATCAATAGGAGCATAGTGTCTAGATCTAGGGAAGTCATGCTACCCCTCTATTCTGCTTTGGTTAGATCACACCTGGAATATTGTGTCCAATTCTGGGCACCACAATTCAAGAGAGATATTGACAAGCTGGAATGTGTCCAGAGGAGAGCGACTAAAATGATAAAGGGTCTGGAGAACAAGCCCTATGAGGAGCGGCTTAAGGAGCTGGGCATGTTTAGCCTGAAGAAGAGAAGGCTGAGAGGGGATATGATAGCCATGCATAAATATGTGAGAGGAAGCCACAGGGAGGAGGGAGCAAGCTTGTTTTCTGCTTCCCTGGAGACTAGGATGCAGAACAACGGCTTCAAACTACAAGAGAGGAGATTCCATCTGAACATGAGGAAGAACTTCTTGAGTGTGAGAGCCGTTCAGCAGTGGAACTCTCTGCCCCGGAGTGTGGTGGAGGCTCCTTCTTTGGAAGCTTTTAAACAGAGGCTGGATGGCCATCTGTCAGGGGTGCTTTGAATGCAATATTCCTGCTTCTTGGCAGGGGGTTGGACTGGATGGCCCATGAGGTCTCTTCCAACTCTTTGATACTATGATTCTATGTCCCCACATGAGAAGCCAGAGCTTGACAGATGTGAGCTTACCCCGCTCCCCAGATTCGAACCACCAACCTGTTGGTCGACCAGTTCTACCGGTACAAGGATTTAACACATTGCGCTACTGGGGGCTCTTTAAAGTGTAGATGCACTGCTAGAAGTGCTAGCGAACACAAATTGATATAGCAAGTTGAGCCATGCTTATCCGGAAAGCCTAAATACTCCAAAATTGTCCACATGGGTGGCTGACACATGCAATCAAGGCACTAGTTTGGTTGCAGTGAATCTGACTGAGGACGGTAAGGAAGCCGATTCTCTTGGGTCTAAAGGAGCTTATGTGGTTTTCTGATTGTGCCCTCCATGGGTTGAAGTGGATGGAAATAAGTCCATGCTGT
This sequence comes from Anolis sagrei, assembly GCF_037176765.1. Classification (NCBI taxonomy): domain Eukaryota; kingdom Metazoa; phylum Chordata; class Lepidosauria; order Squamata; family Anolidae; genus Anolis; species Anolis sagrei. Next base: position 71,944,753 of record NC_090034.1, read on the forward strand.
GGATTATACTGATTGCCTTAGAGGGTTGCTGATATAACCGCAATAGAATGAGTTGTCTCATAGATATTCCCATGGTACATCTTTGCCATTGTATTCTATAAGGAAGAAGAGGAGGAGGAAGAAAAAAAATAGTCAGAAAAATGAGGCTTCTGGCATTGAATCAATTGCTTGATACCAAATGCCAGGGCTGGCCCTACCACGAGGCCGAGTGAAGTGATAATAACCCCAACTGGTAGATTTTGTGGTCTGTCATGCGCTGGGCCTGTAAATAATTGTCTTTAAATAGGACATGCGACTTGAGCCCAGCAGGAAGCCAGGGCCCCCCGAAGAGAAGTTCTCAGAGGTTTTCCACCACAAATGGTCTTTAGATGCCTTGTGAAGTATAACAAAGTCCTTTATTAATGAACAATCAAACAGAAACTTCTCTTGTCTTCAGAAAGTTAAACAAATGATTCCAGGCTTTTATGCAACTGGTGGCTTCCTAATCTTGTCCACGAAGGACAGGCAATTGTCTTTAATAACTAATTCTTTGCTTTAAAGGAAAATCCCCTTTTTAAACTTCTCCCAGGTTGACTGTAATCTAATTCTTACTGATGTGGGCTCCGCTACTGGGTTGAATTGCGTCTTGAACGCCGAGTGGACCTACCAGTAAGGCTAGTAGATTCTCCAGCTGGAGTTCTTTGGTCTTTAGGGCTGTTTCCCTGGAAATCTTCGGAGACTCTTAAGACTGTTCTCTCCCAGAAAGTCCTAAGGGTTGAAGCTTTTGTACAGGGGAAGCTTGCACACGTCCTGTACATTAGCTTTCCTTGCTGAGACTAACTAAAAATGGCTCCCTTCCCAATTGCCCTGAGCAAGGGGCGGAACCAAAACTTAATGATGATGGACAGGTGACTTGCCCTACGGCTGCAACCAAAGGAAGCCACCTTTCTGCAGAACCTCTGAAACCCTGGACTGCAAGTAAACACTCGATACAAAGCAAAAACACTCGATACAGTCGTACCAGCACATTTTGCGTGTCCAGGTGCTGTAGGTTATCCACTTCATCACATTTACTATATTCTACTGAGTGCTACACTTAAAATGTGGAAAGTCACTGTGTTTATCACATTAGGTTGACTTCAAGTGTAGGGTAGAGCATTCTTTGCATGTTTTAAGCGTGGGGGCCAGCATTCTTTTCAAACTTTTCAGGAGGTGGTGAGGAAGTGGATTTTTGTTAATGATCCAGATGTTTGGCCAACTCTGTAATGTGATGGCAATTGTTGCTCTCAGCTTTAAAACAAAACATTTCCCCAATTTGTGGCAGGGGAAATTGTGGGAGGAGCCAAAAGTACCCTTCTCTGGGTGTGTCTGCACTGGAGAATAAATGCAGTCGGGACCCACTGTAAATGCCATTATTATTATTATTATTATTATTATTATTATTATTATTATGTCATGTCTCCATACTGTGCAGTCCTGGGATTCATAGTTTCCATATCATTCTCTTGGTGCATTTACAATATGGAATAATAATAATAATAACAACAACTTTATTCTTATATCCCGCCTCCATCTCCCCAAAGGGACTTGAGGTGGTTTACATGGGGACCAAACCCAATATGCACAAAGGTTACAAAGTAACAAAATTAAAAAAAAACCGTCAGCTATATTAAAAACAATAAAACTAATAACATATAGAACATCATAAAACAAACTACACAACAAACAAACAATAGCCAAAAAAGTGGGCATGAGCAGATTTGTGAATGAATACCCTTGTACCACACTTTAAATACCATAGCTCCATACTATGCAGTTTTGGGATTTATAATTACCCAAGGTCCATACCCTTATCTGGGTGTGGAATGAATGCAGTTGGACCTTACTTTAAGCACCATGTCTCCATGAGATGGTCTTGGGCATTGCAGTTTCCAAAGGTCCATGTGCATCTACATTGTGAAATGACTGCAGCAGCACTTTACTCTAAATACTATAACTCCATACTATGCAGTCCTGGGAGTTATAGTTTTCCAACATCCTCACCTTTCTCTGTGGGGCAGCCGAGGGAGAAAGAGAGGGGGGCATCACTGCTTTCCCTCCCTCTTTGCTTTCAGAATTGTGGGTGATGCCTAGTGAATTCAGTGTGATGACAAATGAACTGAAAGAATGCTGAGTACAACTGAGTAACACGGATACATTTAACAGTGTGATGAAGGTAGTAGGGAAATAATCTGTTTCATTTCAAAATGGAGTATGACTCTACCAAACACTTTCCTGCTTCAATGTGAAGAAGTTCTATATTTCAGAAGAAGAAATGGGCAAACCCACCTTTGAATTAGTGAATGCAAAGACATACCCATGTTACTCCGGAATATCAGTAGGCAAAGGGATCTTGTCGAAGGCTTTCATGGCTGGAATCACTGGGTTCTTGTGGGTTTTTTGGGGCTATAGGGCCATGTTCTAGAGGCATTTCTCCTGACGTTTCGCCTGCATCTATGGCAAGCATCCTCAGAGGTAGTGAGGTTCACTGTCCTCACTACATCTGAGGATGCTTGCCATAGATGCAGGCGAAATGTCAGGAGAAATGCCTCTAGAACATGGCCCTATAGCCCGAAAAAACCCACAAGAACCTAAAGGGATCTTGTTGCATGTTAGTGAACCAAGTTGGTAGCATAACCTTTGGTCAACTATGGGTTCATATACACTGTAGAAAGAATGCAGTTTGACATGCTTGAAGTGCCCTAACTCAAGGCTATGGAATCCGGGAATTGCAACTTGTGGAGCCTCCAGCACACATTGACACAGAAATATCTTGTCAAACTACAACTGCCAGGATTGCATCGCATTGAGCCAGGGCAGTTCAAACTCCATCCATTATACTGTTTGTTAGAACAACAAACTGGGACCCAATTGCCAAACTCTTATTTTCTTTCTCGGGAGAATCTAAACCTTGGCCCCTTCCACACAGCTGAATAAAATCCCACATTTTCTGCTTTGAACTTGAATATGTGGCAGTGTGGATGCAAATAACCCAGCTCAAAGCAGATATTGTAGGATTCTCCACCTTGACATATATCTGTGTGGAAGGGCCCTAAGTCGGCTGCAAAGCCAAATTCATTAGAAAAGCTGTCCACCTGAGAGATCTCTTTGACCTCATCTACATGACCTTATAAAATCCAGATTATCTTATTTGAATTGGATTATGAGTCTACACTGCCCTAATAATCCAGTTCAATGCAGATAATCTGGATTTTATAAGGCAGTGTAGATGGAGCCTTTATTTTATGTCGGGTCCTTCCAGACAGGCCCTATATCCCAGGATCTGATCCCAGGTTTTTTATTTATCCCTGATTATAATCTGGCAGTGTGGACTCATATAATCCGGTCTAAAGCAGAAAACCTGGGATCAGATCCTGTGATATAGGGCCTGTCCGGAAGGGTTCATTGTCATGGTGATGAACTTTTATCTAAATTCTCCGACGATATTTTTTTATGCTCGTCACTTTCCTCCCCTGCTTTCATTTTACAGTTTAATCCCATTTTATCAAACTTACTATTGAATCAAGTGTTCTTGTGTTTGCATGGATTTTAGGTAACCTTTACAGGAGTTTTAGGACAGCGACTAGTTGTCAATTTGTCTGTGTATCTCTGTTGTTGTCTTTCACGGTTGATATGGGTAAGTGGACTAATCAATAAACAGATTGATCTACTGTATAAATGTGCCAGAAAGATGCGTCCATAACAGGCATGGGCAATATTTGACCCTTCAGGTTTTTTGGATTTCAACTCATAAAATCATAAAATCCTAGAGTTGGAAGAGACCGCCTCGGCCATCCAGTCCAACCCCCAGCAGGTATCCCCCAGCTTCACCAACTGGGAGCGACCCTTCAGGAAGGAGTGGAGCCACTGCAGCGCAATGTCCCCAAGACCCATTCCGGAGAGCTGCCCCAGAAGGATACCATGGTCAATGGTATCAAAAGCTGCTGAGATATTCAGGAGAACCAACAGGGAAACACTCCCCCTGACAAGTTCTCTTCGAAGGTCATCCACCAAGGTGACCAAAGCCATCTCAATACCATGGCCAGGTCTAAAACCAGACTGCAATAGATCTAGATAATCGGTGTTGTCCAAGAATCCCTGGAGTTGGGAGGCAACAGCCCGCTCTAGAACCTTGCCAACCTTCCCTCCCTCTTTCTCTCCTTTCTTTCCCTCCTTCCTTCGCTCCCTCGTTCCTTCTTCCCGTTTCTTCTTTCCTTCTCTCCTTCCTTCCTTCTCTGCCTCTTTCCTTCCTTCCCCCCTTTTTCTTTTCCTCCCTCTTTCTCTCCTTTTTTCCTTCCTCCCTTTCTCTCCTTCCTTCACTCCTTCTATCTTTCCTTCCTTCCCTTTTTTCTTTCTTCCTCTCCTTCCTCTTCTATATCTTTTCTTCCTTCCCCCTTTTTCTTTTCCTACGGCTTTCTCCCCTTCCTTCCTTCCTTCCTTTGCTCTTTGCTTCCATTCTTCCTTCTCTCTTTCCTTCTTTCTTGCTGTCCCTCTTTCTCTCCTTTCTTTCTTTCTTTCTCTTCTTCCTTCCTTCTCTAACTCTTTCCTTCCATCCATTGCTCTTTGCTTCCTTCCTTCTCTCTTTCCTTCTTTCTTTCCCTCTCTTTCTCTCCGTTCTTCCTTCTCTACCTCTTTCCTTTCTTCCTTTGCTCTTTGCTTCCATTCTTCCTTCTCTTTCCTTCTTTCTTTCTCTCCCTCTTTCTCTCCTTTCCTCCTTCTCTACCTCTTTTCTTCCTTCCTTTGCTCTTTGCTTCCATCCTTCCTTCTTTTTTTCCTTCCTTCTTTCTCTCCCTCTTTCTCTCCTTTCTTCCTTCTCTACCTCTTTCCTTTCTTCCTTTGCTCTTTGCTTCCTTTCTTCCTTCTCTCTTTCCTTCTTTCTTTCTCTCCCTCTTTCTCTCCTTTGCTCCTTCTCTACTTCTTTCCTTCCTTCCTTTGCTCTTTGCTTCCATCCTTCCTTCTCTCTTTCCTTCTCTCTCTCTTCCTTTCTTTCTTTCCCTCCCTCTCTCCCTCTTCCTTTCTTTCTCTCCTTTCTTCCTTCTCTACCTCTTTCCTTCCTTCCTTTGCTCTTTGCTTCCATCCTTCCTTCTCTCTTTCCTTCTCTCTTTCTTTCTTTCCCTCCCTCTCTCCCTCTTCCTTCCTTCCTCTCCTTTCTTCCTTCTCTACCTCTTTCCTTCCTTCCTTTGCTCTTTGCTTCCATCCTTCCCTCTCTCTTTCCTTCTCTCTTTCTTTCCCTCCCTCTCTCTCTCTTCCTTCCTTCCTTCCTTTCTCTCCTTTCTTCCTTCTCTACCTCTTTCCTTCCTTCCTTTGCTCTTTGCTTCCATCCTTCCTTCTCTCTTTCCTTCTCTCATTCTTTCTTTCCCTCCCTCTCTCCCGCTTCCTTTCTTTCTTTCTCTCCTTTCTTCCTTCTCTACCTCTTTCCTTCCTTCCTTTGCTCTTTGCTTCCATCCTTCCTTCTTTCTTTCTTTCTTTCTCCCCTTCCTTCCCTCTCTCTTCCTTTCCTTTTTTCTGCATTGTCATTTAGCTTTTCGTCATTTAGCTTTTTTGGGGTTTTAAGTCCTTTTTTGGGGTTTTAAGTCCCAATTGCCTTTTGTAATTGTCTTTTATGTGTACTGTACACCGCCATGAGTCGCCCTTCCGGGCTGAGAATGGCGGTTAATAAGTGCATCAAATAAATAAATAAATAAATAAATTTCTGCCATTTTTGGTTTTTTTTAAATGAGTGATGGTCACTTGTTGGTCTGTTAGGGGTATAGTGTCCAAATTTCGTGTCAATTCGTCCAGTGGTTCTTGAGTTATGTTAATCCCACAAACGAACATTACATTTTTATTTATATACTAGCTGTCCCCTGCCACGCGTTGCTGAGGCCCAGTCTGTTGATCTGGAAAATAAAGTGATGAGAAAGCGTTGGTTTCTAATATATGTAACGTCTTTATTCTTGTGGGTAAACAGTATTTCTTGCTGTTTCTTTGTCAGTGTTGATGTGGAGAGTGTCTGGTTTGCCCACCCTGGAACATGCAAGATATCATTGTCCTTTTTAAGGGTCCCTTTCAAATCTGTGATACTGTATCTGTGTGTGAATCATATCTGTCTCTATCTATGGCTGGATGGCTCTTTGTCAGGAGGGCTTTGATTACATTTTCTTGCTCTGGTGAAGGGAGTTCGACTAGATGGCCTTGAGTATTTTCCATTGGTCATGGGGGTTCTGTGTGGGAAGTTTGGCCCCATTCTGTTGTTGGTGGGGTTCAGAACACTCTTTGATTATAGGTGAACTATAAATCCCAGTCACTACAACTCCCAAATGTCAAGGTCTATTTCTCCCAAACTCCGTCTATGTTTATATTTGGGCATATGGAATATTCATGCCAAGTTTGGTCCAGATCCATCATTGTTTGAGTCCATGGTAGTCTCTGGATGTAGGTGAACTACAACTCCCAAACTCAAGGTCAATGCTCACCAAACCCTTCTAGTGTTTTCTGTTGGTCATGGAAGTCCTGTATGGTCATGGAAGTCCTGTTGGTTCAATTCTATCATGCTCTTTGATTTTAGGTGAACTATAAATCCCAGCAACTACAACTCCCTATCTATCTCTACCTACCTACCTATCTATCTATCTATCTATCTCTCTATATCTATGGCTGGATGGCTCTTTGTCACGAGGACTTTGATTACGTTTTCTTTCCCTGATGAAGGGAGTTGGATTGGATGGCCTTAAGTATTTTCTGTTGGTCATGGGTGTGCTGTGTGGGAAGTTTGCCCCGATTCTGTTGTTCGTGGATTTAGAATGCTCTTTGATTGTAGGTGAACTGTGTACCCCAGTGACTACAACTCCCAAATGCCAATGTCTATTTCCCCAAAACTCCAACTGTGTTCATATTTGGGTGTATTGAGTGCTTGTGCCAAGTTTGGTCCAGATCCATCATTGTTTGAGTCCAAAGTGCTCTCTGGATGTAGGTGAACTACAACTCCCAAACTCAAGGTCAATGTCCACCAAACCCTTCCAGTGTGTTCTGTTGGTCATGGAAGTCCTGTATGCCATGTTTGGTTGAATTCCATCATTGTGGAGTTCAGAATGCTCTTTGATTGTAGGTGAACTGTGAATCCCAGTGACTGCAACTCCCAAATGTCAAGGTCTATTTCCCCCAAACTCCATCTGTGTTCATATTTGGGCGTATTGAGTGCTTGTGCCAAGTTTGGTCTAGACTCATCATTGTTTGAGTCCACAGTGCTCTCTGGATGTAGGTGAACTACAACTCCAAAACTCAAGGTCAATGCCCACCAAACCTTTCTAGTGTGTTCTGTTGGTCATGGAAGTCCTGTATGGCATGTTTGGTTCAATTCCATCATTGGTGGAGTTCAGAATGCTCTTTGATTGTAGGTGAACTATAAATCCCAGTAAGAACAAATCCCAAATGTCAAGGTCTAATTTCATAGAATCATAGAATCAAAGAGTTGGAAGAGACCTCATGGGCCATCCAGTCCAACCCCATTCTGCCAAGAAGCAGGAATATTGCATTCAAATCACTCCTGACAGATGGCCATCCAGCTTCTGTTTAAAAGCTTCCAAAGAAGGAGCCCCCACCACACTCCGGGGCAGAGAGTTCCACTGCTGAACGGCTCTCACAGTCAGAAAGTTCTTCCTCACGTTCAGATGGAATCTCCTTTCTTGTAGTTTGAAGCCATTGTTCCGCGTACTAGTCTCCAAGGAAGCAGAAAACAAGCTTGGTTCTTGTGGGTTTTTTCGGGCTATAGAGCCATGTTCTAGAGGCATTTCTCCTGACGTTTCGCCTGCATCTATGGCAAGCATCCTCAGAGGTAGTGAGGTCTGTTGGAAGTAGGAAAAATGGGTTTATATATCTGTGGAATGGCTGGGGTGGGGCAAGGAGCTCTTCCCTGCTGCAGTTAGGTGTGAATGTTTAGCTGATCACCTTCATTAGCATTTGAAGGCCTGCCTGAGCCTGGGAAAATCTGTTGCTGGGAGGTGTTAATCTGTGCCTGGTTTTTTCCTCTCTGTTGTTTAGCTGTTATAATTTTAGAGCTTTTTAATACTGGTAGCCAGATTTTGTTCATTTTCATGGTCTCTTCCTTTCTGTTGAAATTGTCCACATGCTTGTGGATTTCAATGGCTTCTCTGTGTAGTCTGACATGGTGGTTGTTGGTGTGGTCCAGAAAACAAGCTTGCTCCCTTCCTCCCTGTGGCTTCCTCGCACATATTTATACATTTATTTATTTATTTGCTTTATTTCTATACCGCATTTTTCAGCCCAAACAGGCGACTCAATGCGGTTTACATGGTACAAATTATCAAACAGTGTCAGTGCAATTAAACATAACAATGCAACAAACAGGATCAACAACATCATAGAATCATAGAATCATAGAATCATAGAATCAAAGAGTTGGAAGAGACCTCATGGGCCATCCAGTCCAACCTCCTGCCAAGAAGCAGGAATATTGCATTCAAATCACCCCTGACAGATGGCCATCCAGCCTCTGCTTAAAAGCTTCCAAAGAAGGAGCCTCCACCACACTCCGGGGCAGAGAGTTCCACTGCTGAACGGCTCTCACAGTCAGGAAGTTCTTCCTAATGTTCAGATGGAATCTCCTCTCTTGTAGTTTGAAGCCATTGTTCCATTGCGTCCTAGTCTCCAGGGAAGCAGAAAACAAGCTTGCTCCCTCCTCCCTGTGGCTTCCTCTCACATATTTATACATGGCTATCATATCTCCTCTCAATCCACAACAATTAACAAATCACAACAAGACAAGTCAACAAAACGACACATAACGACACATAACGCCTCAGTGAAATCAGATCCGTCCTCATAGTCCTTGTGCCATTCCTATGTTCCATTTACCGTCTTCCTTTGATTGGTTGCGCTGCTTAACCAAACGCTTGTTCATAAAGCCAGGTCTTAACCTTTCTCCGAAACGCCAGCAACGAAGGTGCCTGTCTGATGTCTGCCGGTAAGGCATTCCATAGCCGAGGGGCCACCACTGAGAAGGCCCTGTCTCTCGTCCCCGCCAAGCGCGCCTGGGACGCAGGTAGGACCGAGAGCAGGGCCTCCCCAGACGATCTTAATGTTCTAGTCGGTTTATACATGGCTATCATATCTCCTCTCAGCCTTCTCTTCTTCAGGCTAAACATGCCCAGCTCCTTAAGCCGCTCGTCATAGGGCTTGTTCTCCAGACCCTTGATCATTTTAGTCGCCCTCCTCCAAATTCTCCAAATTCCATCTGTGTTCATATTTGGGCATATGGAATATTCGTGTCAGGTTTGGTCCAGATCCATCATTGTTTGAGTCCACAGTGCTCTCTGGATGTGGGTGAACTATAATTCCCAAACTCTCTGCCCCGGAGTGTGGTGGAGGCTCCTTCTTTGGAAGCTTTGAAACAGAGGCTGGATGGCCATCTGTCATATTTATACATGGCTATCATATCTCCTCTCAGCCTTCTCTTCTTCAGGCTAAACATGCCCAGCTCCTTAAGCTGCTCCTCATAGGGCTTGTTCTCCAGACCCTTGATCATTTTAGTCGCCCTCCTCCAAATTCTCCAAATTCCATCTGTGTTCATATTTGGGCATATGGAATATTCGTGTCAGGTTCGGTCCAGATCCATCATTGTTTGAGTCCATAGTTCACTGGATGTGGGTGAACTATAATTCCCAAACTCTCTGCCCCGGAGTGTGGTGGAGGCTCCTTCTTTGGAAGCTTTGAAACAGAGGCTGGATGGCCATCTGTCAGGGGTGGTTTGAATGCAATATTCCTGCTTCTTGGCAGGGGGTTGGACTGGATGGCCCAGGAGGTCTCTTCCAACTCTTTGATTCTATGATTCTATGAAGCCGCATCAGGTCTCCCGTGAAGCTGAGCCTTTCCCTTTTGCCTGGGCAGAGCGCGCGCGTCCGTGGGAGGAGGCGGGAGCGCGCACGGTGAGGGCGGGGCCCGGGTAGAGGAGGAGGAGGAGGATCCTCCGGGCGGAGCTGCAACGCTGCGGTTCCACGAGGATCCGGAACAGGCTCGGCTTCCTCCCTCTGCCTCCTCGCTCTCTCTCTCTCTCTCTCTCTCCTCCAGGAACGACCCGCTTCCCTGCCGTCCTTGCCGGGGCTGTGCGTGCCCTTCGCCTCCTTGCTCAGCCTTCCTTGGGAGCCATGGCCCGCCGGAAGCCGCATCCGCGCTAGAAAGGTCTTGGGGACCCCCTTTGGAAGCCCTTTGGGTGCCTCACTTCCTTATTTCTCTCCAGATCCAGTGGGGAGACCCTCCTTGAAGCCCCCACCGCGCTAGGAAGGTCTTCCTCTCTCCCCAAAGAAGGGTGATCCTCCTTGACAGCCCTTCCACCCCTAGGAAGGGCTCAAGGACCCTTCACTTCCCATCTTTTCCTTTTCCAAACCTTTTGGGGACCCGAATGTCCCTATTTCTCATCAAGCCTAGGTGAGAGATACTCCTGGAAGCCCCTTCCACCTTTAGGAAGGTCTTGGGGACCCCTTAATCTCTCTCCGCTAGACATCTTCCTCTCTCTCTCCAGACCCTCCTAGCTTCCAAACTATAGAAAAGTCTTTGGTTTCTCCATACCTTTCTTTTCCAAACCTTTTTGGGAACCCAATTTCCCTATTTCTCCCCCAAACCAGTGGAGATATCTTCCTGGAAGCCCCTTCCATGCTTGGAAGGTGTTCACAACCCCTTAATTTCTCTCCATTCTCCAGAGATCCCCCTGAAAGCCCCTTCCATACTAGAAAGGTCTTGGTGACCTCTTAATTTTTCTCCATCCTCTAGAGATCCTTCTTGAAGCCCCTTCCACCCTTAAAAGGTCTTGAGGACCCCCATTTCTCTCCATATTCTAGAGATCCCTCTTGAAGCCCCCTCCATACTAGAAAAGTCTTGGTGACCCCTTAATTTTTCTCCATCCTCTAGAGATCCTTCTTGAAGCCCCTTCCGTGCTAGAAAGGTCTTGATGACCCCTTAATTTCTCTCCATCCTCCTGGAAGCCCCTTCAACCCTAAAAAGGTCTTGAGGACCCCTATTTTTCTCTCCATACTCTAGACATCCTCCTGGAAGCAGCTTCCTCTCTCTCTCCGAACCCTCCTAGCTTCCAAACTATAGAAAAGTCTTGGGGACCCTTTGGTTTCTCCATACCTTTCTTTTCCAAACCTTTTTGAGAACCCAGTTTCCCCATTTCTCCCCCAAACCAGTGGAGATATCCTCCTGGAAGCCCCTCCCATTCTAGGAAGTTCTTGAGGAACCCTTAACTTCTCTCCATCCTCTAGAGATCCACCTGGAAGTCCCTTCCATGCTAGAAAGGTCTTGGGGAGCCCTATATTTCTTTCCATACTCCAGAGATTTTCCTGGAAGCTCCTTCCACCCTAAAAAGCTCTTGAGGACCCCTATTTTTCTCTCCATCCTCTAGACATCCTCCTGGAAGCCCCTTCCTCTCTCTCTCCCCAAACCCTCCTAGCTTCCAAACTATAGAAAAGTCTTGGAGACCCTTTGGTTTCTCCATCCCTTCCTTTTCCAAACCTTTTTGAGAACCCAATTTCCCCATTTCTCCCCCAAACCAGTGGAGATATCCTCCTGGAAGCCCCTCCCATTCTAGGAAGATCTTGAGGAACCCTTTAACTTCTCTCCATCCTCTAAAGATCCTCCTGGAAGCTCCTTCTATGCTAGGAAGGTTTTGATGACCCTTTAACTTCTCTCCATCCTCTAAAGATCCTCTTGGAAGCCCCTTCTATGCTAGGAAGGTCTTGAGGACCCTTTAACTTCTCTCCATCCTCTAGAGATCCTCCTGGAAGCCCCTTCTATGCTAGAAAGGTCTTGGGGACCCCTATATTTCTCTCCATCCTCTAGAGATCCTCTTGCAAGCCCCTTCCATGCTAGAAAAGTCTTGGGGACCCCTTAATTTCTCTCCAAAATACTAGACATTCTCCTTAAAGCCCCTTCCTCTCTCTCCAGACCTTCCTAGCTTCCAAACTATAGCAAGGTCTTGGGGACCCTTTGTTTTCTCCATCCCTTCCTTTTCCAAACCTTTTGGGGACCCGATTTCTATATTTCTCCCCAAAACCAGTAGAGATATCCTCCTGGAATCCCCTTTCATGCGGGAAAGGTCTTGAGGACCCCTATATTTCTCTCTATACTCTAGAGATCCTCCTTGAAGCCCCTTCATCTCCCTCCAGATCCTCCTAGCTTCCAAAGTATAGAAAGGTCTTTGGGACCCTTTAGTTCCTCCGTCCCTTTCTTTTCGCTACCTAATTTTCCCCATCACTATTTAAAAAAGGGGTGTTTTGGGGAGGGTCGGGTTAAAAGGGGTCTGAAGTCCCCAAACCCCAGATCTAAAGCCGGACCTCTGGATATTATGCCTGCTTTCCCCCTCCATCCTCTCCGAGTGGTTTTCTTCCGCAAGGCATCTCCTTCTGCCCTGCCCTCTTTCGTCCAATGACACCTAGATATTCTCCTGAACACACACCTTTTTAGGATCTGCCCAGGACAGCAGCAACATGGCAGCCAACTTCCTAGGGGCTCCCTGCTCTTTCCGGGCCTTGCCCTTCCTTTTTGGGGTGGCAGCCCTCCTGGGACTGTTGCCCGTGTTGCACAGCAGCGGGTCGCAGCCCAACCCGGTGATCGTGACCCCGCCGGCCCACGCCTCCAAGGCCCTCATCGCTGCCATGGAGAGCATCACCGTCGCCCCGCCGCCGGTCCCCCAAGACACCCAGCCGGGGGCCACGCACCCCCAGAACACGACCACCACCAAACACAGCAAGCCGCGCAAGCCGTTCCCCGTCGTGGGCATCGAGTACAAGCACGTCCGCATCCCCTTTGAGATCGCCCTGTGGATCCTGCTGGCCTGCCTCATGAAGCTGGGTATGTAATTTGGGTATGTCGGGATAAACCGAAAGTGTGCCAAGGTTATAACCTTGCTCTTCTCTGGAAAATGTCATCCCAAGACACTTATTTGTGAGACTTTGTGGATCAGGTCGACTGCTGGTTATATGTGAGTCTGAAAATTACTTTTCCAGCCCTGTTGACAGTGGGAATCTGCTACAGGCAGTCCTCGAATCGCAAACATCCGACTTACAAACAACCTCTAGTTAAGAACGGGGGGTGAGGCAACAGAAAGGGAGTGAAATCTTCCCCTTGGAAGGGAAATCCATTCCTGGAAGAGTTACTAGCATGAGGGAAAGGGGTCTCCACTGACGCTTTCTCTCCAATCCTTGTTTCAACAACAAACTTGACCATGATGGGGCTATCTACCTGACTAAGCTCACATTTCCAAAACTTAGACAAGCCTTCACTGCCCTTCGTTTTCAAAGTATGCCCACAGCAGTGATTGATGGCAGATATACGGGCACCCCTCTGGCTCTTCGTTTATGTGTTTGCGGGGCCCCGGAAATTGAGGATCTGCCTCACTACTTGCTTTTCTGCCCTTTGTATTCTGATCCGAGAACCAAAATACTCGGGTTTATTCTTCACCTCCTTCAGACCAACACTGTGTCCGAAAAGATTTTCTATCTCTTGGCTGACACTAACCCCGTGGTTACTCATAAGGTGTCTCTTTTTGCCCTGGCAGCACAGAAAATCCGGGCAAAACTAATCTCTGATATTGCAGTTGACTGTGCTGGGGATGCTTTCAACTTCATTTATTTGTCATGTCAGAGCAACCAGTCCATTATATTACATTTCTAACAGAACAAAGCAAACATACAGAAAAATACACAACTTGTGACTTTGGTAGCTGGTTAAATGTCCTTTGACCAGTATCTGGCTGCTTGGAGTGCTTCCGGTGTTGCTGCAAGAAGGTCCTCCATTGTGCATGTGGCAGGGCTCAGGTTGGATTGCAGCAGGTGGTCAGTGGTTTGCTCTTCTCCACACTCACATGTCGTGGATTCTACTTTGTAGCCCCATTTCTGAAGGTTGGCTCTGCATCTCGTGGTGCCAGAGCGCAGTCTGTTCAATGCCTTCCAAGTCGCCCAGTCTTCTGTGTGCCCAGGAGGGAGTCTCTCATTTGGTATCAGCCATTGGTTGAGGTGCTGGGTTTGAGCCTGCCACTTTTGGACTCTCGCTTGCTGAGGTGTTCCAGCGAGTGTCTCTGTAGATCTTAGAAAACTATGTCTAGATTTAAGTCGTTGGCGTGCTGGCTGATACCCAAACGGGATGAGCTGGAGATGTCTCTGCCTTGGTCCTTTCACTATTGGCTGCTACTTCCCGGCGGATGTCAGGTGGTGTAATACCGGCTAAGCAGTGTAATTTCTCCAGTGGTGTAGGGCGCAGACACCCCGTGTTAATGCGGCATGTCTCATTAAGAGCCACATCCACTGTTTTAGTGTGGTGATATGTGTTCCACACTGGGCATGCATACTCAGCAGCAGAGTAGCACAGCGCAAGGGCAGATGTCTTCACTGTATCTGGTTGTGATCCCCAGGTTGTGCCAGTCAGCTTTCGTATGATATTGTTTCTAGCACCCACCTTTTTGCTTGATGTTCAGGCAGTGCTTCTTTTAGGTAAGAGCACGGTCCAGAGTGACTCCCAGGTATTTGGGTGCGCTGCAATGCTCCAGTGGGATTCCTTCCCAGGTGGCTGTTTGTGTAGTTTTAATAATGTTGTATCTATTTGCTTTTACTTGGTTTTTAATTACGCAGGTATGAGTCTACACCAGTGGTTCTCAGCCTTCCTAATGCTGCGACCCCTTAATGCAGTTCCTCATGTTGTGGTGACCCCCAACCACAACATTATTTTTGTTGCGACTCCATAACTGTAATTTTGCTAACGTTATGAATCATAATGCAAATATTTGATATGCAGGATGTATTTTCAATTGCTGGACCAAATTTGGCACAAATACCCAATATGCCCAAATTTGAATACTGGTGGGGTTGGGTGAGGGGATTGATTTTGTCATTTGGGAGTTGTAGTTGCTGGGATTTATAGTTCATTTAAATACAAAGAGCATTCTGAACTCCACCAAACGAAGCAATTGAACCAGACTTGGCACACATAACTCTCTTTTTTTGTCGTGTCAGGAGTGACTTGAGAAACTGCAAGTCGCTTCTGGTGTGAGAGAATTGGCCGTCTGCAAGGACGTTGCCCAGGGGATGCCCGGATGATTTGATGTTTTTATCATCCTTGTGGGAGACTTCTCTCATGTCCCCGCATGAGGAGCATAACTCTCATGGCCAACAGAAAATGCTGGAAGGGTTTGGTGGGCATTGACCTTGAATTTGGGAGCTGTAGTTCACCTACATCCAGAGAGCACTGTGAACTCAAACAATGATGTATCTGGACCAAACTTGGCACGAATACTCAATATGCCCAAATGTGAAGACTGGTGGAGTTTGGGGAAAATAGACCTTGACATTTGGGAGTTATAGTTGCTGGAATGTATAGTTCACCTGCAATCTGAGAGCATTCTGAAGCCCACCAGTTTGGCCAAACTTATCACACAGAACCCTCATAATCAACAGAAAATACTGTGTGTTTTTGATAGTCTTTGGTGACCCCTTTGACACCCCCTCGCGACCCCCCCAGGGGTGCCGACCCCCAGGTTGAGAAACACTGGTCTACACATTATGTAGTATTTTAAAGGTGCATCTTGCCGTCGATATATGTAGCATTTTAATGATTTATAGGATTTTATTGTGTATTTTATATTGTATTTGATAATCTGGTGTTCATGTATTTATTTATTTGCCTTGACTTGTATGTGAAAGACCTATGGTCTAAGCATCGAATAAACTTGCAACTTGCAACAACAAGCCACATTCAAAATCCAGTTCTCACAGGGAGAGAAAGAGGGGTGAAACCGTCTGAGCAGGGGCACAGACAGCAAAGGAAACCCCACAGGGGTGTTCACCCTTCCCTGTGCTATCCAAAGCTGGGATACCCTGGAGATGCGTGCATGTTTGTCCTAACAGCAAAACAAACACCACAGGGGTGTTATCCCTTCCCTATGCTATCCAAAGCATGCATATACATACATACAAACATGTATATGTTTATATATGTGCGTGCGTGCGTGTGTATACATACATACATACACAGTTTGGATAGCATAGGAAAGGAATAATACCCTTATGGTGTTTGTTTTGCTGTCTGTGCCGCTGTTGGGACACCCCTGCTTGTATGGACATAATGGGATATCTTGTTGATGTGTGTGTGTATGTCCCAATAGGGGTACAGACAGCAAAACAAACAACACAGGGGTATTATCCTTTCCCTATGCTATCCAAAACATCCATATATCCATATATATGTTTATGTAGGTAAAGGTTTTCTCCTGACATTAAGTCCAGTTGTGTCCGACTCTGGGCATTGGTGCTCATCTCAATTTTTAAGCCGAAGAGCCGGCGTTGTCCATAAACACCTCCCAGGTCACGTGGCCGGCATGACTGCATGGAGCACCATTACCATCCTGTCGGTGTGGTACCTATTAACCCACTGCGCCCCTGGTGGTGCAGTGGGTTAAACCCCTGTGCCGGCAGGACTGAAGACGGACAGGTCGCAGGTTCGAATCCGGGGAGAGGCGGATGAGCTCCCTCTGTCAGCTCCAGCTCCTCATGCGGGGACATGAGAGAAGCCTCCCACAAGGATGATAAAACATCAAATCATCCGGGCGTCCCCTGGGCAACGTCCTTGCAGACAGCCAATTCTCTCACACCAGAAGCGACTTGCAGTTTCTCAGGTCGCTCCTGACACGACAAAAAAAAACAACAACCAAATAAACCTGTTGATCTACTCACATTTGCATGTTTTTGAACTGCTAGGTTGGCAGGAGCTGGGGCTGACAGCAGGAGCTTGTGTGTGTGTGTGTGTGTGTGCGTCCCAACATGGATGTGCCATAGATGTGGGTGAAACATCAGGAGAAAATGCCTCTAGATCATGGCCATATAGCCCGGAAAAACCTACAACAACCCAGTGATTTAGGATCGTTTGCTCGCCCCATCTCTTGCCGAAAATTCTGTCCCAGTATATTACCTTGTTCATGCCCAGCATTATTTTTTAATTTTTAATTATCACATTTGGCCCAGCCATAGATTTTTAAATGCTTGTTGTTACTGCTACTGTTTATTTTTTGTTTATGAGATTTATTATGATTGTTTTGTATTGATGTTTTGTTATTGCTTTTATTATTGTTGTTCTATGGGCTCGGCCTCATGTAAGCCGCACCGAGTCCCTTGGGGAGACGGTAGCGGAGTATAAATAAAGTTTTATTATTATATTATTATTCCTCAACCTGGGGGTCGGGACCCCTGGGGGGGTCGCGAGAGGGTGTTCAAGGGGTCGCCAAAGACCATCCGAAAACACAGTATTTTCTCTTGGTCATCTGGGTTCTGTGTGGAAAGTTAGGTCCAATTCTATCATTGGTGGAGTTCAGAAAGCTCTTTGATTGTAGGTGAACTATAAACCCCAACAACTACAACTCCCAAATGTCAATGTCTATTCTCCCGAAACTCCACCAGTGTTCACATTTGGACATATTGAGTATTTATGCCAAGTTTGGTCCAGATACATCATTGCATGAATCCACAACACTCCTCTGGATATAGGTGAACTACAACTCCCAAAATCAAGGTCAATGCCCACCAAACCCTTCCTGTGTTTTCTGTTGGTCATGGGAGTTTTGTGTGGTAAGTTCAGTTCAAATCCATTGCTGGTGGAGTTCAGAATGCTCTTTGATTATAGGCGAACTATAAATCCCAGCAACTACAACTCCCAAATGACAAACTCAATCCTCCCCCCCCCAACCCCACTAGCATTCACATTTGGGCATATTGGGTATTTGTGCTCAATTTAGTCCAGTGAATGAAAATCCATCCTGCGTATCGGATATTTACATTGCGATTTATAACCGTACTAAAATGACAGGGATCAAGTAGCAACGAAAACAATATTATGGTTGGGGGTCACTACAACATAGGGAACGGCATTAAGGGGTCACGGCATTCGCAAGGTTGGGAACCACTGCTCTAAGACTTAGAAACTGAGACTTTCCCAAGGTCACCCAATGGCTATTCCTTGGGAAACGCTCCTTTGGTAGGTAACATATAGGCTTACCTCTTGTGCTTTGTGAGGAATGATGCTTTGAATGGTCTTGTGTGCCTCTTGTTCAAGTGTGTGGGTATGTGCTTTCACATTGCTTGTTGACTTATGGCATGTCCATAAATTTTATAGGGTGTCCTTCAGCAAGGAATATTCAGAGGTGGCTTTGCCACCAACTTCTTCTGAAATATAGCCTACAGCACCTGGGATTTTTTGGCTGTCTCCAATCTAACTGCTAACCAGGTCTGATCCTGCTTAGTTTTCAAGAGCAGAAGAATCTGGTGCCTTTAAGCTGTTCAGGGATCCTTGTATATCTCATGTGTCTTTAAGGCAGTGTTTCTCAACCTGGGGGTCGGGACCCTTGTGGGGGTCGCGAAGGGGTGTCAGAGGGGTCGCCAAGGACCATCAGAGAACACAGTATTGTCTGTTGGTCATGGGGGTTCTATGTGGGAAATTTCAATCATTGGTGGGGTTCAGAATGCTCTTTGATTGTAGGTGAACTAAAATTCCCAGCAGCTACAACTCCCAAATGTCAAGGTCTATTTTTCCCAAACTCCACCAGTGTTCACATTTTGGGTATATTGAGTATTCAATGCCAAGTTTGGCCCAGATTCATCATTGTTTGAGTCCACAGTGCTCTCTGAATGTAGGTGACCTACAAATCCCAAACTCAAGGTTAGCGCCCACCAAACCCAGTATTTTTGTTTGGTCATGAGAGTTCTGTATGTCACGTTTGGTTCAGTTCCATCATTGGTGGGGTTCAGAATGCTCTTTGATTGTAGGTTAACTATAAATCCCAGCAATTACAACTCCCAAATGACAAAATCACCCCCTCCCCCAATCCCACCAGTATATTGGGTACGTGTGCCAAATTTGGTCCAGTGAATGAAAATACATCCTGCATATCAGATATTTACATAACAATAGCAAACTTACAGTTATAAAGTACCAACAAAAATGTTATGGTTGGGGGTCACCACAACATGAGCAACTATATCAAGGGGTCGCGGCATTAGGAAGGTGGAGAACCACTGCTTTAAGGTCCTTGTTGACTAGTGTTGACTCCAAGAATTTCATAGGGTTTTCTTAGGGAAGGAATACTCAGATATGATTTTGCCAGCTCCATCTTTTGAAATGTTGCATACAATCCTTGGTATTTTTAGTAGGACCCTTCTTAGCATCCAAAATCAGATAGGATTTGGTATCTTCAGGGCCAGAGTCCTTGGTATCTACTTGGGTTTAGTTCCAGGATCTCCTGCCGATACCAAAATACTTGTGTAAAGTTTATTGATTAGTCCACTGACCATATCAACAGTAAAAGACAAAAACAAGAAAATACACAAATAGACACTAATCACTGTCCTAAAACTCCTGTAATAGTGAACATACATTAAAACTTGATTAAGTTAAAAGTCAAAGATAATTAAAAATATCATTTTTAATTAACTTCATACCACAGAAGTTAAGGACAAAGGTTAAAATAGACCAGCTATTACACAATCCCAATATACTTCGGATATCTGCGTCACCCCTACAGTTTACCCCAATCGCCTCCAAATACGCAGTTCTCAGTTGTGTTGCTTTATGTAGAAAAAGGGCCGTTTGGTGTGTTATCTTAGCATTCTGGCCAGCCATTAAGAATGTAGTTTTGATATGGGGATCCCAGTGGGTTTTCTGTGTAATGAATGGTCCAAGGTATTGATTTCTCTCTTTCTTGTACAAAATACAACTAAACAGTACGCCAAAATCCATGGATGCTCAAGTCGCCTTATATATAAAAGTGTAGTAAAATGATATTATATTTTATGAAATTATTATACTAGCTGCCCCCTGCCATGCGCTGCTGTGGCCCAGTCTGTGTATATGTGTTTATGTGTGTGTAAATATTTGTGTATATATTTGTGTATTTATATGTGTACGTGCATATTGTGTATATGTGTGTACTTGTCTATATGAATATTTGTGTGTATATATGTATATGTATGTGTATATTGGAGCCCCCGGTGGCGCAGTGGGTTAAAGCACTGAGCTGCTGAGCTTGTTGATCGAAAGGTCGCAGGTTCGATTCCGGGGAGCGGCGTGAGCTTCCGCTGTCAGCCCTAGCTTCTGCCAACCTAGCAGTTCGAAAACATGCAAATGTGAGTAGATCAATAGGTACCGCTCCGGCGGGAAGGTAACGGCGCTCCATGCAGTCATGCCAGCCACATGACCTTGGAGGTGTCTATGGACAACGCTGGCTCTTCGGCTTAGAAATGGAGATGAGCACCACACTCCAGAGTCAGACATGACTGGACTTAATGTCAGGGGACTACCTTTACCTTTACCTATGTGTATGTATGTGTATATTTGGGTGCATGTATATATGTGTGTATGTATATGTATGCTTGTGTATATTTGTGTGTGTTTGTGCATATATATACGTGTGTGTGTATGAATGTGTGCATGTGTATATGTATATGAGTGTATTTGTATATGTATATATGGTGTATTTTTGGGGTTTTTAAGTCTGTTCTGCTGGGGTTTTGTGTGTGTGTGTGTGTGTGTTTAGGGTTGATGGACACTCGTTGGACTGTTAAGTGTTTTGCGTCCAAATTTCGTGTCAGTTTGTCCAGTGGCTTTTGAGTTAGGTTAATCCCACAACGAACATTACATTTTTATTTATATAGATGCCAAAATCAAGTTTTGATTTCTGAATTTTTAAAAAACATGTTAAATCTGTGGATGTGTACTTGTGTATTTATATGTGTACGTGCATATTGTGTATATGTGTGTACTTGTCTATATGAATATTTGTGTGTATATATGTGTATGTATGTGTATATTTGGGTGCATGTATATATGTGTGTATGTATATGTATGCTTGTGTATATTTGTGTGTGTTTGTACATATATATACGTGTGTGTATGAATGTTTGCATGTGTATCTGTATATGAGTGTATTTGTATATGTATATATGGTGTATTTTTGGTGTTTTTAAGTCTGTTCTGCTGGGGTTTTGTGTGTGTGTGTGTGTTTAGGGTTGATGGACACTTGTTGGACTGTTAAGTGTTTTGTGTCCAAATTTCGTGTCAGTTTGTCCAGTGGTTTTTGAGTTGTGTTAATCCCACATCGAACATCTATATAAAAATGCTCTGTGCATGAGTACCTTAAAAACAAAAGAACCAATGAACTAAATCACACCAAATTTGGCAACAAAACGTCTCAGAACACAAGGAGTGACCATCACTCAAAAAATTATGATTTTGTCATTTGGGAGTTGTAGTTGCTGGGATTTATAGTTCACCTTCAATCAAAGAGCATTCTGAACCCCACCAACGATGGAATTGAACCAAACTTAGCACACAAAACTCCCATGACCAACAGAAAATACTGGAAGGGTTTGGTGAGCATTGACCTTGAGTTTTGGAGTTGTAGTTCACCTACATCCAGAGGACACTGTGGACTCAAACTGATGGATCTGGACCAAACTCTACACAATCACTCAATACGTCCAAATGTGAACACTGGTGGAGTTTGGGGAAAATAGAATCTTGACATTTGGGAGTTATAGTTGCTGGGATTTATAGTTCACCTACAATCACAGAGCATTCTGAACACCACCAATGATAGAATTGGGCCAAACCTCCCAGACAGAACCCCCCCCCCCCCCATGTGGGCCACAGCAACGTGTGGCAGGGGACAGCTAGTTACATTATAGATGCCCAAATCAAGTTTTGATTTCTGGATTTTTACAAAACATATATTAAATCTGTGGATGGTAGAATCGGTGGATTTGGAGACTATGTGTTGTTTTAAAGATTTATTTATTTATTCATGGATTTGTAAGTGTTTGCTGTGTACAGGGCAATACTTTCCAGCTATTAGTGTTCCATAATCATTTCTCAAATAATATTTTTTCTTTAAGGGGTCACAAGACTTATGTTTTTTTAACCTGGTCCATAACATTTGGGAACGGTAGAAGTAGTTCATTGCTGTTTCTGGGGCTTTTGGAGCAACAAGCAGTTCCAAAGGCTTGAACTGATTGTTTTGCACGTGGAGCAGTGAAATCATGATTTATCTTTAGAGACTTCCATCTACTATGAACACAAAGGCCCAGTTGATTGAATACAGAGCTGTTAATTGGCCGAGCTCTGAGTCCTCTCTTCCAGATGAATATGCCTTGATTTGTACTCCAGGGCACTGCCTCTGCGTGTTTACATCCGCAAACACACAACCACATGGAAAATTGTTGTTTTTCTCCAAAGCCGAGCCAACTATAGTATATGTTCACATTCATCACAACCTTTACCTGGTGGTATGAACTTTGTTTGCTCCTTGCCTCTTGTTCATTTCATTTGCTAAACTTGAATTGCTAAAGTTTTCATAGGATGTTCATATACCAGGCATGGGCACACTTTGGCTCTCCAGGTGTTTTGGACTTCAACTTCCACAATTCCTAATAGCCACAGGCCCCTTCCTTTTCCCTTTCCTTTTCCGCTTAAGCGGTTGAGGAGGAAAAGGAAAGAGTCTGAGGCTGTTAGAAATTGTGGGAGTTGAAGTCCAAAACACCTGGAGCGTCCAAGTTTGCCCATGTCTGTTATACACACATTCTTTTCAAATCCTGGGATAAAAAGACACAACGGAAATGTACCAATGCAACTGTCTTCTTTTCTGGCCCCAATTGGTTGTTTTCTGTAATTCCCCTGTTTTCTGAGTGTTGCTCTTTATTTACTGTCCTGATTTTAGAGGTTTTTTTTAATAACAGGGGAATTCCAGACACGAAACAATCAGGGCCAGTTAACACCTCCCAACAAAGGATTCCCCCAGGCAGGAAGCAGCCAGGCTTTGAAACTGCCAGGCTATTGAATGCTAATCCAGCTGGCCAATTGCAACATTCACACTTGGCTCCAACAGACAAGAGTTCTTTTCCCCACCATGGACATTCCAGGGATATACGAGGGGTATTTTTAAAGTAAGGTCCATTTGAACATAAGTACACAACGAAAGTTTATTTCAAAAAATAAATTTATTTTCAGAAAGTACATACTTCACTCTATTTTTAGACATAGTTGCCAAGTTTGTTCAAACACTTATCATACCTCTGAACCAATTTTAAAATACCCTCTTCATAAAAACTTGCCGCCTGCTCCGATAACCAAGAGTTCACTGTAATCAAAGGGCGACCGGAGTGGTCCTCATCATGGACGTTATCACAGCCATCTTTGAATTGTCATACCCACTTACGCACTTTGCTTTCACTCATAACAGTATCACCGTACACTTCACAAATCCGTCAATGAGGTTCCTTGCTGACAAAAACCGTATCACTGAGCGAACCTCACATGCGGCGGGTGAGTTGATAGTCTTAAACATTTTTGAAGCACAGAACAGAACCGTACAGGTTAGCTACAGAGCGGAAACTGAGCACAGTTGTTCCCAAGGCATGCCGGTACACGACGCACACACTTGTTGTGGTATGCGCGCGAACTACTAGTGTCTACAACAAAACAGACCTTACTTAAAAAATACCCCTCGTATCATCCCCACTTGCCCAGTTTCCAACAGACTTCTTAGGATGCTTGCCATAGATGTGGGGAAAACGTCAGGAGAGAATGCTTCTGGAATATGGCCAGACATACTGGAAAACCACAGCAACCCAATGATTCTGGCCATGAAAGCCTTCGACAGCACATCAACATTATTTTAGATGGCACTTTTTTTTCAACTGCTTTATATCCTTTTTAGATGTTTGTTGTAAAGTGTTTTATTATTGCTTATAATTTAACGCTCCTTTGACCCTTTGTATGTATTTTTAACTACATTGTGATCAATTTAATTTGGATACCACCTTGAGTCCTGGTTTGTCGGGAAAGATAGGATGCAAATTAGTTTAATAATAATGCTTCTTGGAGATTTCTGGAGTTCTCATCTCCAAAGTAACTTTTCTGAGCTCTGACCCACTGTGTACTCATTCCCTGTGTGCTCATTCTCATATTTGTGCCCTTTTCTTCGCATGAGTTAAGTCATACTTTCTCAGGCTCCATCTACACAGAGCATATAATGCATTAGATGGCAGTGCAGATGGGACCTTAGTTGCCGTGTCCTTATGGTCGTTGACTTTGGAAATAATGGGAGAGTGGGAAAACTGCTCTTCAGATGTTTATGGAGAGCGAGAGGAAAAGCTGCTAACTTTAGCAGTCAAGTCATCAGTTCCAAGCTTGTGTTTTGCATTTTGAAGATTGTTTGCATATTTCTGAACATTAAGTAGACTGAAAGCTTTTTTAAAAAGAGAGAGAGAGAGGGAGGAATATCCAAGGATCCAAATTTATCCCATAGAGATATTGGAAGAACAGTAGGAGTATAGACTACAGACTCCTTCCTTTCCAATACGTCTTATGTAGCTGTCTCTGTTCATGAGGATCTTCATTTGTCAGCTTGATTTGCAATCCTGCTGTAGATACTTCTTAGCAGAGAGTGAATATTAGGTTGAACGGCTGCTGCTATTTGCACAAGAGGACGAAACCTGACAGTCCTGAACTTCCAAAGCACAATGGAGGATTTGATCTTGTTGTATGTCTTATTCCTCTGGCTGTAACTCCAAACTGAGCAGGTTGCAGTGATTGAGCTCCGAGTCTACTTTTATACCATATATACTCGAATGTAAGCCGAATTTTTTCAGCCCTTTTTTTAAGGCTAAAAAAGCCCCCCTCGGCTTATACTTGAGTCATAGAATCATAGATATATAGAATCATAGAATCAAAGAGTTGGAAGAGACCTCATGGGCCATCCAGTCCAACCCCCTGCCAAGAAGCAGGAATATTGCATTCAAATCACCCCTGACAAATGGCCATCCAGCCTCTGCTTAAAAGCTTCCAAAGAAGGAGCCTCCACCACACTCCGGGGCAGGGAGTTCCACTGCTGAACGGCTCTCACAGTCAGGAAGTTCTTCCTCATATTCAGATGGAATCTCCTCTCTTGTAGTTTGAAGCCATTGTTCCGCGTCCTAGTCTCCAGGGAAGCAGAAAACAAGCTTGCTCCCTCCTCCCTGTGGCTTCCTCTCACATATTTATACATGGCTATCATATCTCCTCTCAGCCTTCTCTTCTTCAGGCTAAACATGCCCAGTTCCCTAAGCCGCTCCTCATAGGGCTTGTTCTCCAGACTCTCTACGTGGGGCTGCCCTTAAAGATGGCCCGGAAGCTTCAGCTAGTCCAGCGCGCGGCAGCCATGTTGTTAACAGGAGCAGGACGCAGGGAGCATACAACGCCCTTGTTGTTCCAGCTCCACTGGCTGCCGATTTGCTACCGGGCCCAATTTAAGGTGCTGGTGTTATCCTACAAAGCCCTAAACGGTTCCGGCCCAAAATACCTTGCGGACCGCATCTCGGCCTATGAGCCCACGAGGACCTTGAGATCATCTGGGGAGGCCCTTCTCTCGATCCCGCCTGCCTCACAGGCACGTCTGGCGGGGACGAGAGAGAGGGCCTTCTCGGTGGTGGCCCCCCGGCTGTGGAACTCCCTCCCTGCTAACATCAGACAGGCGCCCTCCCTCATGGCCTTTCGTAAGGGCCTGAAGACGTGGCTCTTCGAGCAGGCATTCAACTGAGTGCTATGTTACTGGAAATGACAACCGGAATGAATTACGACGACGAGATTGATTATGATTCCACGATATGACGGAGCGGATTATTTTAGTGTAATTTAGATGTTGTGTATTAGTGATGTTAGTCTGTTGTCCTGATTTCTCTGTAAAGTGTCTTTTATGTACTGTACACCGCCACGAGTCGCCCTAGGGCTGAGAGCGGCGGTTAATAAATGCAAGAAATAAATAAATAAATAAATTGATCATTTTAGTCGCCCTCCTAAAATGATCAAGGGTCTGGAGAACAAGCCCTATGAGGAGCAGCTTAAGGAGCTGGGCATGTTTAGCCTGAAGAAGAGAAGGCTGAGAGGAGATATGATAGCCATGTATAAATATGTGAGAGGAAGCCACAGGGAGGAGGGAGCAAGCTTGTTTTCTGCTTCCTTGGAGACTAGGTTGTCTCCAAGGAGTCAACCTTGGAGTCAAGGTTATTTATTATTTTACTCTGCTATTATTATATTTATTATTACATTTAATATTTTACTCTATTTTTATTATTACATTTATTATTTCACTCTATTATTATTATTACATTTATTATTTTACTCTATTATTATATTATTTTACTCTATTATTACACTGTTCTACAAATTTTCAGTTTTTCTCAGTTTCGGAAACGAAATGTGCCGTTTCTTAATAAATTTAACATGCTGAATTCAAATATAATAATTAAATGTGTTAATTGGCTCTGGTTTTTATGCAACAGCTATTTCAATTTTCTCCACAATAGGTAATTCGTTAATATTATGATAATGCGCCTAATCTTACTGCATGAATATAAACCGTGAATATTTGCTAAATTTTAGTCAAATTATATTGCCAATAGTTTATACATGAGAAATATTTATTTAATTAGTCTATTGTTTATGTTTGTGCAGCAAGAAACTATATTAGTAGGCCGCAGTGAGTCGCCCCTGGGCTGAGAACTGCGGTATATAAGTAAAGTAAAGTAAGTAAATAAATAAATAATGCAGTTGAAACGTCTGAAAGTTTAAATGT
Source organism: Anolis sagrei (assembly GCF_037176765.1). Classification (NCBI taxonomy): domain Eukaryota; kingdom Metazoa; phylum Chordata; class Lepidosauria; order Squamata; family Anolidae; genus Anolis; species Anolis sagrei. The sequence continues at coordinate 71,971,406 of NC_090034.1, forward strand.
CGCTTTAATCGTGACTTTAGTTTATATCCTGTTTGCTTCTCTTGACTTTTCTTTTGTATTCAAGGAAAGGATTGTCTCTTACAATGCTCCAGCAGTAGTCTGACAGCATTGACGGAGTCCATTTGCCTTGATATCTTTTTTCCATAGTGCTTTATTTACGCACGTGCGAGGCATAACTACAGTAAAAAGAACAATGTAAAACGATGTTTAACGATACTGTCTCAGTCTTCAGCTGACTGACCCTCACTGTTCAAAAGTCTGGCCTTATATAGGGCTTTCTGGCTTTTGCACACAGCACTAATACTGCGTCATCAAACTTTCTAGAATATTCTAGAATCTTCCATAGTGTAAGTCGCAACATGCATTTTTTCAACCATACGTGATCACGTGATTGCTTATATCATAAAAACTAGAGCCAATATACATTTTTAAATGTCATTTTCGTTTTCAGCACCCCAAAATCATAACAGAACAACTATTTTCAGGCCCGAAGCTTTTTCTCCGTTGAACAGTGTTATTAATTTGTATTGTTACATTTATTATTTTACTCTATTACATTATTCAACTTTATTATTATTATTTATTTTTATTATTACATTTATTATTTTAGTCTATTATTGTTATTATTGCATATATATTATTTTACTCTATTATTATTTTTATTGCATTTATTATTTTACTCTATTATTATTACATTTATTATTTTACTCTATTTATTATTATTGGAAAGATACGCAAGCAAATTTACACTGAAGAAGATTAGAATAATGGTTTAATCAGAATTGAACAGTCTGATCTTAAATTACAGTTTTATGTAGATATCCAAAAACATTTAACCTACTGATGATTCAATTAATGTAATTTGATTGGTACATATTTTTACTTTGAAATTTAACAGTAGTTGCTGCATTTCCCACCCTCAGCTTATACTCAAGTCAATACGTTTTCCTAGTTTTTGTGGTAAAACTAGGTTCCTTGGCATATATTTGGGTCGGCTTATACTCGAGTATACACAGTAGTTTCCAAACTGTTATCTCTTTGTTCAGTGTCATTACTGCTGGTTATTATTATTATTATTATTATTATTATTATTTATACCTTGCTTTATCTCCCCCAAATGGGTCTCAAAGTGGCTGATAATGGGGACTTTTTTACACAAGGTTGATCAAGTGCGGGATAGACAATCCTTTGGATGGGACTTCTTGCACAACATTGTGACTGTGCTGTAGTTGTATTGTGCCTGAATCATGATCGGATTGTCGCTTTTCCTACCAGTGAATCCAGTGTTGCTGTTGTCCTGCCACTGCTTTGTGTGTAATACTTTCCTTCTACTGCTCTCCCAATATTGCAAAGTGGGGGAAAGTCTCACAAAAACACAGAAACTGCACAACGTAGTGAAAGAAATAGGGAAAAATTAGCAGTGTGTGTGCCAAACATGTCACGGTGATGCACCATTTATGGCAGTGTTTCTCAACAAGGGGGTCAAGACCCCTGGGGGGGTCGCAAGGGGGTGTCAGAGGGGTCGCCAAAGACTATCAGAAAACACAGTACAGGGTTAGTTAAAATGCATAGGCCAATCTGCCATTCAATTGAATGGCAGATTGGCCTATGCATTTTGACTAACCCTGTATTTCTGTTGGTCATGGGCGTTCTGTTTGGGAAGATTGGACCAATTCTATTGTTGGTGGGGTTCAGAATGCTCTTTGATTGTAGGAGAACTATAAATCCCAGCAACCACAACTCCCAAATGTCAAGGTCTATTTTCCCGAAACTCCACCAGTGTTCACATTTGGACATATTGAGTATTTGTGCCAAGTTTGGTCCAGATCTGTCATTGTTCGAGACCACAGTGCTCTCTGAATGTAGGTGAACTACAACTCCAAAATTCAAGGTCAGTGCCCACCAAGTATTTTCTGTTAGTCATGAGAGTTCTGTGTGCCAAGTTTGGTTCATTTCCATCGTTGGTGGAGTTCAGAATGCTTTTTGATTGTAGGTGAACTATAAATCCCATCAACTACAACTTCCAAATGACAAAATCACCTCTCCACCCTTAAAACCCACCAGTATTCAAATTTGGGGGTATTGGGTATTGGTGTGAAATTTGGTGCAGTGAATGAAAATACATCCTGCATATCAACAACAACAACAACAATGTTTATTGATTAGGCAGTTGGCCTTATATCAGATATTGACATTATGATTCATAGCAGTAGCAACATTACAGTTATGAAGTAGCAACGAAAATTAATTATGGTATATTCCGGCATATAAGACGACTGGGTGTATAAGACGACCCCCAACTTTTCCAGTTAAAATATAGAGTTAAGACGACTCCCATGCATAAGACTACACCCGTGTATAAGACAACCCCTGACTTTTGAGAAGATTTTCTTGGGTTAAAAAGTAGTATACATATACAGAATATACTGTATATGATATTCGGACAACATGAAGAACTGTATTAAGGGGTCACGGCATTAGGAAGGTCAAGAAACACTGGTTTATGGGAAATTACGTAACCAAAGAACCAGTTATTTTATTTGTCATGTCAGGGCAACCAGTCAATTATATTACATTTCTAACAGAAACAAAGCAAACAAACAGACAAAATACAAACTTTGTGAGTTTGTTAGTTGATTAAATGTCTTTTGACCAGTAGCTGGCCACTTGGAGTGCCTCTGGTGCTGCCGCAAGAAGGTCCTCCATTGTGCATGTAGCAGGGCTCAGGTTGCATTGCAGCAGGTGGTCAGTGGTTTGCTCTTCTCCACACTCGCATGTCGAGGATTCCACTTTGTAGCCCCATTTCTGAAGGTTGGCTCTGCATCTCGTGGTGCCAGAGCGCAGTCTGTTCAGCGCCTTCCAAGTCGCCCAGTCTTCTGTGTGCCCGGGGGGAGTCTCTCATTTGGTATCAGCCATTAGTTGAGGTTCTGGGTTTGAGACTGCCACTTTTGGACTCTCGCTTGCTGAGGTGTTCCAGCGAGTGTCTCTGTAGATCTTAGGAAACTATTTCTAGATGTAAGTCGTTGACATGCTGGCTGATACCTAAACAGGGGATGGGCTGGAGATGTCTCTGCCTTGGTCCTTTCACAATTGGCTGCTACTTCCCGGCGGATGTCAGGTGGTGCAATACCGGCTAAGCAGTGTAATTTCTCCAGTGATGTAGGGCGTAGACACCCTGTGATAATGCGGCATGTCTCATTAAGAGCCACATCCACTGTTTTAGCATGGTGAGATGTGTTCCACACTGGGCATGCATACTCAGCAGCAGAGTAGCACAGCACAAGGGTAGATGTCTTCACTGTATCTGGTTGTGAGCCCCAGGTTGTGCCAGTCAGCTTTCGTATGATATTGTTTCTCGCACCCACTTTTTGCTTGATCTTCAGGCAGTGCTTCTTGTAGGTAAAAGCACGGTCCAGAGTGACTCCCAGGTATTTGGGTGCGCTGCAATGCTCCAGTGGGATTCCTTCCCAGGTGATCTTCAGAGCTCGGGATGCCTCTCTGTTCTTGAGATGAAAGGCACATGTCTGTGTTTTAGATGGATTAGGGATCAGCTGGTTTTCCCTGTAATAGGCAGTAAGAGTACCTAGAGCTTCGGAGAGCTTCTGTTCAACCATCTCAAAGCTCCCTGCTTGAGCAGTAATGGCACGATCGTCGGCATAGATGAAGCTCTCTGTCCCTTCTGGCAGTGGCTGGTCATTTGTGTAAATGTTGAACATGGATGGAGCAAGCACGCTCCCCTGAGGCAGGCCGTTCTTCTGTTTCCGCCATCTGCTTCTCTGGCCCTGGAACTCAACAAAAAAGCTCCTGTTTTGTAGCAGGTTTCCTATGAGGCGGGTGAGGTGGCAGTCCTTTGTGATATTATACATTTTTCTCAGAAGGAGGTGGTGGTTCACAGTATCATAGGCTGCTGACAGGTCTATGAAGACCGCTCCTGTGATCTGCTTCCTTTCAAAGCCATCTTCTATGTGCTGAGTCAGGTTCAACACTTACGATGTGCAGCTTTTGCCTTTTCCGAAGCCAGCTTGCTGTGGGATCAGACATGGGTCTATTTTTTTTGTAATTCTATGAAAAATAAGTCTCTCCAGAACTTTGTAGAGGTGGCACAACAGGGAGATTGGTCTGTAGCTTTTTGGGTCATTACGGTCTTTGCCTGGCTTCAAGATGGCGATGACTCTTGCTTTCCTCCAGATTTTGGGGATCTGACAGGATGCAGTGCAGTTGTTCATCAGCTCCAGCAGCCAGCGCTTTCTTTTGGACCAAAGTTCTTGATTTGTTCCAAAGAATCAGTATAGAACAATTGCAGCAAGATGCGAAAGCAATCATTCCAATAACACTATGTTTCCATTTGCTGAAACAACCCAATTGCTATAAGACGTCAGGCTGGTGTGATAAATTCCAGAGTCTGGTTGTGAGCGTGCATTCTTACTCACAAGTAGAACAAAGCAAGACATAGATCCCATCAGACTCATGCATCATGGTTAGTGGTCAGGGATGATGGGTCCAGCAGGAGCAACAGAGAGGGCACTGGCTTCTTCTTAAGTTCTTTGTTTACAGTGGAGGAAGTCTTATGAGTGGGTCAAATGAGAATGAATTATTGAGTGCGTCCTCTGAGCACAGCAGGACTTGCAGATTAATATGCATCGGATTGGTGTATTGTCATGACAGCTGCTTTGCATGGTCATCTTTAACTCTTTGCAGCTACAGAGAGAGTTAAGTGTAACCTCCCAGGCAAAATGCATCCTTCGGACTCAGAAGGGCTCGGCTTGAATCCCTGGCATCTCTCATTTATAAGAGGTTATGGCGAGGTCCTTCGGTGTGAGATTTTGCAGAATCACTGTCAGCGAGAAGTGCGACGGTTGGGCCAGACGCAGCAGAAATAGTCTGCCTTGGCAAAGGGCGGCTGTCTGTCGAAAGATAAATAGGTGTGAATTTATCCTTTAAAGGAACTGTTCCCATCGGTGTTGCCAAGGTAGGGGCTAGGATGTCCCTGCGGAGGAAACTCTTCGGAAAGCAAAGCAGTTAAAATGATCTTGCTCTACTTTGAAACACCCTTCTGTGAGTGCATTGGGCTTGCCGGGATGAAATCTAGAGAAAACTCCTGTATTTTAATGCCCGTGTCGAAAAGAGGATTTCAGCAAGTCTTGAGTGTTACTTGATTGTGTGACAAGCAGGACTTGTTGACATTTCCTATTCAGCAGATATTTTCATTTATTTGTCGTGTCAGAAGTGAATTGAGGGTACAGTTGTAATGTATTTAAAAACAAAAACAAAGTTTAAAACTTGGCTCATAGAATCAAAGAGTTGGAAGAGACCTCATGGGCCATCCAGTCCAACCCCCTGCCAAGAAGCAGGAATATTGCATTCAAATCACCCCTGACAGATGGCCATTCAGCCTCTGTTTAAAAGCTTCCAAAGAAGAGCCTCCACCACACTCCGTGGCAGAGAGTTCCACTGCTGAACGGCTCTCACAGTCAGGAAGTTCTTCCTCATGTTCAGATGGAATCTCCTCTCTTGTAGTTTGAAGCCATTGTTCCGCGTCCTAGTCTCCAAGGAAGCAGAAAACAAGCTTGCTCCCTCCTCCCTGTGGCTTCCTCTCACATATTTATACATGGCTGTTAGGCTGAGAAACTGCGGTATACAAGTAAAGTAAAGTAAAGTAAAGTAAATAAATAAATAAATGGCTATCACATCTCCTCTCAGCCTTCTCTTCTTCAGACTAAACATGCCCAGCTCCTTAAGCCGCTCCTCATAGGGCTTGTTCTCCAGACCCTTGATCATTTTAGTCGCCCTTCTCTGGACACATTCTAGCTTGTCAATATCTCTCTTGAATTGTGGTGCCCAAAATTGGACACAATATTCCAGGTGTGGTCTAACCAAAGCAGAATAGAGGGGTAGCATGACTTCCCTAGATCTAGACACTATGCTCCTATTGATGCAGGGCAAAATCCCATTGGATTTTTTTGCCGCCACATCACATTGTTGGCTCATGTTTAACTCGTTGTCCATGAGGACTCCAAGATCTTTTTCACACGTACAGCTCTCGAGCCAGGCATAACCAAAGCGGAATAGAGGGGTAGCATGACTTCCCTAGATCTAGACACTATGATCCTATTGGTGCAGGCAAAAATCCCATTGGATTTTTTTGCTGCCACATCACACTGTTGGCTCATGACATTGTTCCATTGTTTCAGAGTGCTGGTTTTAACCTTTAAAGTCCTGAACGGTTCTGGTCCAGATTACCTGTCCGAACGTAGTGGTATGTAAATACAAATACAGGTGTTCCAAAATTTGGAAAAAAAACCCAAATACTTTTGGTCCCAAGCATGTCATATCAGGGATACCCAAACCGTATCAGGCTGCTTCCTGTCTTTCTTATATAGAGTTTCAGTTAAGATTTATTTATTTACTATATTTATATACTGCCCCTCTCAGTCCAGAGGTGACTCGGCGTGGTTCACAAATTGGCAACAGTTTGATGCCTCAACAATTATAACAAGTAAAAACAATCAAGAAATTCTGTTAAAAACAACAGCATATGAAATAAAAAAATATAAAAACCGTACAAAGCCTTAAAACATTATCGTGAGCATCTCCATGTCAAATCGTTATTCCACTGTGTTATCAAGTAGTTCCATAATTCCGTTTAGCTATGCCATATTTGGGAAGGCCTGCTCAAAAAGCCAGGTTTTCACCTTTTTTTTGAAAAGCCAGGAGGGAGGGAGCCGATCTTATATGTCTAGGCACAGTCGAGAGGCCACCGCTGAGAAGGCCCTGTCTCTCGTCCCCACCAGATGCATCTGCGAAGATTGTCAGGACCCAACTAAATAACCAAATAACCAAGGGGAGAAAGAAATAGGTGTCATGTCTAATTAGGTCTATTGGTTTTAGTTTTGGGATTTATTTTTTTTAGAACTTGGAATACGGCTTATCTGCATGTAATGAGATATCACAGATACCCAAATCTAAACATGAAATATGTGTATGTTTCGTGTACATTTTGTGCACATAGTCTGAATATTTTACGCAATATTTTAAATAATTTTCTGCCTGGAACAAACTATGTATAGGTTGTTGTAGGTTTTTCCGGGCTATATGGCCATGTTCTGGAGGCAATTTTTCTCATTACCTCTGAGGATGCTTGCCATAGATGCAGGCGAAACGTCAGGAGAAAAATTGCCTCCAGAACATGGCCATATAGCCCGGAAAAACCTACAACAACCCATGGATTCCGGCCTTGAAAGCCTTCGACAATACATTAAACTATGTATACATTGAACCACCATAAAGCAAGGATGGTCATATCTCATCCTCTGAGGTAGACAACCTTGGAGTATTTTGGATATCCAGAAAAGTGATGCTCAAGCTGTAGCTACGAAGCTTGGAGGCTACAGTTATGGAAACGGTCAACCAAGAAATAAATCTTTCTAAGCTCTGAGTAGCTATGGAGATAAATGTCAAGGTAGTCTTAATAGTAGAATGAAAGCAACAGGTGGGAGGTCGGGGAGTTAGAAACGGCTGCCTTTTCATCGGAAATGTTACTAGGTATCTGCAGACACCCATCTAACAGCTAATTCTCTTCTGGCCATTTTCCAGACATCATAATGTTGGGTCAGACTTAAATGGATAATTACCAAGGGGTGCATTGCGGCCTTAGCTGAGAGCTTTCAATTGCAGTGTTCAGGCCAACGATTTGGCTTTAAAAACTACCTTGTGTCTCCCATATAAATACAGGTTGCTAAAACTGTGGACTGGACTGATGCTTTTGCCGCCATAATGATGTGGGTGAAGTGTAACAAGGGGGTCTTGGCCTCCATTTCCGTCACATCGGCCTCTGAGTGGTTTAATTACTATTCTTCTTACATCTAATTGTAAAGTCGAGGTAGGCAGTTACTGAGGACTTGGAAGTGACGGGGCTCCGTCTGCAGCCTTCAACACCTTGTTCCGTCTTGCACTGTTTGCAACATGTTGTTATCTTAATTACCTGCCTCTCCCACCAATTTTGTACGGATCTTTTGGTTAATCTCTAACGTAAACCTTGTATTTGAACACACAGCCCACTTGTTAAGGTTGGTCTGCCTCTCTCATCATGCCTTCATAGTCAATGGTCCAGAACTGTTTATTACAATAGGGCAGGCATCAACTTATATCACCGTACCAAAAAAGGGAAATGCGAAAGACTGCTCAAACTTCCGTACAGTGGCCCTTATTTCTCATGCCAGTAAGGTAATGATCCACATCCTGCAAGGAAGACTCCAGCAATACATGGAGCGAGAGTTGCCAGATGTACAAGCTGGGTTTAGAAAAGGCAGAGGAACGAGAGACCAGATTGCCAATATCTGCTGGATAATGGAGAAAGGCAGGGAGTTTCAGAAAAACATCTATTTCTGCTCATTGACTATTCTAAAGCCTTTGACTGTGTGGATCATAATAAATTGTGGCAAGTTCTTGGTGGGATTTATTTATTTATTTATTTATTTGGGGGTTCTTTTACCCCGCCCTTCTCACCCCGAAGGGGACTCAGGGCGGCTTACAGGAGCAAGGCACAATTTGATGCCTGCATCATAAACAATGGTACACATACACAAAATTACAACAATTCACAGTTGACATGCATACAATATAACCATAAAATCAATAAAATCATTAAAACCAAATACAAACCCAGTTTCTCCTCTTACATGGTCAGTGTTTGTTAACACCTAGATCTAGTTTTTCGTTCCATTCATCCATCCTGCTGGTCTTACTTGCCTGATTGACTGATTTAATTGCCAGAGTGCCCAAAGGCCTGGTCCCATAACCAAGTTTTCACCCTCCTCCTGAAGGCGAGGAGGGATGATGATGCCCTAATCTCCCCCGGGAGTGAGTTCCACAGGTGGGGGGCCACCACTGAGAAAGCCCTGCTCCTCGTCCCCACCAGCCTCACTTGTGACAGTGGTGGGGTCGAGAGCAGGGCCTCCCCAGATGATCTCAGACTCCGGGGTGGGGCATAGAGGGAGATACGTTCGGACAGATACACTGAACCGGAACCGTATAGGGTTTTGTAGGTCAAAACCATCCCAAGCCACCTTGTCTCTCTCCTGAGGAATCTGTACAAGGACCAAGTAGCAACAGTAAGAACTGACCACGGAACAACAGACTGGTTCAAGATTGGGAAAGGCGTACAGCAAGGCTCCATACTCTCACCCAACCTATTTAACTTGTATGCAGAACACATCATGTGAGGATGTGCGGGGCTTGATGAATGCAAAGCTGGGGTGAAAATTGCTGGAAGAAACATTAACAACCTCAGATATGCAGATGACACCACTCTGATGGCCGAAAGCGAGGAGGAGCTGAGGAGCCTTCTAATCAAGGTGAAAGAAGAAAGCGCAAAAGCCGGGTTGCAGCTAAACATCAAAAAAACCAAGATTGTGGCAACAAGAATGATTGACAACTGGAAAATAGAGGGAGAAAATATGGAGGCCATGACAGACTTTGTATTTCTAGGTGCAAAAATGACTGCAGATGCAGACTGTAGCCAGGAAATCAGAAGACGCTTCCTTCTTGGAAGGAGAGCAATGTCCAATCTCGATAAAATAGTAAAGAGTAGAGACATCAGACTGGCAACAAAGATCCGCATAGTCAAAGCCATGGTATTCCCTGTAGTCACCTACGGATGTGAGAGCTGGACCTTAGGGAAGGCTGAGCGAAGGAAGATAGATGCTTTTGAACTGTGGTGTTGGAGGAAAGTGCTGAGAGTGCCTTGGACTGCGAGAAGATCCAACTAGTCCATCCTCCAGGAAATAAAGCCCGACTGCTCATTGGAGGGAAGCATACTAGAGACAAAGATGAAGTACTTTGGCCACATCATGAGGAGACAGCAAAACCTAGAGAAGACAATTATGCTGGGGAAAGTGGAAGGTAAAAGGAAGAGGGGCCGACCAAGGGCAAGATGGATGGATGGCATCCTTGAAGTGACTGGACTGACCTTGAAGGAGCTGGGGGTGGTGACGGCCTACAGGGAGCTCTGGCGTGGGCTGGTCCATGAGGTCACGAAGAGTCGGAGACGACTGAACGAATGAACAACAACAAAAAGGCATGGGCAAACTTCGGCTCTCCAGGTGTTCTGGACTTCAACTCCCACAATTCCTGACTTACTTACTTAGGCGATTCCTCGTTGCCCGAGTAGGATAGTCTTTCAAGATCAGTATACTGGTGGGTCTGTAGGTGACTGTGGATCCCTATTCTTGATCTGCATCTTCTCCCGCAGTGAGGGCATTGGTTTCCAGGTAGAAGGCGGTCTTGGTTGGGGTTGACTTGGTGCACCTTCCTCTTGGCACGTTTCTCTCTTTTGCCCTCCATTAGTGCCTCTTCAAATTCCACAGCACTGCTGGTCACAGCTGACCCCCAGCTGGAGCGCTCAAGGGCCAGGGCTTCCCAGTTCTCAGTGTCTATGCCAGAGTTTTTAAGGTTGGCTTTGAGCCCATCTTTGAATCTCTTTTCCTATCCACCAACATTTCGTTTTCCGTTTTTGAGTTCGGAGTAGAGCAACTGCTTTGGGAGATGGTGGTTGGGCATCCGGACAACGTGGCCGGTCCAGCGGAGTTGATTTTATTTATTTATCGTGTCAGGGGCAACCAGACAATTGTATTACATTTCTAACAGAACAAAACAAACAAACAAACAGACAAAACACAAAGTTTGCAAGCTTGGTAGTTGATTAAATGTCCTTTGACCAGTATCTGGCCACTTGGAGTGCCTCTGGTGTTGCCGCAAGAAGGTCCTCCATTGTGCATGTGGCAGGGCTCAGGTTGCATTGCAGCAGGTGGTCAGTGGTTTGCTCTTCTCCACACTCGCATGTTGTGGATTCCACTTTGTAGCCCCATTTCTGAAGATTGGTTCTGCATCTTGTGGTGCCAGAGCACAGTCTGTTCAGTGCCTTCCAAGTCGCCCAGTCTTCTGTGTGTCCAGGGGGGAGTCTCTCATTTGGTATCAGCCATTGGTTGAGGTTCTGGGTTTGAGCCTGCCACTTTTGGACTCTCGCTTGCTGAGGTGTTCCAGCAAGTGTCTCTGTAGATCTTAGAAAAACCAGGTCTTGATTTAAGAGTTGATGGCGGAAGACCATCAATGCTGGTGGTCTTTGCTTCTTCCAGCACACTGACATTTGTCCGCTTGTCTTTCTAAGAGATTTGCAGGATTTTCTGGAGGCGGCGCTGATGGAATCGTTCCAGGCATTGCATGTGATTTCGGTAGAGAGTCCACGTCTCGCAGGCGTAAAGTAGGGTTGGGAGGACAATAGCTTTACAAACAAGCACCTTAGTATCCCTACAGATGTCCCGGTCCTCAAACACTCTCTGCTTCATTTGGAAAAAAGCTGCACTCGCAGAGCTCACAATTCCTAACAGCCTCAGGTCCTTTCCTTTCCCCCCTCAGCTGCTTAAACTTTTCTACTACAAGCTTTTTGAATCTGACTTCTGCCTTCTTACACTTTATTATGGAGAGCATGTGCTGTGTGCTTTGAGATCTCTCTCTGCTTGTGTGTCAGGAGAGATGTAGGGATTGAGTTTTCCCTCTCTTGAAAGCTTAGAAACCTATGCGGTCAGTGGGAAGCTGATGAGGAAACACAACATACAAACTATCTACAGACCCACCAAGAAAATCCAACAAATGCTACGTTCAGCGAAGGACAAGAGGGATCCTCTCACTTCTGCAGGAGTCTACCGTATACCATGCAGCTGTGGACAAGTCTACATAGGGACCACCAAACTCAGCATTGCCCAAACACGAATCAAGGAACATGAAAGGCACTGCAGACTACTCCAACCAGACAAATCAGCCATAGCAGAGCACCTGATGAACCAACCTGGACACAGCATATTATCTGAGAACACAGAAATGCTGGACCACTCTCACAACCACCATGTCAGACTACACAGAGAAGCCATTGAAATCCACAAGCATGTGGACAATTTCAACAGAAAGGAGGAAATCATGAAAATGAACAAAATCTGGCTACCAGTATTAAAAAACTCTAAAATTACAACAGCAGAACAACAGAGGGAAAACAATCTGGGACATCTAATCACCTCTCAACAAAAGAGTGCCCCAGGCACTGCCAGGCCATCAAATGCTAATCAAGGTGGTCAGTTGAAACATTCACACCTAGCTCCAGCAGACAAGAGTTCTTTGTCCTACCCTGGTCATTCCACAGATATATAAACCCATTTTCCTAGTTCCAACAGACCTCACTACCTCTGAGGATGCTTGCCATAGATGCAGGTGAAACGTCAGGAGAGAATGCCTCTAGAACATGGCCATATAGCCCGAAAAAACCTACAACAACCCAGTGATTCTGGCCATAAAAGCCTTCGACAATACAGAGACCAAGGCTGTTTCAGTTCCATGAACCGGTCTAAAGTCAGACTGCGACGGAGCCAGATAATCAATTTTTTCCAAGAACACCTGGAGTTGCGAGGCGACCACATGTTCCAAGACTTTGCTCAAAATGGGGAAATTGAAAATTGCCTGAAAGTTATTAAGTTGTGGGGTATATGTCAGAAAATATTGACTTTCTTGGCGTCTTATCTATATAAATAAAAATGTAATGTTCGTTTGTGGTATTCACAGAACTGAAAAACCCCTGGGTGATTGGGCACCAAATTTGGACACAAGACACTTAACAACCCAATGTATGTCCTTCACTCAAAAAAAAAAATGATTTTGTCATTTGGGAGTTGTAGTTGCTGGGATTTATAGTTCATCTACAATCAAAGAGCATTCTGAACCTCACTAATGATGGAATTGAACCAAACTTGGCACACAGTTCTCCCATGACCAACAGAAAATACTGGAAGGTTTTAGTGGGCAGTGTCCTTTGGTTTTGGAGTTGTAGTTCACCTACATCCAGAGATCACTGTGGACACAAACAATGATGGATCTGGACCAAACTCAACACAAATACTTAATATGCCCAAATGTGAACACTGGTGGAGTTTGGGGAAAATAGAATCTTGACATTTGGGAGTTGTAGTTCCTGGGATTTATAGTTCATCTACAATCAAAGAGCATTCTGAACCTCACTAATGATGGAATTGAACCAAACTTGGCACACAGTTCTCCCATGACCAACAGAAAATACTGGAAGGTTTTAGTGGGCAGTGTCCTTTGGTTTTGGAGTTGTAGTTCACCTACATCCAGAGATCACTGTGGACACAAACAATGATGGATCTGGACCAAACTCAACACAAATACTTAATATGCCCAAATGTGAACACTGGTGGAGTTTGGGGAAAATAGAATCTTGACATTTGGGAGTTGTACTTGCTGGGATTTATAGTTCAGCTACAATCAAAGAGCATTCTGAACCCCACTGACAATAGAATTGGGCCAAACCTCCCACACAGAACCCCCATGTGAGCCACAGCAACGCGTGGCAGGGGACAGCTAGTGTCTATATAAAAAAGGACTTTACCATTCTCTAATAGGAAACATCTCTTGTAATATGGCAACTCTAGGAGTTAGGTATTGGTTTCAACTCACTTTTCCATGGATCCATATCTGATTGGACCAAGTATTCTTTTTTCTTCTGGTGAGAAGATTGAAATATTACCAGGTTCGGAGAATGCAGTGACAGTTGCAAGGCACAAGCCATCTGTTCCTTGACGTTTTGTCAAATATCCAAGTATTAGAGACAGAGGAACTTGAATAATGGGTGTTCATGACTCCAGGCGGCACCTTCTGTCTAGCTTTTTTGTATTTTTCCACTCCTCCTTTGTCAACATATTTTGTTTCCTTTTATTTGTGATGTTGGGTCTGTTCCTCCTGTAAATAGTGGGTTTGACCCCATAACTGGCATAGCCCCCCCCCCCCCCCCGAGGGTCTGCCTCCAGGAGCAAACCAAGAATGGGTGTCATGGAAGTCCCTGAAGAGACTCAGAAGCTGAGTGGGCAAACCAAAAGGCAACCTGGCAAAATGGCACTACCTAGTATTTCTCAACCTGGGTGTCAGGACTCCTGGGGGGGGGGGGGTCGCAAGGGGGTTTCAGAGAGCTCACCAAAGACCATTAGAAAACACAGTATTTTCTATTGGTCATGGGAGTTAAAAAAGGCATACGTTTTTGATGTTGTGTGCCCTCAAGTTGTTCCCGGCTTATGGCATCCCTGAGGCGATCCTATTACAAAGTGTTTGAAAATGTGTGATATTGCCTAGGATGGTCTGTATGGGGAGATGCAATCAGACAAATAGCCTGGACCCAAACCATTTCTAACTATTTCTAATAGTTAGAAATACTTCAACGTTTTCTGGTATGATATATTTGTTTGTTTTAAATTGATTTTATAGTCAGCATCTCTGAATTCTTTGGATATCAGCTAGGATATACATAAATATTTTAACAAAACAATAGTAAGTGTCAAGTTTTTCAGTGCCACACCAGACCTTTGTTCAAATGTCAACACACATGTCAGAAATCTCTAGATCAGCGTTTCTCAACCTGGGGGTCGGGACCCCTGGGGGGGGGGGTCACAAGGGGCTGTCAGAGGGGTCGCCAAAGACCATCAGATAACACAGTATTTTCTCTTGGTCGTGGGGATGCTGTGTGGGATGTTTAGCCCAATTCTCTCATTACTGGGGTTCAGAATGCTCTTCGATTGTAGGTGAACTATAAATCCCAGGAACTACAACTCCAAATGTCAAGGTCTATTTTTCCCAAACTCCATCAGTGTTCACATTTGGGCATACTGAGTATTTGTGCCAAGTTTGGTCCAGATCCATCATTGATTGAGTCCACAGTGCCCTCTGGATGTAGGTGAACTACAACTCCAGAACTCAAGGTCAATGCCCACCAAACCCTGTTGGTCATGGGAGTTCTGTGTGCCAAGTTTGGTTCAATTCCATCATTAGTGGAGTTCAGAATGGTCTTTGATTGTAGGTTAGCTATAAATCCCAGCAACTACAACTCCCAAATGACAAACAATTTTTTTGAGTGATGGTCACTTCTGTGTGCCAAGTTTGGTTCAATTCCATCATTAGTGGAGTTCAGAATGGTCTTTGATTGTAGTTAACTATAAATCCCAGCAACTACACCTTTCAAATGACAAACAATTTTTTTTGAGTGATGGTCACTCCTTGGGTTAGTAGGTGTCTTGCGGCCAAATCATTGGTTGAGTTCAGAATGCTCTTTGATTGTAGGTGAAATATGAATCCCAGCAACTACAACTCCCAAATGACAAAATCAACCCCCCCCCCAACCCTACCAGTATTCAAATTTGGGTATTTATGCTAAATTTGGTTGAGTGAATGAAAATACATCTTGCATACCAGATATTTACATTATAATTCATAACAGCAGCAAAATTACAGTTGTGAAGTTGCAACAAAAATAATTTCATGGTTGGGGGTCACCACCACATAAGGAACTGGATTAAAGGGTCGTGGCGTTAGGAAGGTTGAGAATTACTGCTCTAGATCCTCAGGACTTTTCTTCCCAACCGATCTGCTGAAGGAGAAGAAAAAAGCTGGAGCTTAACCAAAGGATGATCTTTAGTTGTATCCTATATTCAGCTGAGGCACCCATGAAAGCATCCATGCAGTTCGTTCTTGTGGTTTTTTTCCGGGCTATATGGCCATGTTCTAGAGGCATTTCTCCTGACGTTTCGCCTGCATCTATGGCAAGCATCCTCAGAGGTGAGGTCTGCTGGAACTGGGAAAAAAAGGGTTTATATATCTGTGGAATGACCAGGGTGAGACAAAAGGCTTTTGTAAGTTGGGCTAGGTGTGAATCTTTCAACTGACCACCTTGATTAGCATACAATCGGCTGACTGTGCCTGGAGCAAACTTTTGTTGAGAGGTAATAAGATGTCCCTGCCTGTTTTTCTCTCTACTGTTTTTGCTGTTGCAATTTTAGAATTTTTTAATACTGGTAGCCAGATTTTGTTCATTTTCATAGTTTCTTCCTTTCTGTTGAAATTGTCCACATGTTTGTGGATTTCAATGGCTTCTCTGTGTAGTCTGACATGGTGGTTGTGAGAGTGGTCCAGCATTTTTGTGTTCTCAAATAAAATGCTGTATCCAGGTTGGTTCATCAGGTGCTCTGCTATGGCTGATTTCTCTGGTTGGAGTAGTCTGCAGTGCCTTTCATGTTCCTTGATGCGTGTTTGGGCAATGCTGCGTTTGGTGGTCCCTATGTAGACTTGTCCACAGCTGCATGGTATACGGTAGACTTCTGCAGAGGTGAGAGGATCCCTCTTGTCCTTTGCTGAACGTAGCATTTGTTGGATTTTCTTGGTGGGTTTGTAGATTGTTTGTATGTTGTGTTTCCTCATCAGCTTCCCTATACGGTCAGTGGTTCCCTTGATGTATGGCAGGAACACTTTTCCTCTGGGTGGATCATCATCTTTACTCTCGTGGCTTGTTCTTGGTCTTGCAGCTCTTCTGATGTCTGAGGTGGAGTATCCATTGGCCTGGAGAGCCCAGTCCTGGTCATTCCACAGATATATAAACCCCTTTTTTTTCCCGGTTCCAGCAGACCTCACCTCTGAGGATGCTTGCCATAGATGCAGGCGAAACGTCAGGAGAAATGCCTCTAGAACATGGCCATATAGCCCGAAAAAAAAACACAAGAACTGAGTGATTCCAGCCATGAAAGCCTTCGACAATACATCCATGCAGTTGTTACACAGGCTTTGCAGAGTGCATTACCATGGGGAGCTTAAGCAGCATATTTTGGGAGAGCTTTACATGCATGTAAAGCTCTCCCAAAATATGTCACTCAAGCTCCTTATGATATTATCTTTTGCTTATTGAAACAGGAAACAAGTAGAGATTGTCCTCCCATCCTGAGTGGCACCTTTGGGGGGGTCTGTTGTGCAAATTTACAGTCATGAAGGGAGGCAGTGACCAAAACTTCATAAGTTAACAGATGTTCCCTTCTGCCTCCCCAACCTGCAAGAGTGAAATAAAGCCAATGGCTCAACAACTTCCCTGGTTTGGGTTTTCAGCTCTCAAAGCATGGGAAACTTGATTCTATCAGTTATAAATCCCATTATTCTCCAGCCTCCACAACCCAAGTTTTGAAGTTGTGTGTCTTCAAGTTGACTGTCGATTTATGGCAACCCCTGATTTTCATAGGGTTTTCTTAGGCAAAGAATATTTATTTATTTATTTACTTTGCTTGTATACCGCAATTTCTCAGCCTTGTAGGCGACTCAACGCGGTTTACAACAAGAGCAAAAGTCAATCCAACAGCATACAAAATTTAAAAACCATTAACAGCATAATA
Source organism: Anolis sagrei (assembly GCF_037176765.1). NCBI lineage: Eukaryota > Metazoa > Chordata > Lepidosauria > Squamata > Anolidae > Anolis > Anolis sagrei. The sequence continues at coordinate 71,988,664 of NC_090034.1, forward strand.
TACAAAATGACACATCAATAACAACACATTAACGTCTCGTAACTAGAATCGTGATCCAATTCCATTTCCTATATTCCATTTCCTATATTCATCGTGTACATTGCATTGTTTAACCGAACGCCTGTTCGAACAGCCAGGTTTTTAGTTTTCTTCGAAACACCATTAACAAAGGGGCTGATCTAATGTCCATGGGAAGGGCGTTCCACAGCCGAGGGGCCACCACAGAAAAGGCCCTGTCCCTCGTCCCCGCCAGCCGTGCCTGTGATGCAGGCGGGATCGAGAGCAGGGCCTCCCCAGAAGATACACCGAGGTGATTTTGCCAGTTTCCTCTTTTGAAATATAGCCAACATTTATTATTATTATTAACTTTATTTGTACCCCGCTAGCATCTCCCGAAGGACTCGATGCAGCTTACAAAGGCCAAGGCCTCAATACACAACATAACAATACAAACCTAAAGCAAATTAAAAACAGTTAAAGCAATATTAAACAACAAAACAACAGCAATAAACAATACACCAAAGCACAATAAAACATTTGTCATTTTTTGGTTACCTCTCATTCAAATACTAACCAGGAAGGACCCTGCTTAGTTTGCAAAATCAGACGGGTTCTGGTGCCTTTGGGGTCTTTAGTTCCTTCTCTTTTCCCACCCCCAAAAGACAAATTTTCAAGCTCTTTGTTCCGTGATCCAAAGCCAAGTCTCTCTTATCGGCTTCTGCTTCTAAGCCCCAATTTAGCGATACTACCAAGTGATTAGACTTATCACTATGCCTTGAAATAAGCTCTGATTTCTCATTTCGGCAGTTCCAGACACAGGGGAAAAGCTCTTTCTCTCTATGTCTTTCTTTCCTTCTATGGCTGCATCGTATTCAGAATCTGGAAATCTAATTCAGCTGGTTTGTCCTTTTTTAAACAGCTCTAGTGCTACATTTTCCAAGCTGGGTTGGACAGCAGCTCCTTTGCTGCCGGACTATAATACTGGTACTGTTAAAATATCAAAGTCATAGTCTAGCACTGTTGAAGGGTGCCAAGTTGGTAGAGACGTCTTCCAGGCATTCTATAGGAAAGAAATTTCCTTTGTGTCCCATTCGTTGTCCCATTCTTTGTCATCACCCCAGATCAGGATTGCAGTGTTCTTGCCCGTCTTCCCAGGTTCTCAAGGCAAGGAAGAGAAATCTGTGTTAATACACTTTAGTAGAAATTAAGCTCCATTGATAAACTTCTGTGGACACTCCAGAGTCTAGTCAGTCTTTCTTCCCTCATTGTGCTTCTTATGTATATGTTTAAGAGTTAAAAACAATATTTCATTTGGGGGGGGGAAACAAATAGAGAAAGTCTGTGGAAAACACAATGACTTCATGTCTGTTTATTAACAGCCACTGTGTACCCTACATTCAGTTCAGGCAACATAGCGTTTGAGTGAGAAGCTAGGCCTGAATTGGGTTGTTGTAGGTTTTTTCGGGCTATATGGCCATGTTCTAGAGCACGGTTTCTTAACCTTCCTAATGCCGCGACCCTTTAATACAGTTCCTCATGTTATGGTGACCCCCCAACCATACAATTATTTTCGTTGCTACTTCAGAACTGTCATTTTGCTCCTGTTATGAATTGTAATGTAAATATCTGATATGCAGGATGTATTTTCATTCACTGGACCACATTTGGCACAAATATCCAATACGCCCAAGTTTGAATACTGGTGGGGTTGGGGTGGGGATTGATGTTGTCATTTCGGAGTTGCAATTGCTGAGATTGATAGTTCCCCTACCATCAAAGAGCATTCTGAACTCCACCAACGATGGAAATGAACCAAACGGCACACAGAATTCCCATGACCAACAGAAAATACTGGAAGGGTTTGGATGACCTTGAGTTTGGGAGTTGTAGTTCACCTACATCCAGAGAGCATTGTGGACTCAGACAATGATGGATCTGGACCAAACTTGGCACAAATACTCAATATGCCCAAATGTGACCACTGTGTGGAGTTTGGGAAAAACAGACCTTTCTGTTGGTCATGGGAGTTTTGTGTGCCAAGTTTGATTCAATTCCATCATTGGTGGAGTTCAGAATGCTCTTTGTAGTTTGAATATAAATCCCAGCAATATGCCCAAATGTGAACATTGGTAGAAATAGACCTTGACATTTGGGAGTTGTAGTTGCTGGGAAAAATAGACCTTGACATTTTGGAGTTGTAGTTACTGGGATGTATAGTTCACCTACAATCAAAGAGCATTCTGAACCCCAAGACAATAAAATTGGGCCAAACTGCCCACACAGAACACTCATGACCAACAGAAAATACTGTGTTTTCTGATGGTCTTTGCCCCCCCCCCCCCCCACACCCCTTCACGATCCCTGCAGGGGTCCTGACCCCCAGGTTGAGAAATACTATTCTAGAGGCATTCTCTCCTGACATTTCACCTGCATCTATGGCAAGCATCCTCAGAGGTAGTGAGGTCTCACTACCTCTGAGGATGTGGAGCCCCCGGTGGCGCAGTGGGTTAAACCAATGTGCCAGCAGGACTCAAGACTGACAGGTCACAGGTTCGAATCCAGGGAGAGGCGGATGAGCTCCCTGTATCAGCTCCAGCTCCTCATGCGGGGACATGAGAGAAGCCTCCCACAAGGATGATAAAACATCAAAATCATCCGGGCGTCCCCTGGGCAACGTCCTTGCAGATGGCCAATTCTCTCATACCAGAAGCGACTTGCAGTTTCTCAAGTCGCTCCTGACACGACCAAAAAAAAAAAAAAAAAAACAACCTCTGAGGATGCTTGCCATAGATGCAGGCGAAACGTCAGGAGAGAATGCCTCTAGAACATGGTCATATAGGCCGAAAAAAACCTACAACAACCCAGTGATTCCGGCCATGAAAGCCTTTGACAATAGATAGGCCTGAGTTCTCTGGTTCGTGTTTCAAGTCAAGCTTTAATTTTTGGTTTAAGTATCCTGGAAGTTTTCTATGTTCTTGTTTTTGTATTCCTGCTCCAGTTTTACTAAGTATAACTTTTGCTTGTGGACTTAAGCTGCATCTTTGATTTTTGGCTATTCCTGGACTGTTATCTTTGGATCTATATGAGATGCTTGGATTCCTGTTTGGTTATCATCTATTGTTAAACCTTTTTTTTGGGATTGTTGTTCATTCGTTCAGTCGTCTCCGACTGCGTAACCTCATGGACCAGCCCACGCCAGAGCTCCCTGTCGGCCGTCACCACCCTCAGCTCCTTCAAGGTCAGTCCAGTCGCTTCAAGGATGCCATCCATCCATCTTGCCCTTGGTCGGCCCCTCTTCCTTTTGCCTTCCACTTTCCCCAGCATAATTGTCTTCTCTAGGCTTTGCTGTCTCCTCATGATGTGGCCAAAGTACTTCAACTTTGTCTCTAGTATGCTTCCCTCCAGTGAGCAGCCGGGCTTTATTTCCTGGAGGATGGACTGGTTGGATCTTCTCGCAGTCCAAGGCACTCTCAGAACTTTCCTCCAGCACCACAATTCAAAAGCATCGATCTTCCTTCACTCAGCCTTCCCTATGGTCCAGCTCTCACATCCGTAGGTTACTACAGGGAATACCATGGCTTTGACTAGGCGGATCTTTGTTGCCAGTCTGATGTCTCTACTCTTTATCGAGACTGGACATTGCTCTCCTCCCAAGAAGTAAGCGTCTTCTGATTTCCTGGCCACAGTCTGCATCTGCAGTAATCTTTGGACCTAGAAATACAAAGTCTGTCACGGCCTCCACATTTTCTCCCTCTATTTTCCAGTTGTCAGTCATTCTTGTTGCCATAATCTTGGTTTTTTTGATGTTTAGCTGCAACCCAGCTTTTGCGCTTTCTTCTTTCACTTTGATTAGAAGGCTCCTCAGCTCTTCCTCACTTTCGGCCATCAGAGTGGTGTCATCTGCATATCTGAGGTTGTTAATGTTTCTTCCAGCAATTTTCACCCCAGCTTTGCATTCATCAAGCCCCGCACATCGCATGATGTGTTCTGCATACAAGTTAAAAAGGTTGGGAGTTAAAAAGGTTGGGAATTTTTGGGATTATACATCTTCTTTCTTTAATCCTAATTTTTTTCTTATACTTTTAATGTGTTTTAACAAATAAACTGTTTGCTTATACTCTGGACTCTTGTATGGTGCTGTGGTCATCGGTGGCTGCAGACTTGGGGTGCAACAACAATTTCTTTCTCCTTGTCTGCTGCTCTGCTAAGCTGCCTATGATGTAAGACCAGCAGCTGATGCGGCTCTTCTGCTTAGCTGGCCTTGCTGTAATGCGTGAGTCATTGCAGCGTTCCCCTCCTCCTTCCCCTTGTTTCCCTGCAGCCCTTGGATTTTGTCATACGTCTGGGTCAGGACTAGCTAATGGGTTTAGTCTGGTGTGCGGCAACCTGCTCTTAATAGCCACCTGCCATCAACCAATATTTATGGGGAAGGGGTGGCTGCGTGCCTATGTATAATTTTGGGCAACAAAGATTATCTGGGAAATGATACACTTTCAGATATTTTATTACAATGGCTGGAAACCGACAGTGTGCAGAACCTTCTTTTTTCCATGCAGCCAGACATATTGTCCTGTCGGCCAGACAGACTCCTTCGAGTGATGGGATGAGCCACGCATTACAATATTCAACCTCAGTTGGGGTATGTCATTGTCCCACCCGCTTTTGCACACGGGTTCCTCGACTCAATGTGCTATTTTTGTAATGTCATTGGCTCACTCGGGCCACTTCTTGCAATGGCATCTTGGTTTTGAACGGCAACGTTGCTCCCTTGGGAACAGAGGCGTGGCGCAATCCCACCCCAGAGTGATGTCCTCCGTGGGAGTCTATGTTTCTGCTCCCAGGCGCTCCCGTCTGCTTTATTGAACCCTTGTTCTCTGGTCCTGCCATTCCAGTAATCTCTGCTATTTCTGTTTATAGCTCTCTTTCCATACATCCTTTGCTTTTCCTGCTGCTCTCAGATTGCCAGCATTAGAACATAAGGAGAGCCGTCGCCGGATCATAGAGTGATAGACCGGATCATACGATGGCAATTAATGTGCTATAATACTCGGTGCATCCTTTGTAAGCACTTTACCACACAGGATTTCATCTTTATGTGATTCTGGAGGATTAGCTGTGAGTCACTGATGCTCTTAGCTGGGATGAAAGGGTGGGTTGTGTGCTTTCTTGGTCATCCCAATATATTTTGCTGTCCAAGGTGGGAGAAGATAATATTACTGTCTTTACCATGCCATGCATGGAAGCTGAGTAATCTGACTGTATATTTCTCAGATTTCTAATTTCTCTTTCCTATGGCAAGCTCAAGACTGAATGCAGGGCTTGTCTCCTGTTTTATCCTCATGACACTCCTGTATGAAAGGTCAAGGGGTGAGGGACTCCATTAAAAGAGGCTTATGTTTTTGATATTGTCTGCCCTCAAGTTGTTCCCGGCTTATGGCAACCCTAAGGCGATCCTATTACAAAGTGTTCTGTGATTGAAAATGTGTGATGTTGCCTAGGAATCATACTTACTTAGGCGATCCCTCGTTTTCCGAGGACGATTGTCTTCCAGTATTCTTGTGGGTCCGTATGTGGCTGTGGAGCCCTATTCTTGCTCTGCATCTTCTTCCGCAGTGAGGGCATTGGTTTCCAGGTGGAAGGTGGTCTCGGTCGAGGTTGGATTGATGCGCCTTCCTCTTGGCACGCTTCTCCCTTTCGCCCTCCATTCGGGGACATGAGAGAAGCCTCCCACAAGGATGGTAACACATCAAAACATCCGGGCGTCCTCTGGGCAACGTCCTTGCAGACGGCCAATTTTCTCACACCAGAAGCGACTTGCAGTTTCTCAAGTTGCTCCTGACACGACAAGACAAAAAAAAAAAAAAGTAACTCTCAAGCAACCCCAAACTTCATTTATCCCCATGGGTGCCAGTTAACTGAGAGTCTACAGCAGGTATGGGCAAACTTGGGCTCTCCAGGTGTTTTGGACGTCAAGTCCACAAGCCACTGTGTTCATCACATTAGGTTGGTTTTAAGTGTAGCACTCAGTGGAATTTAGTAAATGTGATGAAGTGGAAAGTGCTGTTTACATATGCATCAGGCTAGCATTGAAAGAAGCACCAGATTCCTCTGAAAAGCAAAGTGCTTCACCTTTGAGCAGTACAAGTTTCTTTAGTTTCCTGCCAAGCAGAAAATTCAGTCTCCTTATATGGCTACAATCTGGATTGAGCTGTTTTATTCCCAGTGCCATTCATCCAAATATGGCGTAGATTGTTTTCAATCATCAATGGGGGTGCGAAACCACACACCCTCTTGGGGTACATCTATATATAGTAGATTTCATGCAGTTTGAAGTGCTTTAACTGTCATGGCTCAATTCTATGGAGTCATGGATGTTGTAGTTTTACATGGTCATCTGATCATAGAATCGGAAGAGACCTCATGGGCCATCCAGTCCAACCCCCTGCCAAGAAGCAGGAATATTGCATTCAAATCACCCCTGACAGGTGGCCATCCAGCCTCTGCTTAAAAGCTTCCAAGGAAGGAGCCTCTACCACACTCCGGGGCAGAGAGTTCCACTGCCAAATGGCTCTCACAGTCAGGAAGTTCCTCCTAATGTTCAGATGGAATCTCCTCTCCTGCAGTTTGAAGCCATTGCTCCGTGTCCTAGTCTGCAAGGAAACAGAAAACAAGGTTGCTCCCTCCTCTCTGTGGCTTCCTCTCACATATTTATACATGGCTATCATATCTCCTCTCAGCCTTCTCTTCTTCAGGCTAAACATGCCCAACTCCTTAAGCCGCTCCTCGTAGGGCTTGTTCTCCAGACCCTTGATCATTTTAGTCATCCTCCTCTGGACACATTCCAGCTTGTCAATTATCTCTCTTGAATTGTGGTGCCCAGAATTGGACACAATATTCCAGGTGTGGTCTAACCAAAGTGGAATAGAGGGGTAGCATTACTTCCTTAGATCTAGACACTATGCTCCTATTGATGCAGGCCAAAATCCCATTGGCTTTTTTTGCCGCCACATGACATTGTTAGCTCATGTTTAACTTGTTGTCCACGAGGACTCCAAGATCTTTTTCACACGTACTACTCTCAAGCCAGGCCTCCCCCATTCTGTATCGTTGCATTTCGTTTTTCCTGCCAAAGTGGAGTATCTTGCATTTGTCACTGTTGAACTTCATTTTGTTAGTTTTGGCCATTCATCTCTCTAATCTGTCAAGATCGTTTTGAATCCTGCTCCTGTCCTCTGGAGTATTGGCTATCCCTCCCAATTTGGTGTCGTCTGCAAACTTGATGATCATGCTTTCTAACCCTTCATCTAAGTCATTAAGAAAGCTGGTGCTTCTCCAAAAGACAGCTCATAGGATTCCATAGCATTGAGCCATGGCTTTTCAATGTCACAATGCCAGGGCTCTGCCGTATTCAGGTAGAGATGAACCAAACAAACTCCCCGTTTGTGCTAAACAATTTAATTAAAGCAGCACTTCTTTTCTGGCTGTTTTAATAGTCAAAATATAAAACATAAAGATAGCACTCAGCCACAGAATATAAAACAAAAACTGACAGCAAACACTGTTGCAGGTTCAAGATAACACCGTAGTCAAAAGGTTCAGTGGTCAAATGCCAAGAGTTCAATGAGCAAGTCCAAGGATCAAGAGTCTATACCGTAGTCAAAAGCCAGTCCAGAGATTCAAGGTTCCAAGAGTACAGGAGACAGATCAGGATACCAAAAATCCACAAACCTGGGGGAAAACCAGCAGCATCTACCACCAAAATAAGACTAATACTTTTCTCCCAAAGATCAGTCCCAAGGCTAACTCATTATATCCAGAAACACCCAGCTGCAACCTATCTCTTGCATACCTCCACCCTTAATTGCTTTCACCCATGAACCCTTACTTACAGGTTACTCAACCATTTAGAACTAAGACTTACATTAACCCTTCCATCACTAACTGCTAGGCCTACCACCACCAACCAATATCAACTGCAGAACATGATACATGACATTCAAGGGGTACCAAACCGGATTAATTCTACAGTGTAGGTACAGGCTAAAGCCCCATCTGCTCTGACACAACATTCCAAGGCTGGCTTCAAAAGCATCAAGTGATCATTGGCCATAACTACGTTATTCAAGGGAAAGTCATGGCTTCACTTGATTCTGGAGCACTTCCATTAAAATATAATATGACATCCAGCACAATCCCATATTTTAGAGAGTTATTGGGAGAGATGAAAACCAATTGAGTGTCTCGACAGGAAATCTTAAATTAATGGGCTGCATCAAGACTATGACACTAATAAATGAAGAAGTGGATGGGACAAAGAACAGGATGATGTGCTACAAGAAAACTGGGTTTAGTAGCAAAATGTTAAACTGGGAAGATTAAGATTGATTGTTTGGTACGTGCTTTTCTTTTCCTCCCGAAAACTTGCTAGAAGATATTATTATTATTATTATTAATTATTTATTTATTTATTTATTTATTTATGTATTTATTTGACATGACAGAGCAACCAGTCCATTATATTACATTTCTAACAGAACAAAGCAAACAAATAGAAAAATACAAAATTTGTGAGTTTGGTAGTTGGTTAAATGTCCTTTGACCAGTATCTGGCCACTGGCCCTTGTCACCATGGAGGGGGTGCTGTACAAGTGGACCAACTATCTGAGCGGCTGGCAGCCTCGGTGGAGTGCTTCCGGTGTTGCTGCAAGAAGGTCCTCCATTGTGCATGTAGCAGGGCTCAGGTTGCATTGCAGCAGGTGGTCAGTGGTTTGCTCTTCTCCACACTCGCATGTCGAGGATTCCACTTTGTAGCCCCATTTCTGAAGGTTGGTTCTGCATCTCGTGGTGCCAGAGCGCAGTCTGTTCAGTGCCTTCCAAGTCACCCAGTTTTCTGTGTGCCCAGGGGGGAGTCTCTCATTTGGTATCAGCCATTGGTTGAGGTGCTGGGGTTTGAGTCTGCCACTTTTGGACTCTCGCTTGCTGAGGTGTTCTAGCGAGTGTCTCTGTGGATCTTAGAAAACTATGTCTAGATTTAAGTTGTTGATGTGCTGGCTGATACCCAAACAGGGGATAAGCTGGAGATGTCTCTGCCTTGGTCCTTTCACTATTGGCTGCTACTTCCCGGCGGATGTCAGGTGGTGCAATACCGGCTAAGCAGTGTAATTTCTCCAGTGGTGTAGGGCGCAGACACCCCGTGATAATGCGGCATGTCTCATTAAGAGCCACATCCACTGTTTTAGTGTGGTGAGATGTGTTCCACACTGGGCATGCATACTCAGCAGCAGAGTAGCACAGCGCAAGGGCAGATGTCTTCACTGTATCTGGTTGTGATCCCCAGGTTGTGCCAGTCAGCTTTCATATGATATTGTTTCTGGCACCCACTTTTTGCTTGATGTTCAGGCAGTGCTTCTTGTAGGTAAGAGCACGGTCCAGAGTGACTCCCAGGTATTTGGGTGCTCTGCAATGCTCCAGTGGGATTCCTTCCCAGGTGATCTTCAGAGCTCGGGATGCTTCTCTGTTCTTGAGATGGAAGGCACATGTCTGTGTTTTAGATGGGTTAGGGATCAGCTGGTTTTCCCTGTAGTAGGCAGTAAGAGCACCTAGAGCTTCGGAGAGCTTCTGTTCTACCGTCTCAAAGCAATTATTATCTTTATTTATAACTTATCTTCTTTTGGCTGGAAAAAAGGGCAATACAGGGATCTGGAAAAGAATGGATTAAGAGGCCACAACACCCTCAAGACAGTATATATCTGCAAATATCACAATTACTAAGTTATTGTGGCCATATTATTGCTTTAATTCTATCAGTTTCCTATGACCAGCTTTCCGTTAGTCTTCACAGCTGCGTAAAGTGTTTGTTGACATTTTCCTTGCCCAAATCCTCCATTGAATAGCTTGAATGCGCTGGGGGAGGGAAAGGTCTTTTCAAATGAATGTCAATAATAATGAGCGAATGAGTTGCCCAAGCCGCCTTGTAAACACTTTTTGTTCTTTCTGCTCCCCAAGGTTTAATTTGCTTCAACAAAAATGCTTGAAATCCCATCAGAGGGAAAAGATGTGTACTTTGTAAGGTGCCAGACCTCTGAGTTATAGATATTATACTAGCGGGGGAAAGGATGTAATTGTGGTAGATCAGTCAGAAGCTGATGGGCTCACTGATGATTTAGAGAGGATTGTGGGATTTACTGTGGGATTGCCTGGGGCACAAAGTGAAGAAGATTCAAGTCAGGGAAGTGATGGTTCTCTCTGTGAGAAAGCTGGCTCGGAAAGTGCAGGGCTTTAAGGTCCGTCAGAGGAGCCAGAACCAACAATATTAGATAAGGAGTCAGGCGAAGAGCTAAGTGATATGGAAGGTTCTCAGGGAAAAACACCTGGAGATACGGAGATCAACAAAAGTCTTCATTTACAGGTTAGAGCAGAAAATAGGTAGCATTGGTCTGAGAGATTACGTGGGAAAGTGGTGGAGAAAATTCATGGGGATAATAATGATTTTGTTGTGACTCAGCTTGACTCTGAAGCTGAAGTGTTTGGGCCTTCTGAGCCTGATTTTGGCCTTTCTGAGCCTGATTTCATGCAGGATGACGAGGAGGCTGATGGGTTACAGATTCCTGTACTTGGTTCAGATGGGGCTGATAGTATGGCTGCTGAAGGAGAAACAACAAGTCAGTTTCCTGGGGAAAGGAATATTCCTGCAGTTAGAGAGACTGATAGCGACAGTGAAATCCCACACGGCCAGGTGGAGGATCCGTCCCAGCTGGACCCAGATAAGGGGTTGCATAGCCTTGCAGATAATGAATTAATGAGCAGACAAGATCGTTTGCAATTAAGGCTTTGGAAAAGCACTCGCTTGGCCAGCAAGCGAGAAGCCAAACAAGGTCAACGCAATGCTTTCATGTTCACAAAGGGTATTTAGTCTTGTAGCTGACAGGCAGTTGTCAGTCCAACATTGCTCTTTTCATGTTAGCTTCTGGGATTTGTCTTGGCTTTTCGCAGCACGCTTTTGGCTTTCTGAGTCGGGGATTTGGATCTTGTTTTCAACTGTTTCACCATGGACTTTTGTTCGACCATTGCTAAAGGATTATGCTTCATGTTTTTGCCTATGGATCTTGGGAACTTTGCTTTTACATTTAAGTCTCTGTTTTGCATAGGGAACTATTGCATTTCTATTTCTTTGTTTTGATTTTGCTTTTCTCAATAAACTACAAAAACCAACAGCCTTGGTGTGGTGGTGTCTGGTGCAAGGTGAAAACTACCCTGAGTTGCAACAGATTTCATGGGTACCTATTAAATAGCAAATTAGTTTAGGTAACATAGCGTTTGAGTCAGAAGCTAGACCTCCGTTCTCTGGTTTCAAGTCAAGCCTTGATGTTGGATTTAAGTATCCTGGATGTTTTCTATATTCTTGTTTTTGTATTCCTGCTCAAGTTTTACTAAATATACCTTTTTGCTCATGGACTTATGCTGTACTTGTGATTTTTGGCTCTTCCTGGACAGTGTTACCTTTGGATCTTTATGGGGCATTTGGATTACTGATTGGTTATCGCCTGTTGCTAAACCTTTTTGGATTATACATCTTCTTTCATTATTCCTGATTTTTTCATATACTTTGTAATATGTTTTTACAATAAACTGCTTATATTCTGGACTTTTGTGTGGTGCTGTGGTTATCGGTAGGCCTGGGGTGCAACATTAATCTTGCCTGGCAGTTCATGAAAGTTAAGAGAGAGTGAAAGTACTATCAAACATTAGCAAAGTCATCGGCAACAGGAAGATATTTGGAAGAAAAAAAACCTAGTAGAGTGTTAGAGTTGATCATATTGAATAATTTTAGACCTTGTCTTTGAAGCCAACTTAATCGCTTTTTTATAACAGAAGTAGAATTCATCAACAGCATTTAAATAATGTCAGAATGATTAATTCATCCTTCCGTGGCACAGGAAGGCTCTATCAATTATATCCTTCCTTTTTGAATGAAGTGAACTTTGGAGAGTTTTATCAACTCCCAGCATGTGCTATTCCTTAGCAGATGTAGTTGTGTGCCTTGCAGTATTTTCCTTGACAGAATTTGTTCACCGTGGTTTTTGCCTTTGTCTTCCTCTGAGGCTGAGAGTGTGTGACTGGCGTAATGGGCTTCCATGACTGGACGGGGATTCAAACCCTGGTCTCTCAGTTTCTTACGGTGCATCTACCCTGTAGAACTAAAGCAGTTTGACACCATATTAACTGCTATGGTTCAATGATTACGGATTTTTGGGAGTTGTGCTTTTACAAGGTCTTTAGCCCTCTCCAACAAAGAATGGTGGGACCTCATAGAATCAAAGAATCAAAGAGTTGGAAGAGACCTCATGGGCCATCCAGTCCAACCCCCTGACAAGAAGCAGGAATATTGCATTCAAATCACCCCTGACAGATGGCCATCCAGCCTCTGTTTAAAAGCTTCCAAAGAAGGAGCCTCCACCACACTCCGGGGCAGAGAGTTCCATTGCTGAACGGCTCTCACAGTCAGGAAGTTCTTCCTAATGTTCAGATGGAATCTCCTCTCTTGAAGTTTGAAGCCATTGTTTCTCATCCTAGTCTCCAGGGAAGCAGAAAACAAGCTTGCTCCCTCCTCCCTGTGGCTTCCTCTCACATATTTATACATGGCTATCATATCTCCTCTCAGCCTTCCTTTCTTCAGGCTAAACATGCCCAGCTCCTTAAGCCGCTCCTCATAGGGCTTGTTCTCCAGACCCTTGATCATTTTAGTTGCCCTCCTCTGGACACATTCCAGCTTGTCAATATCTCTCTTCAATTGTGGTGCCTAGAATTGGACACAATATTCCAGGTATGGTCTAACCAAAGCGGAATAGAGGGGTAGCATTACTTCCTTAGATCTAGACACTATGCTCCTATTGTTGCAGGTCAAAATCCCATTGACTTTTTTTGCCGCCACATCACATTGTTGGCTCATGTTTAACTTGTTGTCCACGAGGACTCCAAGATCTTTTTCACACGTACTGCTCTCGAGCCAGGCATCGTCCCATATTCTGTATCTTTGCATTTCATTTTTCCTGCCAAAGTGGAGTATCTTGCATTTGTCACTCTTGAACTTCATTTTGTTAGTTTTGGCGCATCTCTTTAATCTGTTAAGATCGTTTTGATTTCTGCTCCTGTCCTCTGGAGTATTGGCTATCCCTCCCAATTTGGTGTTGTCTGCAAACTTGATGATCCTGCCTTCTAACCCTTCATCTAAGTCATTAATAAAGATGTTGAACAGGACCGGGCCCAGGACAGAACCCTGAGGCACTCCACTTGTCACTTCTTTCCAGGATGAAGAGTGAGTGACCACCGTCTGGGTTCGTCCAACTACCTCATCAAACTACAAATCCCATGATTCCATAGGATTCACAGGACTGTTAAAGTGGTGTCAAACTGAATTAAGTCATCAATTTAGATGCACCCTTAGTTCAAAACTCATACCACTACATAACTATCTGTATCACCAACTCTTTCTTGTTAATATCATAAATGGCTAAGACCGCTTCCCCACTTCAATGCCCTCCAGGCGGACTGCAATTCCCAACACTCCACATAAGGTGCTGGCTGAGGATCATGGGAACTGTTGTCCATCATATCTGGAGGATACTGAATAGGGGAAAGCTTGTATAATGGATTGTCTGTGGAGTGGCATATCTGAACATTTAGGAAAATTCTCTTTCTCCCTTTTACATACTCGTCCCACTTTCTGGTATTGGAATACTGGTTTTGCATTTTGTGTTCACCAGTGCACAAAACGAGTTCCTGCAAAACGGATGCCTTAAATTTTTCAAACAGTGGAACGAATCCCTCATTTGTGACCAGTAACGTCCTAGCCTTCAGTTCAAGGAGAGTTTTGAATTCTTGGAGGATTAACCCAGAGTTTGGGAAGCCTAATTTGTTAACTCTGGTAATCCCTTGACATGTTTGACCAGTCAGATGTTAAGAATGCAGAGACTTTAGATTGACACATAATATAATGTGCTGTGCTTATAATAATAATATAATATAATATAATATAATATAATATATATAGTATATTATAATCTATGATATAATATATTATTAGTATTATATTGTAGTGCATTATCGGACAGATGGCAAGCTATTTAACCTCAGCAGATCGAAAGCCAAAACCAAGGTTACAACAACATATGTTATAGAACTCCAGTATGCTGATGACGACATCATCTGTGCACATTCAGAAGACCTACAAGCCACTCTAAACACCTTCACAGAAGCTTGGCCTGTCATTAAACATCGAGAAAACCAAAGTGCTCTTCCAGCAGTCACCAGCCAATCCCTCTCCAATGCCAGAAATACAACTTAATGGTGTAACATTAGAAAATGTTGACAATTTCTGCCACCTTGGTAGCCACCTCTCCACAATAGTCAACACCGCTGGAGCTCTGCGAGTGTAGCATATTTTCGAATGAAGCAAAGAGTGTTGGAGGACTGGGAAATCTGTAGGGATACCAAGGTGCTTGTTTATAAAGCTATTGTTCTTCCAACCCTGCTATACGCCTGCGAGACATGGACAGTCTACAGATGTCACATGCAACTCCTGGAATAATTCCATCAGTGCTGCCTCCGAAAAATCCTGCAAATCTCTTGGGAAGACAAGCAGACAAATGTCAGCGTGCTGGAAGAAGCAAAGACCACCAGCATTGAAGCAATGGTCCTCCGCCATCAACTCCGCTAGACTGGGCACGTTGTCCGGATGCCCGACCACCATCTCCCAAAGCAGTTGCTCTATTTTGAACTCAAGAACAGAAAACGGAATGTTGGTGGGCAGGAAAAGAGATTTAAAGATGGGCTCAAAGCCAACCTTAAAAACTCTGGCATAGACACTGAGAACTGGGAAGCCCTGGCCCTTGAGTGCTCCAGTTGGAGGTCAGCTGTGACCAGCAGTGCTGTAGAATATGAAGAGGCATGAGTGGAGGGCGAAAGAGCGAAACATGCCAAGAGGAACCACCTTCCGTCTGGAGAGCAATGCCCTCACTGTGGGCTCCACAGTCACCTACGGACCCACCGCCAGGACACTACACTTGGAGGACAATCATCCTCGGACTATAAGGAATCGCCTAAGTAAAGTAATTAAGTATTGGATTATAATATTATTATCAATACTATATGTATATACATTTTATTATATATACATATAATATTGATAACAATATAATATTGTAATACAATATAATACTAATAATATGATATAATAATTATATATTTTATATTACATGTGATATTACTAATAATACTACCGTATAGTCGTACTGTACAATATAGTAATATATAATACTAATATTGTACTATGCTAATAATGTATGTACATTTGACTTGTAAGCGGCTCTGAGTCCCCTTCGGGGTGAGAAGGGCGGCATATTAATGTCACAAATAAGTAAATAATAAACAACAAGGATGGGGTTTTCTTAGTTTTGCTCCCACATTTGTAGATTTCCTTCGTCCAGGATATTTATAGTAGTGGCCACTACCATTGACATTTCAAGAGCAGTTGAGCAAACATCTGTGAAGTTGGTGGACCTTGTTTGCCATCTAGGATAGACTACTGCAACGTGCTCTATGTGGGGTTGCCTTTGAGGACGGTTCGGCAGCTTCAACGAGAGGCAGCCAGGTTAATAACTGGGGCGGCATACAGGGAGCACACAACTCCCATGTTACGTCAGCTCTACTGGCTGCCTGTTTGCTACTGGGCGCAATTCAAAGTGCTGGCTTTGGCCTATAAAGCCCTAAATGGCCCCAGCCCAGTTTACTTGTCTGAATGCATCTCGCTTTACGAACCTCTACAAAAACTAAGATCTTCTGGGGAGACCCTGCTCTCGCTCCCACCACCATCACAGGCACATTTGGCAGGGATGAGAGACAGGGCCTTCTCAGTGATTGCCCCCTGGTTATGGAACTCCCTTCCTGGCAATATTAGATCAATATTAGACCTCCAGATGTTTTGGACTTCAACTCCCACAATTCCTTACAGGAAGGAGCCTGAGACTGTTAGGAATTGTGGGAGTTGTGGTTATAGTTAAATCTGGTTTAGAATTCTTAGATCTTGGTTTGTAGTATGCCTATACTGGGTGGAAATGGTGGTGTGTTACAATCCATCAGTTACCGTGAAATGATTGGGGGGAAAATACCCAAAGACCCAGATGATATTGAGTTCAATTTAATAACTATCTATAAGGAAACTGAGCTCTGTATGCATGTTGGAGTGGGTGGGAAATTGTATTTCTAGGCTGGTTTCCAAAACAAGACTGTTTCTCAATAAATAAATAAATCTCAGTATTTAAATACTGTGTTTGAAGCCATGAGAAAGTGGAGTCCCTTTTAATAGAAGGCAGTTGCACAATACTAGATTGTGGAAAACTCTCAGAATAATTTAGCCAGCCTGACCAGGGATTGTGGAGATTGTTGGGCGAGTGGACTTTCTAACAAAAGACCCTCTCCACAAATGTACAGCAAAGTAACTTATTAGCAGCAGTGTGACCCAGCACCACTAGTCCAAAGTGATAAAAAGAACAAAAACACACAGACCGATGTTATCTCTTTGTAGTAAAATAATATGTTTGCACTATTTACAACAACAAGGTTTCCATCACACAAACAAAGTTCTTTATACTTCCTTCTTTGCTTCCACGCTGGTCTTCTTTCTCATGCAGATAAACAGCTTCGCTCTCACAGAGCCTCTTCTCACACCGAAGTTACACAGGAGTTTCACACAGCAGCTTTTTACACACAGCAGCCTTCACACTGAAGCTTCACACACAATGGCCTTCAACCTGAGGCTTCCTCTCAGCAAAGCTTCTCACACCAGGCCTTCTCACACTGAGGCATACCTCACACGGAGGCCTTCCTCCCACTGGTGGTTCGAATCCGGGGGACTGCCAAATTAGCAGTTCAAAAACATGCAAATATGAATAGATAAAGAGTAACCACCTTGGTGGGAAAGTAACGGTGTTCCATGCAGTCATGCTAGCTACATGACCTTGGAGATGTCTATGGACAACGCTGGCTCTTCGGCTTAGAAATGGAGATGAGCACCACCCCCCAGAGTCGGACACAACTAGACTTAATGTCAGGGGGAACCTTTACCTATGTAAGAAACGCCATTTTACTACACTATTGTATATGGGGCTTGAGCATCCACAGATTTTGGTATCCACAGATCATCCTAGAACCAAATATTAATTAATTAATTAATTAATTAGTTAACATCATTTTTATCCCACCCATTTCAGCCCGAAGGCGACTCAGGGTAGCATACAGACCAGCAACATGCCATATATAATACATATATATCAGTTAAACGCAGTTAAATCACATAATACATATAAAAACCATAGAAGCAATAAAAACAATAAAAATCTATAAAACAATGTCTTTTAATTCAATTCCTCATCCGTTTGCATCGTCTTAGCCGTTCCGTTTTCATATTCCAACTTGAGTTTATCTGGTCATGCTGAAGTTCCAAACGCTTGTTCAAAGAGCCATGTTTTTACTCTTTTCCGAAAAGTCAGGAGGAATAGAGCCAATCTAATATCCCTGGGCAGGGAGTTCCACAGCCGAGGGGTCACCACAGATAAGACCCTGTCTCTCGTCCTCGCCAGATGTGCATGTGAGGAGGGATCGAGGCGGGATCGAGAGGAGGGCCTCGTCAGACGATCTCAACTTCCTAGAAGGTTCATAGGGAGAGATGCATACGGATAGATAAGCTGGGCCGGAACCCTTTAGGTACCCACTGTATATACCAGGGGTCCCCAAACTACGGCCCGTGGGCCGTATGCGGCCCGCCGAGGCCATTTCTCCGGCTCGTGCGGCCTGGTCTGGTCTGGCCTCGCCACGCCCACCCGGCACCACTCCGCCAATCACGGAAATCCTCTGCTCCGGCCGTTCTGCCTCCCAGGTGGGTCCTCTGCAGAGCAGAGCGGCACTGGGTGGGCATGGCCAGGGAACGCCGGCGTTCCCTGGCCACACCCACCCGGCGCTGCTCCGCCAATTGCGGAAATCCTCTGCTCCGGCCGCTCTACCTGTGTAGGAGGGAGAAGCCTCCCAGGTGGGTCCTCTGCAGACGGACACCCTCTGCTCCGGCCGCTCTGCTCTCTGCGGCCACGAGGCGCCTCCTGCTCCACTCCCAGCCGTGCCGGGAGAACAAGCCCCCGCAGCGCCGCAGGTGAACTACAACTCCAAAACTCAAGGTCAATGCCCACTAAACCCAGTATTTTCTGTTGTTCATGGGAGTTCTGTGTACCAAGACTGGTTCAATTCTATCATTGGTGGAGTTCAGAATGCTCTTTGATTGCAGGTGAACTATAAATCCCAGCAAATACAACCCTCAAATGTCACCAGTGTTCACATTTGGACATATTGAGTATCAGTACCAAGTTTGGTCCAGATCTATCATTGAGTCCGCAGTGATTTATGGAGGCAGGTGAACTACAACTCCAAACCCAAAGGACACTGCCCACCAAACCCAGTATTTTCAGTTGGTCATGGGAGAACTGTGTGCCAAGTTTGGGTCAATTCTATTGTTGATGGGGTTCAGAATGCTCTTTGATTGTAGATGAACTAGAAATCCCAGCAACTACAACTCCCAAATGTCAAGATTCTATTTTCCCCAAACTTCACCAGTGTTCAAATTTGGGCATATTGAGTATTTGTGCCAAGTTTGATCCCAATCCATCATTGTTTGAGTCCACAATGATCTCTGAATGTAGATGAACTACAACTCCAAAATGAAAGGACACTGCCCACCAAACCCTTCCAGTATTTTCAGTTGGTCATGGGAGAAATGTGTGCCAAGTTTGGTTCAATTCCATCATTGGTGGGGTTCAGAATTGTCTTTGATTGTAGATGAACTTCAAATCCCAGCAACTACAACTCCAAAATGACAAAATCAATTTTTTGAGTGAAGGACATACATTGGGTTGTTAGGTGTCTTGTGTTCAAATTTGGTGTCAATTCGTCCAGTGGTTTTTGAGTTCTGTTAATCCCACAAACGAACATTACATTTTTATTTATATAGAAGTGTGGGTTTTTGTTTTATGTTTTTTGGGGTTTTTTTTTGCACTGCAAATAATATATGTGCAGAGTGCATAGGAATTCATTCATTTTTTTTTTCAAATTATAATCTGGCCCTCCAACAGTTTGCGGGACTGTGACCCAGCCCTCTGTTCAAAAAGTTTGGGGACCCCTAGTATATACCTTTAAACTATATTGCCACATATAGATACTCTGTTTTAAAAATCCACAAAACTTTGCAAAAGTTCTAATGTTTACTGTATTGATGGCCGTGGCCTCATGTAAGCCGCCCCGAGTCCCCTTGGGCAGATGGTGGTGGGGTATAAATAAAGTTTTATTATTATTATTATTATTATTAATAATAATAATAATAATAATAATAATAATAATAATAATAATGTGTAGCCAAGAATTGCAACAAGCAACCCTCCCAAAAAATGACAAAATGTCAACAACCACTAAAACCTGGCAAAACCAAAAGAGCTGTATTATGAGAAGTCATGTTTCTTTGCACCAGTCTGGCCTAAAGAAGCCTTTTTCTTTTGCGTATAAAGTACATTGACTTAGCAGAAGCATACATTTTGTTGGTTTGATTCATAGAATTGGTTATGACCCACTTTACAAGATGCATGTGTGCCTTCCTTTTGAATGTTCATTTATATTTGATGCATTATGAAACTCCAGTAGTCCCTGATGGGAAGCACTGTTCGTTGACATTACCGCTAGCTTTGCGTGATAGGTCAGGAGATGTTCAGTGTTGTTCAAATGAGGACACATCCCTTTGAGTTCCAGGTGCTTCAGTTTGTACTCTGGAGGAACTCAAAGCATATGATGAAAGCAAACTATATGGGTATTATTATTATTATTATTATTATTATTATTATTAACTTTATTTATACCCCGCTAACATCTCCCGAAGGACTCGGTGCGGCTTACAAGAGGCCAAGGCCCAACACATCAATAAAACAACAGCATAATAATACAACAATAAATAACTCATAAAACAAGCAATAAACATTAAAACAATAGCAATAAACATTAGACAATAACACCACGGCGCATTTAAACTAAGGCCGGGCCAAATGTAATGAATAAAATTTAAAAATGCTGGACATGACAGGTGAAATGTATAGGTTTTTAGAGGTAGGTGCAGTGTGCAGGCAGTCTTAAATCTCTAGTAAAGTGCATTTGGGACATTATGCTGGGAGTTTCCTATTCTGGGAAGGCACACTGGAACGTCTTCAAGCTCTTCCTAAAGACTGCCAATGTTGGGGCTTGTCTGATGTCCTTGGGGAGAGAGTTCCAGAGTCGGGGGGCCACCACAGAGAAGGCCCTGTCCCTCATCCCCACCAAACGCGCTTGCGACGCAGGTGGGATCGTGAGCAGGGCCTCTCCAGATGAAAGGAGAGATCGTGTGGGTTCGTATACGGAGATGCGGTCACGCAGGTAGGCGGGTTCCAAACCTTTTAGGGCTTTGTAGGTAAGCACCTGCACCTTGAATTGGGACCGGAAAATGAACGGCAGCCAATGGAGCTCCTTAAACAGGAGGGTTGACCTCTCTCTGTAAGGAGCACCAGTTAACAGCCTGGCCGCCGCCCGTTGGACCAGTTGGAATTTCCGGGCCGTTTTCAAGGGCAGCCCCACATAGAGTGCATTACAGTAGTCCAGTCTGGAGGTGACCAAGGCATGGACCACCCTGACCAGGGTCTTGGTCTCTGTCCTTTGGAGATGCAAGTTCCTTGACAGTCCTAGGAAGGAGGGTAGCATCTCTAAGAATGACCTCCATTAAAGGCAAGAACAGGGAATTTTTATGGCCCAAGGACGTAGCCATAGGTAGCTTCGTTCCAATGAAGCAGGATCAAAAGTGGCAGCACATTTTAATTCCAAAGCCTTACTGCTGGTTGCTAAGCCTTTGGAGAGACTTGACGTTCCTCAACCCTGGCCTAAGGCCTTAGAGAAGCTCTCTTGGACCAAGCCAGAACTTTCTACTCTGAATGGCACACCTTTCTAGGCAGATCCTCCTCTCTCCTCTTCAGCTTAACTATCTGACCATGGATACAATGGATTGAATTTGTATGGAGAAAACATCCAAAATCAGCTCAAACCCAGAACCTCAATCAATGGCTAATACCAAATGAGAGACTCCCCTCACTGTGCCCTCACTGTGGGAGAAGATGCACATCAAGAATAGGGCTCCACAGTGACCTACGGACCCACCAGTACACTGATCCTGGAAGACTATCCTACTCGGACAAGTAAGTAAGTTAACTTTTACACAAATAACTAGTCACTGCCAGAAGAGACAAAGAGTTTCATCTATGCTGATGATCATGCCATCACCCCCCAAACAGGAAACTTTGAAATAGTTGAACAGAAGCTCTCTGAAGCTTTAGGTGTGCTTATTGCCTATTACAGGGAAAACTAGCTGATTCACAATCCATCTAAAATGCAGACGTGCGCTTTTCACTGAGAAAAATGTATAATATCACAAAGGACTACCACCTCACCTGCCTCATAGGAAACCTGCTACAAAACAGGAGCTTTTTTGTTGAGTTCCAGGGCCAGAGAAGCAGATGGCGGAAACAGAAGAAGTGGAGTGTGCTTGCCCCATCAATGTTCAACATTTACACAAATGACCAGCCACTGCCAGAAAGGACAGAGAGTTTCATCTATGCTGATGATCATGCCATTACCACTCAAGCAGGGAGCTTTGAGATGGTTGAACAGAAGCTCTCCGAAGCTCTAGGTGCTCTTACTGCCTATTACAGGGAAAACTAGCTGATCCCTAATCCATCAAAAACACAGACATGTGCCTTTCACCTTAAGAACAGACAAGCATCCCGAGCTCTGAGGATCACCTGGGAAGGAATCCCACTGGAGCATTGCAGCACACCCAAATACCTGGGAGACACTCTAGACCGTGCCCTGACCTACAAGAAGCATTGCCTGAATATCAAGCAAAAAGTAAGCACTAGGAACAATATCATACGAAAGCTGACTGGCACAACCTGGGGATCACAACCAGATACAGTGAAGACATCTGCCCTTGCCCTATGCTACACTGCTGCTGAGTATGCATGCCCAGTGTGGAACACATCTCACCATGCTAAAACAGTAGATGTGGCTCTTAATGAGACATGCCACATTATCACAGGGTTTCTGCGCCCTACACCACTGGATAAATTACACTGTCTAGCCGGTATTGCTCCACCTGACATCTGCTGGGAAGTAGCAGCCAATAGTGAAAGGATCAAGGCAGTTACATCTCCAGCCCTCCCCCGTTTGGGTATCAGCCAGCACGTCAACGACTTAAATCAAGAAATAATTTTCTAAGATCTACAGAGAAATTCGCTGGAACACCTCAGCAAGCAAGAGTCCAAAAGTGGCAGGCTCAAACCCAGAACCTCAGTCAATGGCTGATACCAAATGAGAGACTCCCTCCGGGGCACACAGAAAACTGGGCGACTTGGAAGCTGCTGAACAGACTGCACTCCGGCACCACGAGATGCAGAGCCAACCTTAAGAAATGTGTCTACAAAGTGGAATCCACAACATGCGAGTGTGGAGAAGAGCAAACTACAGACCACCTGCTGCAATGCAACCTGAGCCCTGCCACATGCACAATGGAGGACCTTCTTGCAGCAACACCAGAAGCACTCCAAGTGGCCAGATACTGGTCAAAGGACATTTAATCAACTACCAAGGCTGCAAACTTCGTGTTTTTGTTTGCTTGTTTGTTTTTAATGCAATGCAACTGTTTGGTCTGCCCCTGACACGATAAATAAATCCAAAATCACTGACTTATCAACTCTGCTAAACCCCTGTGCTGGTAGGACTGAAGACCAACAGGTCGCAGGTTCGAATCCGGGGAGAGCGCGGATGTGCTCCCTTTATCATCTCCAGCTCCTCATGCGGGGACATGAGAGAAGCCTCCCACAAGGATGATAAAACATCAAAACATCCAGACGTCCCCTGGGCAATGTCCTTGCAGACGGCCAATTCTCTCACACCAGAAGCGACTTGCAGTTTCTCAAGTCACTCCTGACATGACCAAAAAAACAACTCTGCTCTTGCAAGTTAGTGCAAATCAAAGGAGATGCCAAATTGAAAGAGATTTTGGGACAGACTTGGAATAAGACATCTTCATGTGTATATTAGAATGACTGTAAATGAGGAAGGGCAGGGTTTTTGACCTCTTCCATCCTCAAGCAACTGAGGAGGATAAAGGATGTGCTGTGGACGTGTGATAGAAGGCATTCATTGATGATCTCATTGAATCAGTGCACTTATGTTGATGGTTGGAGGCCATAAATTGTGCCAGAACTGAATTCCCCTTGGAGTTCCTTGCTCAACTGAGGAGTACATCCTATGTCTGGCTGTTGATCTGAGTAATAATGCAAGTCTTGTCTTTACTTGTTTTCTATCCAGTTTTGGAAAAATTACAACATCCATAATTATTATAAGTATAGTCCACTAAAGAGGCTTGCTCTATTTTGGATGAGTAGATGATCCACAGCCACCTAAGACACGTTGCTGCCTGAAGCCGAAGATAAGATGGTCCCACCCCATTCCATGTGCTAAAGCATCTTCCTCAATGTTCTTAGGGGAATGTGTTCCACCCACACATGAGGATGGCCAACGTAGGAGACACAGAACAGGCTGCCAAGCTCACACTGTTCCACTAAATCTTTGTCAGTTTGTACTCTTTAGTATCTGGTGCCTGAGGCAGTTGTCTCAGGGAACAGGTAGACTTCCATGGAGAAGAAGAGTGCAGCCCTGGGGCATGCTTGGGACACATGTCCTATACCCGCCAACATTTACAGATGAAAATGAGGACATGTGTGTTCAAGCAATGGTTACAATGAAAAGTATTTTAATGAGGAAGAACAGACAAGCTAGGAGAGGCGTTTTCCTTTCAATAGAATCATAGAATCATAGAATCAAACAGTTGGAAGAGACCTCATGGGCCATCCAGTCCAACCCCCTGCCAAGAAGCAGGAATATTGCATTCAAATCACCCCTGACAGATGGCCATCCAGCCCCTGTTTAAAAGCTTCCAAAGAAGGAGCCTCCACCACACTCCGGGGCAGAGAGTTCCACTGCTGAACGGCTCTCACAGTCAGGAAGTTCTTCCTCATGTTCAGATGGAATCTCCTCTCTTGTAGTTTGAAGCCATTGTTTCATTGCGTCCTAGTCTCCAAAACTCAAGGACAATGCCCACCAAACCCTTCCAGTATTTTCTGTTGGTCATGGGAGTTTTGTGTGCCAAGATTGGGTCAATTCCATCATTGGTGGGGTTCAGAATGCTCTTTGATGAACTATAAATCCCAGCAACTACAAGATGTATCGTGGCAGCTATATAGTGGAAGTGGAGTTGGCTAGTATTCCAAATGGGTAACATGTTTCACTCCTCCTCATCTCCGTACACTAAAGTGCAGAAATGTGTTTTTAGAAGTGTCTTAAAGGAGAGGAGGGCAGGGGCCATTTTTATTTCTTTAGGAAGGAAGTTCCAGAGATGGGGAGCGATCACAGAGAAGGCCCCCTCTCTCGTTCCCACCAACTGAGCTTGTGACAGGGGTGGGACCGAGAGGAGGGCCTCTTCCATTGACCACAGTGCCTAGGATGGTCTGTAAGGGGAGATGCAATTAGACAAATAGCCTGGACCCAAACCATTTCTAACTATTTCAAATAGTTAGAACTAGCTCAACATTTTCTAGTTTGATATAGAATTATAGAATCATAGAATCATAGAGTTGGAAGAGACCTCATGGGCCATCCAGTCCAACCCCCTGCCAAGAAACAGGAATATTGCATTCAAATCACCCCTGACAAATGGCCATCCAGCCTCTATTTAAAAGATTCCAAAGAAGGAGCCTCCACCACACTCCGGGGCAGAGAGTTCCACTGCTGAATGGCTCTCACAATCAGGAAGTTCTTCCTCATGTTCAGATGGAATCTCCTCTCTTGTAGTTTGAAGCCATTGTTTCATTGCGTCCTAGTCTCCAGGGAAGCAGAAAACAAGCTTGCTCCCTCCTCCCTGTGGCTTCCTCTCACATATTTATACATGGCTATCATATCCCCTCTCAGCCTTCTCTTCTTCAGGCTAAACATGCCCAGCTCCTTAAGCCGCTCCTCATAGGGCTTGTTCTCCAGACTTTTTATCATTTTAGTCACTCTCCTCTGGACACATTCCAGCTTGTCAATATCTCTCTTGAATTGTGGTGCCCAGAATTGGACACAATATTCCAGGTGTGGTCTAACCAAAGCAGAATAGAGAGGTAGCATTACTTTTGGCTAAGCCTACAGGGAAGGACAAAGTTCAGCCCCATCCTCTCTTCTCCAGCCTATTTTATTTATTTATTTATTTATTTATTTATTTATTATTTGAACTTATATGCCGCCACTCCCCTGGGGCTCGGAGCGGCTTACAAGAATGACTAAAATCTAACACAATTTAAAAACAATTTAAAACAATTTAAAAACAGCAATATCAAAAATCAAAGTCCTGTCGAAACAGGTATGTCTTACATGCCCTGCAGAAAGCTGATAAGTCCCGCAAGGCACGGACTTCAGGTGGCAGAGTATTCCAGAGTGATGGTGCCACTGCTGTAAAGGCTCTGCATCTGGTTGCTGTTAGACGCAAGGTCTTGACACTGGGAATTTCCAATAGATCTTGGTCCTCAGAACGGAGGGATCTCTGGGGTTGGTAGGGGGTGAGGCGGTCCCTCAGGTACATCGGCCCCAGACCATGCAAGGCCTTAAAGGTGAATACCATCACTTTGAAAGTGAATCGGTGCTCAATTGGTAACCAATGCAGCTGTAGTAAGATTGGGGTTATGTGGCATCTCATCGGAATTCCCGCAAGAAGCCGAGCAGCTGCATTTTGTACCAACTTGAGCTTCCGGATCACCGAAAGGGGAAGGCCAATGTAGATGGCGTTACAGTAGTCCAGTCTTGAGATGACCGTAGCCTGGATCACTGTAGCTAGGTCGTCCCTGGACAGGTAGGGGGCCAGCCGTCTACCCTGCCGCAGATGAAAAAAGGCGGTTCTGCTAACGGCGGAGACCTGGTCCTCCATCGTCAGCAGAGGGTCCAAAAGGACTCCCAGACTCTTTACCAATGATGACGGGCGTAGCGCCTCCCCATCCAGGGTAGGCAGCTGGATATCCTCACTGCTCGGTTGACCCAACCATAGGATCTCCGTCTTTGCTGGATTCACCCTCAACCTGCTGGCACGCAGCCATCCAGTAACGACCTCGAGGCACTGATGGAAAGAATCGGGTACAGAGTCTGGTCGGCCTTCCATCTTCAGCACAAGCTGAGTGTCATCAGCGTACTGATAACACTCAAGCCCAAAACCTCGAACCAGCTGAGTAAGTGGTCGCATATAGATGTTAAACAACAGAGGGGAGAGAATGGCCCCCTGAGGAACCCCACAAGATAGAGGGGGACCTCTCAGAGACCAGGCCTCCCCTCTCCACTTGCTGTCCACGGTTGTGAAGAAAGGAGGACAGCCAATTTAAAGCTGTCCCCCTGACTCCAACAGCAGCAAGGCGGTGGGTCAAAAGATTGTGGTCAACTGTGTCAAATGCTGCTGTGAGATCTAATAACACAAGCAGCGCTGACCCGCCCTGGTCAAGCTGGCATCGAAGGTGATCCGTGATGGAGACCAGCACAGTCTCTGTCCCGTGCCTTGCACGGAAACCGGACTGGAAGGGATCTAGTCTGGCTGTGTCTTCTAGGAATTGCTGCAACTGCTCCGCTGCTACCCTCTCAATCACCTTGCCCAGGAACGAGAGATTCGAAACTGGGCGGTAACTGGAGGGAACCGAACAATCTAAGTCTGGTTTCTTCAGCAAGGGAGAGACCACTGCCTCTTTTAAACCCTCTGGAAAAACTCCACCTATTCAGTTTGCATCAGTTGAAAGAAGCTGAGCACAAAGGGAGGAGAGGGACACTGGCGTGTTTTAAAAGCATCTGAAAAAGCAAGGGATTGAATCTGTATTCAGAGCACATGCCCTGATCCGTCTTGAGTCCCCTTCAGGGTGAAAAGGGCAGAATATAAATATTGTGAATAAATAAATAAAATAAATAAGGGTGCACAGTATTGAATTAGCATCCAGTTATATAGGTGAGGCAATGGTCTGAATATAAGATGTGTCCCCATTTTGCGTGTTGTGAGAGCAATGAGACAGATCCCATTGGAAGGCAGTGTTGTATTTCAGCCTATGGAGCCTGTTATTGTGTCAGATGTTCATGCTGATGTTCATGATGGGAATGCTCTTGATGGGAATGGGGATGATGGTCCATTTGCTGGGCTGGGGTCTGCTGGCATTGGGGATGAGGGGTTGCTTGGGCCTGAGTTAAGATCAGAAGAGAGTCCTGAACTGTGTCAGGAAGATTCACAAGGCCACATTCATGAGAGAGGCCTCTCATTGATTTTCTCAGAGCAACTGTCTGAAAATGATGCAGAGATTGATTTGCCAGGTGCAGGAGTTAATGAGGGAGAGGTTAGTGAAACCTTGGACAGAAAGCACAATTTTAGTTAACAGGCAGATCTTTCAGAGTCTGAGGTGATCAGTTCAGCTACAGCAAAAGAGAGATAACAAATTATTATTTGGTGGGAAGGTCAAGAAAAATGCTTTCAGTTTTGGAATCTGGAAAAAGGTTTATAATGATTCATGGGAGAAAGTTGCCTCAGTTGAGTCAATGTTGCTGTTTTATCACAGTCTTGCTTTCAAGTGCTCTGAGTTTCATGTACCAAGTTTTTGCCAAGCTTAAGTTTGCCTACGGGATTTTCCTGCTGTTTTGTTTCATGGTTTCAAGTTCCTTGTTTCATGGATTTCTATGTACTCATAGGAGCCCCCGGTGGCGCAGTGGGTTAAACCCCTGTGCCGGCAGGACTGAAGACCGACAGGTCGCAGGTTCGAATCCAGGGAGAGGCGGATGAGCTCCCTCTATCAGCTCCAGCTCCTCATGCAGGGACATGAGAGAAGCCTCCCACAAGGATGATAAAAACATCAAATCATCTGGGCGTCCCCTGGGCAACGTCATTGCAGACGGCCAATTCTCTCACACCAGAAGCGACTTGCAGTTTCTCAAGTCACTCCTGACATGACCAACAAATGTACTCATGGATCTTGTTTCCTTTTGAAGCTTAGGAACTATTTGGAATTTGCATCCTTACCGTTTCACTATTTTTTACTGCTTTGCCTACATATCTTCTACAATAAACTGCTTGCTGATTTTACCAAGCTGGTGTGGTGTTTAAGATCAGAGGTGTTCCTACTCTGGTGTATGACAGCCAAGCGTCTTTAAGCTTTGTCTTCTAAAGCATCGTGCCTCAGTTTTCTGTGTCAATGGGAGTTGCTCTGGCTAAGTGTCATAAGTGCCACTTGTCTCCCCCAAACACATGTTCCTTTCTGCATGTCAGATGACGGAGATCACATGTTTGTCTTTCGTGTCTGTCTGTGCTACTGCTTGTGTCTATCTCTCAGCTCGCTTTGCCTTTATCAGGTTCCTCCAGACGCACTTAAATACTCGTTTCCTCTTACTTTTTAGAAGGAAAGGGCAAAGTGGAATGAGGGAAATGGCAACCTTGTTTTTGCATTTCTGCTTAAAGGGTACAGAGATTTTCTACATGAAGATTGTGCTTTAGGATCTGCATTTATTTGAAAGGACGGGAATTATAATAAAAACTCCCTTGGGGACTATTTGGAAACAGTCTAGTTGTATGCCATTTTAGATTTAAAGTACTCCACATTTTTAGGTTTAACATTTGCAGATTTGGAAATTTGTGTTGATTAATATGTTCTTCCTAGGACTACTGCAACGCTCTCTACGTGGGGCTGCCCTTGAAGACGGCCCGGAAGCTTCAGCTAGTCCAGCGCGCGGCAGCCATGTTACTAACAGGAGCGGGACGCAGGGAGCACACAGCGCCCTTGTTGTTCCAGCTCCACTGGCTGCCGATCTGCTACTGGGCCCAATTCAAGGTGCTGGTGCTGGCCTACAAAGCCCTAAACGGTTCCGGCCCAAAATACCTTTCTGACCGCATCTCGGCCTATGAGCCCACGAGGACCTTGAGATCGTCTGGGGAGGCCCTTCTCTCGATCCCGCCTGCCTCACAGGCACGTCTGGCGGGGACGAGGGATAGGGCCTTCTCGGTGGTGGCCCCCCGGCTGTGGAACACCCTCCCTGTAGACATCAGACAGGCGCCCTCCCTTATGACATTCCGCAAGAGCCTAAAGACATGGTTATTTGAGAAGGCGTTTGACTAAGTGCTACAACAATTGGCAATGATGATTGGAACGGAATATGGATAACGAGATTGGTTTATGATTCTACGATGAGACGGCGCGGATGATTTAGTGTAATTGTAGTATTGATAGTTATGTTGATATTCTGTTGTGATATTGCCTTATTGTAAACTGTTTTTATATGTTGTACACCGCCGTGAGTCGCCCTAGGGCTGAGAACGGCGGTCAATAAATGCAGTAAATAAATAAATAAACAAATAGGAATCTTTAGGTCCTCTAGTGCAACTCTGCGGTCCATTTGAAGACTCAGAGATTTGGTTGGGGGGACCAAGACATTTATATCTTTTAGACCAGTGGTTCTCAACCTGGGGTCCCCAGATGTTTTTGGCCTCCAAATCCCAGAAATCCTAACAGCTGGTGTACTTGCTAGGATTTCTGGGAGTTGTAGGCCAAAAACATCTGGGGACCCCAGGTTGAGAACCACTGTTTTAGACACTTTTCTCCCACTTCAGATTGACAGTTATTTCTTCTACTTCTGTCCTCTTATCATGTGAGTCATGTAATGCAAAACATGTGATATGATTGTGTGGCCTCTTTCTCTACATTCAGCATGTGATAGCTAAAGAAAAAATGAAGGCAGGCAACTATAATAATAATAATAATAATAATAATAATAATAATAGGTAAAGGTAAAGGTAGTCCCCTGACATTAAGTCCAGTCATGTCTGACTCTGGGGTGTGGTGCACATCTCCATTTCTAAGCCGGAGAGCCAGCGTTGTCCGTAGACACCTCCAAGGTCATGTGGCTGGCATGACTGCATGGAGTGCCGTTATAATAATAATAATAATAATAATAATAATAATAACTTTATTTATATACCACCCTATCTCCCCAAGGGGACTCAGAACAATGTATTGTCGAAAGCTTTCATGGCCGGAATCACTGGGTTGTTGTAGGTTTTTTCGGGCTGTATGGCCATGGTCTAGAGGCATTCTCTCCTGACGTTTCGCCTGCATCTATGGCAAGCATCCTCGGTTGGAACTGTTGGACTCAGAACAGTTTCCACATATCCAAAATAATACAAAAACGTAAAATACAAAACAAAAACATGGGAATAAACTGTTAGCACAACATATACGTTAAAATCAATTAAAAACCAGTTCTGCTCTCTTCTTCGTACAGGGGCCAAGATTTCAATAAGGGGCTGGTGCAAGGAGAAGGGAAAAATGGGCCTGGCTGAATGCTACAGTGCAAGGATCGGTCTCAGCAATGGCCCTATTAGGGGACCGGGGCCACTCAATTCCAGGGCCAATTAAAGGACTATAAAAAGGGTCTGGGCTGGAAGAAAAGGTGCCCTCAGATGACAGGGAACTGGGGAATGGATGGGGTACAAGGCCAAGCCCTAACTGTTGGACCAAGGGCTTGAGACTTGAGACTAGTCATTATCGAAGGCCTGATGAAACCACGAAGTCTTCAAGTTCTTACAGAAGGAGGTGAAGGATAGGGCCAGCCTTATCTCTTTGGGGAGAGCATTTCACAGGCAGGGGGCCACCACCGAGAAGGCCCTCTCCCTTTTCCCCACCAACCGGGTGGTAGTGGGAGTGAGAGGAAGGCCTCCCCGGTGGATCTTAGTCTCTGTGCCGGTTCATAGAGGGAACCTTCTTTGGAGTCTTTTAAACAGGGGCTGGATGGCCATCTGTCAGGGGTGCTTTGAATGCGATTTTCCTGCTTTTTGGTAGAATGGGGTTGGACTGGATGGCCCATAAGATCTTCCAACTCTATGATTCTGATATCAGAAAGCATGAATCTCCAGCGGCGTAGCTCAATGCTTAACCCACTAACCTACTTTGGTTCATATTCATATCACAGAATCTCAGATACATTTCCAGAGTCATGAAGGCTAGAGTTTTTCCTCTCTTCATAGAGGAAAAATGGAGAAGGCTTGGGCCGTAGGATGTCAGCAGGGTACCTTTTGTTTATTGTTATTTATTTATTTCGGGTACTTCTACCCCACCTTTCTCAACCTCCTAAGGTGGACTCAACACAATAACATACATAGTAACAATAATTATTAGGCTTGTTTGATCAAGAAAAAAATTGGTTCTAAACTCGCTTCGTTTCCAGGGGGCGCCAGCGTTTCAAATTTCTGAGGACTTCTGAAATTTAAGATTTCAAAATTTCGAAATTTACGAAATTTCGTTAATTACGAATCGATTCGTTAATGGCGGACGCGATTGCGCAATGCGCTAAAAACACCTCCAAACGGGACAGGGGGAACTTCTGAAATTCAGGACGAAATTAAAATACATTAAGCTAGTAAAAATACAAATTAAAATCACTTAAAATTAATAAAATAATAAAATAATAAAATAAGTAATAAGATAATAAAATATCTCCAGGAGGAGGAGGAGGAGGAGGATGGGGAGGAAAGGCAACGCTGACACACTTTCTCTCCTTCTTTCCCGTCTTAATAATTACAAAATAATGACGAAATAATTACGAAAATTTGGAAAAATTGTTTCGATTCTTAATTACTCTTCACACTATTCCTGCACGGCTCGATATTGGATCGTACGCTAATTTAAATACAAATTAATAACGACTTTAAAAACTAACGAACACGATCAAACAAGCCTAATAATTATAAACCGTTAAAACATTACATCAATACAATAAAAAGCCAGCCTGGTGGCCATCGTTTCTCCAAGTCCGTCATTAATAAATTCATTCTGCTTATCATAGTCCATTTCCAAAGCTTTAGTCGTCATTGTCCTTGTCAGTCTGCCAGATTACCCAAAGGCCTGGTCCCATATCCATGTTTTTAATTTCCTTCTGAAAGAGAGGAGGGATGATGATGATCTAATTTCCCCGGGGAATGAATTCCACAGGCAGGGGGCCACCACCGAGAAGGCCCTGTCCCTCGTCCCTGCCAATCTCATCCGTGACAAGGGCAGGTCTGAGATCAGGGCCCCTCCAGAAGATCTT
This sequence comes from Anolis sagrei, assembly GCF_037176765.1. Taxonomy (NCBI): domain Eukaryota; kingdom Metazoa; phylum Chordata; class Lepidosauria; order Squamata; family Anolidae; genus Anolis; species Anolis sagrei. Next base: position 72,020,953 of record NC_090034.1, read on the forward strand.
AAATTCCTAGGCGGGATGTAGAAGGTGATACGTTCGGACAGGTACGCTGCGCCGGTGCCGTATAGGGTTTGCGAGTAAGCTGCTGCTCAGTACAAGTCTATGCAAGCACCCTGTTTTTTTCTCCACCTGCAGCAAGGGGACAAGGCAATGATTTCTTCTAATTCCCTAATTATTTCAATTTGTTCCCCATCATTTTGGTCTTGGGCGTCGAGTATACATGAATGGTTCAGACTGCCCCTTGGCTTTCTGTGTGATTGTTAAATTGCTCATTCAACCACATTTAAGCCAGGAGCAGGTAAATGCCTTAATGGACCTGATTTCTAGAGTAAAGTGGAAACACTCTTTGGTGTTTCTAAAAATAGCTGGCAGCAGATGGTAGGGATTTTTCTCCCCTTTAAGAATTGAATCTGGTTCGATAGGGAGATCTTTGCACTCTCATCCCTCTATTGCTGGCTTTCACATGTGTTTTCCTGTATATTTTCCATGCAGTATGAGTGGTGACAGTGGGAAGAGGAGAAAAATGGAAACGAGCCGATGGCAGGAAGGTCTCTCTTAAAATTCCTCAATGAGCTACTGCCTGCCTCTTAGAGATGGGCAGATTTCCAGTGGTGTGGGATCTGCTTTCCTGTTTATCTGAAACCAGTAAGATCCAGCAGCTGCTGCATTCTGGTGCACAAGATACAGGATGAGAACTACAGAATGCCAAGCCTCAGGGATTTATTTCTGAAAACACCCAAATACCAGAATCCTTCCACTCTAATTTTTCCGAAGCCAATCTTTTCCAAGCTGATGTTGATCAAATAGGTTTGTTTTTGTTTTTTTGTCGTGTCAGGAGCGACTTGAGAAACTGCAAGTCGCTTCTGGTGTGAGAGAATTGGCCGTCTGCAAGGACGTTGCCCAGGGGACGCCCGGATGATTTGATGTTTTTATCATGCTTGTGGGAGGCTTCTCTCATGTCCCTGCATGAGGAGCTGGAGCTGATAGAGGGAGCTTATCCGCCTCTCCCCGGATTCGAACCTGCGACCTGTCGGTCTTCAGTCGTGCTGGCACAGGGGTTTAACCCACTGCGCCACTGGGGGCTCCATCAGATAGGTTGGATAGCATAATAATAATAATAATAATAATAATAATAATGTATTGTCGAAGGCTTTCATGGCTGGAATCACTAGGTTCTTGTGGGTTTTTTCGGGCTATAGGGCCATATTCTAGAGGCATTTTCTCCTGACGTTTCGCCTGCATCTATGGCAAGCATCCTCAGAGGTAGTGACCTCACTACCTCTGAGGATGCTTGCCATAGATGCAGGAGAAACGTCAGGCGAAATGCCTCTAGAACATGGCCCTATAGCCCGAAAAAACCCACAAGAACCTAATAATAATAATAATAATAATAATAATAATAATAATAATCTTTATTTATACCCCACCACCATCTCCCCAAAGGGGACTCGGAACAGCTTACATGAGGCCAAGCCCAAACAACAAATTACAATAAAATAAAACCAAAACACAACAGAAAACGCAAACAATAAACAACAATATCATAATAAAATAAAACATGTAAATACATAACAATATAAAATTACAATAGACGCAATCACAATGATACCCGTGATTGTGTCTGGTGGGGATGCTAGGGTTTCTGGGCGTATGTCTGATGATAATGGGAATGATGGTTTTCCTTATGCTGAGGTTTCTGAGCCTGTGTCTGATAATAATGGGAATGATGGTTTTCCTGACAGGCTCGGTTCTGAGAGGCTTGACGTTTCTTTGTAGCAGAATGTGGATGCTCAAGGCCAAATTTGTGAGAGAGGTCCTCAGCAGGTATTCCCTGAGAATTGGTCTTCTAAGTATGATTTGTCAGGTGCAGATTTTAATGAGCTTGAAGATAGAAGGCAAGACTTTCATAAACAAAGGGAGAATTCACAGGTCCCTCGAAGATCAGCTCGTCTCCAAGAGAAAAGGGAAAATAAGGTTTTACCTGGTGGGAAAGTGAAACGGAATGTGTTCTTTTCATTGCATGAGTCAGGAAAGCCTTTATAAGAGAATAGGGAAAGATTTGTGCTTCAGTTGGGTCAACGTTGGATTAGTTTCATGGTTCCTGTTCCAAGTGGATCTCTAGTGTTTTAGTTCTTGTCTTGTCAAGTTCCTGTTCTGAGTTTTGGGATATCCACCTGCCTGGTAAGGTAATGCTCAAGATCCTGCAAGGTAGACTCCAGCAATACATGGAGAGAGAGTTGCCGGATGTACAAGGCAGAGGAATGAGAGACCAAATTGCCAATATCCACTGGATAATGGAGAAAGGCAGGGAGTTTCAGAAAAATACCTATTTCTGTTTTATTGACTATTCTAAAGCCTTTGACTGTGTAGATCATAATAAATTGTGGCAAGTTCTTGGTGGTATGGGGATACCAAGTCATCCTGTCTGTCTCCTAAGTAATCTGTATAACAACCAAGTAGCAACAGTAAGAACAGGCCACGGAACAACCGACTGGTTCAAGATTGGGAAAGGCGTACGGCAGGGTTGTATACTCTCACCCAAACTATTCACCTTGTATGCAGAACACATCATGCGACGTGTGGGGCTTGACGAATCCAAAGCTGGAGTTAAAATGGTTGAAAGAAACATTAACAACCTTATATATGCAGATGATACCACTTTGATGACCGAAAGTGAGGAGGAGCTGAGGAGCCTTCTAACCAAGGTGAAAGAAGAAAGTGCAAAAGCTGGGTTGCAGTTAAACATAAAAAACCCCAAGATTATGGCAACCAGACTGACTGATAACTGGCAAATAGAGGGAGAAAACGTAGAGGCAGTGACAGACTTTGTATTTCTAGGTGCGAAGATTACTGCAGATGCACACTCTGCTCTTCACGGCGCTCCATGCAGTCATGCCGGCCACACGACCTTGGAGATGTCTATGGACAGCGCTGGTGCTTTGGCTTAGAAATGGAGATAATAATAATAATAATAATAATAGTAACACTTTATTTATACCCCACTACCATCTCCCCAAGGCTTACATGAGGCCGAACCCAAAATACAACAATACAAGCAATAACAATAACAATACAAGCAATTTAAAACAACAAAACAGTAAAACAATAACATAAACATTATCAAATAAGATGAATACCACCCCCCCCCCCCCCATAGTCGGACATGACTAGACTTAATGTCAGGGGAAACCTTTACCTTTAAAAAAATACCCAGCTCTCTAAGCTGTTCCTCATAAGGCTTGATTTCCAATCTTTTGACTATTTTGGTCAACCTTCTCTGTACACTTTCCATCTTGTCCATCTCCTTCTAGAAGTGCTCTGCCCAGAACTGCACACAGGGCTTTTCCAGGTGAGGTTTGATCAAAGCAAAATAGAGCTGAACTATAACTTCCTCAGTTTACACACTGTATTCCTATTGATGCAGCGTAGAATCGTATTGGCTTTTATAGGTGCCGTGTCACGCTGTTGACTCATGTTTAGCTTGTGGTTTACTGAGTCTCCTAGATCCCTTTCACATGGACTTTTTCAAGCCATGTTTGCATTTTTTCGGTTGCTGGAGTAGCCAGGTGGGCCGACCTTTCACTACTTCGGCCCTTTTTTAGGTGTCTTTTACTGTGTGACGATGTGTGTGTGTGTGTGTGTGGGGGGGGGGAATATTTTCTTTTAAATCTTTTTACTGCCTTGTATTGATGTATTTTCTCCTTTTTAAATTGGCTGGGGCTTTCTTGTGAGCTTTTTCCTTGAGGCTTTTATATTACAGGCTTGAGACACTCTTGTAGTAAACGAAGTAACAAAGTTTATTTATAGCTTCTGGCTCCAACGCTTATGGTTACATTTGTGTGTTCTGTTACAGTCTTGAGTCTTACATTCAATATCATTCACTTAGTTAACTTTTCTTATCAAACTTCAACTGTTTCACATCAACAAATATGTTACTTTTTCATACATTCTTGACAGAACTATATTCTGTCTTAAACCACACTGGCACTTCTTTATTTTCCTTAAAACTTAAGCTCCATTTTCCTAACTGCTTTTCTCTTACAGAAGTTCCTAACTGTCCTTCACAAACAGGAATCCCTAGCTGAAACTTTTTGACTCTCTAACTGCCTATTTTTAAGCTTAACTCCGCCCTAGCTCTCTTCTCCCCAACTGCCATTCTGGCTCAGTGGCCCTTTCAAATCCTGGCCTATACTCATCTGCATACGACCAATCGGCTGCACATATGCAAATTAATCTTGTCTCTACTATTGCTACCCTATTTCTGCCAATTCTGCCACATTGCAACATAGAGCTGTACATCAAAAATTTAACATAGATCAACAAATTTGCTACACCAGGGTTAGAAACATAGCATTGTAGAGTTGGGAGAGACCCAAAGGTCATCTAGTCCAATTTCCTTCTGCCATGCAGGAAGATACAAGCCAATCACTCCCAACAGAAGACCATCATGCCTCCATTTAAAAACCTCAAGAGAAGGAGACTCTGACATAGTCTGCAGATGCGCATTCCACCATTGAAAGAGCTCTCACTGTCTCTAAGTTCTTACTCGTGGTTAGGTGAAATCTCTTTCCTTGCAGTTTGAATCCATTGCTTCATGTGAAAAAGACACTTATATCATCCCCATATCCTTCTGGGTTGATTTTCCTTCCCATCCTCCCCCTCTCACCAAAAAGACCAAGGGTAGGATGACATTTTATAAACAGAAGAAACTCTGTGTGGGAGAGAAAATATCTGGCTGAGCAGAAGTGTCTTTCAAACCCAGCACTCCAGAAATAGGCTCTTTCTGGCACTTGCTATGACAGATCTCAGTTTCAACACAGGAACCCTTGGCTTCCTCCAAGGAGGGATGTGTTAGTCTGACGATGGTGGAGCAAAAGACTGAGCTTATATTATAGTTTCCCTTTATCATGCAAAACAGATGTCTAAACACTAAGCAAGGGCCTCACCTCTATTTTTTTTATGTCTGATGTCTTATAAGAGTCATTATTTCAACATCACCACTATCATGCAATCTAGCAGGGCAAGTTTAACAGGAAAACTATGAGGGTTATTCGGAAAGGAGCCCCTGGTGGTGTAATGGGTTAAACCCTTGTGCCGACAGGACTGTTCAGCTATTTCAAAGTTTCCTGCTTGGGGGGGGGGGGGGGGGGATGGCATGATCATCAGCATAGATGAAACTCTTTGTCTCTTCTGGCAGTGACTAGTTCTTTGTGTAAAAGTTAACTTACTTACTAGGCTTGGGTAACCACGGAAAAATTTGGTTCTAAACTCGTTTTGTTTTTAGGGGGCCCTTGCGTTTCGTTTTTTTTAATAATTCTGAAATTTTCCTTTAAAATTTTTCAAAATTTACGAAGTTTCGTAAAATTACGAATCGATTTGTTAATGGCGGACGAGATTGCGCAATATGCTAAAAAACCCTCCAAATGGGACAGGAGGAACTTCTGAAGCTTCCCTCTCCCTCTGTTGTTGACTGTTGGTGTGATAAAACAAACAACAACTATAAAACTTGCACCAGACATGCGAAAATAATTACGAAATAATTACGAAATAAGTACAAAAAAATTGAAAAAATTGTTTCGAATCTTAATTGCTCCTCACAGTATTCCTGCATGGCTCAATATTGGATCGTAAGCTAATTTAAATATGAATTAATAACGAATTACGAAATTAAGGAACGAAACCGCCCAAGCCTATTACTTACTTGTCCGAGTAGGATAGTCTTCCAGGATCAGTGTACTGGCGGTGGGTCCATAGGTCACTGTGGAGCCCTATTCTTGATATGCATCTTCTCCCACAGTAAGGGCATTGGTTTCCAAGTGGAAGGCAGTCCCGGTCAGGGTTGGCTTGATGCGCCTTCCTCTTGGCACGTTTCTCTCTTAGTTAGTAGATCAAAGCCTATTTGAGTCAGTGGGCCAAAGCTAGTGTCGTCCTGAGGAGAGTGAGTAGGTTGAAGCCTGGTAGAGTTAGTGGGCCAAAGCTAGTGTTGTTCTGAGGTATGTGAGATAAACCTCTGTGTGAGAGAAGCTTCTTGTAAGAAAGCTCCAATCTGAAGGCTGCTATGTGTAAAGCTACTGTGTATTCAGAGGTGGCCCTAGGTAATTTTCAACGGTAAGCAAACAGTATTTTGGCCCCCCCCCCAACCAATCATTGATATATATTTCTGTTCGTCGTGGGAGTTCTGTGTGCCATATTTGGTTCAATTCCATCATTGGTGGAGTTCAGAATGCTCTTTGATTGTAGGTGAACTATACATCCCAGTAACTACACTTGCCGCACTTGCTCCCTTGCCTGGCCCGCTTTGGGTCCAGAGGCGTGCCTGAAGACCCCGGCGTGTGCACCAAAAGTCACCTCTTCTCCTGACTTTCTCCTCAGCCATTGGGACCGAGAGAGAGAGAGAGGTGGAGATCCCCACCTTTCCTGAAGGTAGGCGCAAAAACAAAGGAGGGGGCGGACGTGGGAGATACCTCCAGCCGGAGGGGCTCTCTCTCTCTCTCTCTTGGTCCCAATGGCTGAAGAGAAAGTCAGGAGAAGAGGCGACTTTTGGTGCGCATGCTGGGGTCTTCAGACACGCCTCCGGACCCGAAGCGGGCCAGGCACGGCGACTCCACCCCTTGGCCCACCCGCGGATTGGGGAGAGGAGAGGAGGCGAGTGGAGCGCCGGGGGATCGGGAAAGGGAGCCGGTCATGGGGAAGGGATCGAACGCGGAGAACGATTGAGCGTTGGCTCTGCTCAAGCACCCAGTGGCCAGGTGGAGCAGGAACAAGAGGGGCTAGACGAGGCTCAAGGGTCCGGCCCCTTTGGGAAGAGGATCACCCGGCAGCGAGGCAAGAAAGCCGAGGCTCCCCCCCGGACGGCTAGGGCTATTGTGAGCTGAGGGGGCGCTCCTCAAGTGGTGGTCGAGGGGCATTTACAGAGGCGCCTCTGCGCCCCTGGTAAAAAAAAGTGTTCTGCTACCGCTTACTTCGCGTAATGGACGAGCCGCCCCTGTGTGTATTTGTTTATTTGTGTTATGGAGACCTTGTTGTTGTTGTTTTAAATAGTGCAGCTTTATTAATTTATTACAAAGAAAAGCCTTCTATGGAAGAGATGACATTGGTCTGTATGTTTTTGTGCTTTGTATCACTTTTGGCTACAGTGCTGGGTCACGCTGCTGCTGCTAAGTTACTCTGTTATACATTTATGAGGAGGGTCGTTTGTTAATAAGCCCACTTGGCCAACATGAGGTAAATATGGCCAACTACTTACAGCACAGAAAAGTTACTTTCTTGGACTACAACTCTCGGAGCTCCGCAGCAGCAAAGTGGCTTTTTGATTCTGGCAGCCGTTGTCCAAAAATAGTTTTTCCAAGTCTAATACTGGTGCCGTGCGACTGAAAGCTACCTCCTGCCCCACATTAGAGCGACACTTGGAAAGATCATCTAGAGATTACAACTTCCAGATTCTCCCAGGCAGTATGCTTCATATGGGATTCTGGGAGTTGTTATTCCTTAAACATAACTTTTCCCAGTTCTGCCTTACTATATGCAAGAGCAATTTTCATTTCTGCAGGAAATGTCCTAGTCTCTTGGGGACGTCTTTTATTGTGGTGGAAGAGCTGGCGGGGATAAAAGAGGCTCAAAGTGTCCCGAACACTTTCCGTGCCCAGAGGACAATTAATTCCTCCAGCAAGACGAGTCTCTTGAAACCTCCTGATACCAGCTTTTACCGTCAAGTAAGATCTAGAGCCTTTGACCTACGTGGTACAGAGAGAGGACAGAACATTATTTTACTGTTGGAGAATTGGTTTTATTATTAGAATCTTCTAAGCCATTTTAACAGGATGAAGTTTAAAGTACATAGTTATAGAACCCCAGTGAGCCATTCAGGCTTTTGTGTCTATACTGTTTCTCTCCACTTTTTCTTTCCTCGAATTTCAGTTGAGATGCACTCATGAACCATTTGTTCTGTGTATATCTTCCCCCCTTTTTTCTGGGTTTCTCTGGCATGTAACTTCTGCAAACAAATGTTTTCAACATCCCCACATTCCTTTCCTGTATACACTATAATCCTTCTTTGATGTAAACATTGATATGTTAAAATATGCATTGCAACCATCTAGTTTTTCCTTGATGGATTTCCTTGTTTTGGATTTGCATTCTTTCATAAATTTGTTGCATGTCTTCAAATAGTTTCTGAGTGCTGGTGACTCCAGGGCAAACTTATCATGGGGTTTTCTTGGAAAGATTCATTCAGGGATGGTTTGTCTTTGGCTTGCTCAAAGTGACCAACGGGTATTCATTAGACCTGGGTAACAACGCAAAAATTTGTTTCTAAAATCGATTTGTATTTGGGGTTTTTTTTTGTTTTGATATTTAAAATAATTACAAAATTTTCCCTTAAAAAAGTTCGGTATTTACGAAATTTCATTAATATTTACAAAACATTTTGTAAAGATGGCGCCCTTTTTTTCCAATATTTTTTAAATATTTTTTTAATTTAATTATTAATTTAGTAGAATAGGGAGGAGAAATTATTATTAAGGAGGGAAGGCAGGCACTCACTCTGGCGGGCCCTCAAGCGCTGCCGCCGAGTCGGGCCCGGCTCCTCCGAAGCAATGCGAAATTGGGAGAAGGGCTCCCCAAAGGCCATCTAGCCCAGCCCTCCGCTAAGGAATTGGGAGAACGAAGCACAGCCCTCCGCTAAGGAATTGGGAGAATGAAGCACACCCACCGCAAAGGAAGGAGGGACGGGCCGCCTTCCCGCTGAGGGTCGCTCGCCCTCTCGCTCGCCCTCTCGCTCGCCCTCTCGCTCGCTTGCTCAGCCGGCGCCTTCCCCGCCCTCTCCTCCTCCTCCTCCTCCTCCTCCTCTTTCAGGCTCTGCCTCTGACTGGCTAAGAGAGGAGAGAGAGGAGAGCTCCCAGCAAGCATCGCCAGGCCATCTTGCGTATTTCCGAAATGGACGGAAATACAAAATTTTTTGGCGCCTGCCGTTTCGATATTTAAAAACACTTCCGGGTTTAAAAATAAGTTTTGTAATCGTTTTGTAATTGCTAAAATTAACGAATATTTAACGAATTACAAAATTAATGAACGAAACCGCCCAGGCCTAGTATTCATGACTATATAGTAAGGCAAATCAGGCTCCTGGGAGACGGAACACTGACTTCTCTGGTTGAAGTAGTCTGCAGTTCCTTTTATGTTCCTTGATTCGTGTTTGGGCACTGCTGTATTTGATGGTTCCTATGTAGACTTGTTCACAGCTACATGGTATACGATAGACTCCTGCAGAGATGAGAAGACCTCACAATTTATTTATTTGGTTTACTTTTACCCCGCCCTTCTCACCCCGAAGGGGACTCAGGGCGGCTTACATATCCAAGGCCCAATTCGATGCCCGTAACATACAACAATGATAAAAACACAATAGCACGAAATAGCAAACAACAACAGTACATCATATCCATACCCGATAAAACCAATAAAACCCATAAAATATTTCATACAAACCGATACAAACCAATTACTCCTTATTGCCGGTCAATATTCGCTATCTCATAGTTCAGAGTTCATTCCACAGTTATCAGTCCTGCCGGTCCTATTTGTCTGGTTGTCCTTACTTAGTTGGCACATTGCCCGAAGGCCTGGTCCCACAACCATGTCTTTATCTTCCTCCTGATGGACAGGAGTGATGTCGATGTTCTGATATCCGCCGGGAGTGAGTTCCACAGGTGAGGGGCCACCACTGAGAAGGCCTTTCTCCTCGTCCCCACCAGCCTCACTTGGGAAAGCGGTGGGGTCGAGAGCAGGGCCCCCTCAGATGATCTTAAATTCCGTGGTGGGACGTAGAGGGAGATACGTTCAGACAGATACACTGGACCGGAACCGTACAGGGTTTTGTAGGTCAAAACCAGCACCTTGAATTGTGCTCGGAACTGAACTGGCAGCCAGTGGAGCTGACACAGCACAGGGGTGGTATGCTCTCTGTATGTTGCTCCAGTGAGCAGCCTGGCTGCCGCTCGCTGGACCAGTTGAAGTTTCCGAACCGTCTTCAAGGGCAACCCCACGTAGAGTGCGTTGCAGTAGTCTATCCGGGATGTGACAAGAGCGTGGACCACTGTGGCCAGATCAGATTTCCCAAGGTATGGGCGCAGCTGGTGCACAAGTTTTAATTGTGCAAAAGCTCTCCCGGCCACCGCTGAAACCTGTGTTTCCAGGCTCAGCGATGAGTTATCTTCCTCTTGAAGGACAGGAGTGATGTCGATGTCCTGATATCCGCCGGGAGTGAGTTCCACAGGTGAGGGGCCACTGCTCCTCGTCCCCACCAGCCTCACTTGGGAAAGCGGTGGGGTCGAGAGCAGGGCCCCCTCAGATGATCTTAAATTCTGTGGTGGGACGTAGAGGGAGATACGTTCGGACAGATACACTGGACCGGAACCGTACAGGGTTTCACTCCCAAGCTGCGAACCTGAGGATGCCTGTCATAGATGCAGACAAAATGTCAGGAAAGAATGCTTCTGGAACATGGCCATACAGTCCGGAAAAAAACAACAATCCAGTGATTCCGGCCATGAAAGCCTTCAACAATACATTGACTATGGGAATTGTAATCCAGGGTTTCTTTAACCCCATCTTGCTATTTGTTTTTATCTTGCTTCCATTAAGCTACAGAGGTGTTTTATTTTCCTCTGAGTTATTTCTCAAGGAGCAATGACTTTTTAAAGATATTAATCATCTGCAACCAACACTCCAGGAGTTATCTTAATGCCTGTTTCTGAAGAAACGGAAGCATTTGCGGAATAATGCCCTGCAGATCTCCCTCATCTCCTCCTCCTCCTCTATTATTAGGTCTCTTATCCAGCTCAATCCTTGTCTTTTGTTTGCAGGGAGAAAAACAGTTCTTTAAAGACTCGCATCTGCTCTCCCTTGTTATAGCCAATTCCATGGCCATTTCTCATTTTCACCGTGGCATCTGCAATTCTTTAGACTGCATTGTGTGGAGAATATTAAGAAGTATGCAGCCCGGCCATGACATCATCATCTTCACCTTAGCTGATTTTGAAGCACTGGCTATTTTCTCTTTGGCCATAATTCATATGAAACAGTATTTGCATGACCAAGTTAAAATCTTCTTTCCAAGATTCCAGTCTCGAAGATTATAGCCTCTAAGAATCTTTAGGTCCTCCAGTGCAACTCTGTCGTCTGTGTGAACTATTTAGTACAGTGTTTCTCAACCTGGGGGTCAGGATCCGGGGGGAGGGGGTGTCAGAGGGGTCGCCAAAGACCATCAGAAAACACAGTATTTTCTGTTGGTCATGGGGGTTCTCTGTGGGAAGTTTGGCCCAATTATATCGTTGGTGGGGTTCAGAATGATCTTTGATTGTAGGCGAACTATAAATTCCAACAACTACAACTCCCAAATGTCAAGGTCTGTTTTCCCCAAACTCCACCTCTGTTCACATTTGGGAATATTGAGTATTCTTGCCGAATTTGGTCTAGATTAGTGGTTCTCAACCTGGGTCCCCAGATGTTTTTGGCCTACAACTCCCAGAAGCCCTAACAGCTGGAAAACTGGCTGGGATTTCTTTGAGTTGTAGGCCAAAAACATCTGGGGACCCCAGGTTGAGAACCACTGGTCTAGATCTATCATTGTTTGAGTCCACAGTGCTCTCTGGATATAGGTGAACTACAACTCCAAAACTCAAGGTCAATGCCCACCAAACCCTTCCAATATTTTCTCTTGGTCATGGGAGTTTTGTGTGCCAAGTTTGGTTCAATACCATTGTTGGTGGTGCTCTGAATGCTCTTTGATTGTAGCTGAACTATAAATCCCAGCAACTACAACTCCCAAATGACAAAATCAGTTCCCGCCAACCCTACCAGTATTCAAATTTGGGCGTATTGGATCATTGTGCCAAATTTGTGAATGAAAATGCATCCTGCGTATCAGATATTTATATTCTAATTTATAACAGTAGCAAAATTACAGTTGTGAAGTAGCAAAAAAAATGTTATGGGCACCACAACATTGTTCATTCGTTCAGTCGTCTCTGATTCTTCGTGACCTCATGGACCAGCCCACGCCAGAGCTCCCTGTCGGCTGTCACCACCCCCAGCTCCCTCAAGGTCAGTCCAGTCACTTCAAGGATGCCATCCATCCATCTTGCCCTTGGTGGGCATTAGGAAGGTTGAGAAACACTGATTTAGTGCCATTTGGTTGCATCCACAGTTTCACATAACTATGGTCTAGCCAGAAATGTATCCCTCGCAGATGCACCAATCTTACTATTATTCTGGATTCAGGTTTTGAGGCTTCACCATTATAGCACTATCATTTCACTTAAACTGGCATGTTTAATCCTCTGGAATCTGGGGAGCTCTGGTCCTTCACACAATTGCCAACTCAGGATGCCATAAGATGCAGCCCTGGCAGTTAAAATGATACCAGTAATGATGTAGTAATTGTTTTGCATGAAAGAGCCTGTAGTTCTGGGACTTGCAGTTTAGGGCCCCTAAATTCTAATGCTTCCCCAATCTACAAACCAAGGCTTCACCATGGAAATTAATTCTGCAGTATGAAAGGGCATTGTTGCAGATCAACCAGAGTCTGATGGTTTAACTGAAGAGTTAGAGAACTTTGTGAACTTTCCTGTGGCACAAAGCGATAGGCCCTCAAGTCTGGAAAATTCAGATCTGGTAAATGATGGTTCTCTCTGTGATGAAACAGGCTTGGAAATTACAGGGCTTCAATCAGGGGAGCCGGAAGTACCAATAGCAGATAAGGAACTGATTGAAGAGCTGAGTGATACTGAGGGTTCTCAGGAGAAACCACCTGTAGTTACAGAGATCAGTAAAAGTCTTTGTTTACAAATCAGAGCTGAAAATAGTTAGCATAGTTCAGAGAGATTATGTGGGAAAGTTGTGAAGAAAATTCACGGGAGACGTAATGCTTTCATGGGTATCTATTAAACAACAAGTTGTTTACCCTAAGGGTAGTTCAGGCAACGTCACATTGGAGCGAGAAGCTAAGCCTGAGTTCTCTGGTTCTTGGTTCAAGTCTAGCCTTGGTTTTGGATTTAATATATCCTGAAAATGGATAGCATAGTTCAGAGAGATTATGTGGGAAAGTTGTGAAGAAAATTCACGGGAGACGTAATGCTTTCATGGGTGTCTATTAAACAACAAGTTGTTTACCCTAAGAGTAGTTCAGGCAATGTCGCATTGGAGTGAGAAGCTAAGCCTGAGTTCTCTGGTTCTTGGTTCGAGTCAAGCCAAGTTTTGGATTTAATATATCCTGAAAGTATTCAATGTTCCTGTTCATGTATTCCTGTTCAAGTTTTTACTAGTTATACCTTCTTGCTTGTGGATTTATGCTGTTCCTGTGATTCCTGGCTGTTCCTGGACTTTGTCCCCTCTGTAAATTTATGAGACATTTAGATTACTGTTTGGCTATCACCTGTTGCAAAACCTTTTTTGGATTATATATCTTCCTTTCTTATTCCTGCTTTTATGTGTTTTACAATAAACTGTTTGCTTGTTTTGCTGGACTATTGTGTGGTGCAGTGGTCATAGGTGTTCCCAGGCCTGGAGTGCAACAGGCATTTACTTTCAAATCCCATTTCCTGGATATATATTTTTTCAAAATAGTCACAGTGTCTGGAAAAAAATACTCATTTCAAGCCTTCTATATTGACAAATATGTAGGGAATTTCCAGCCCATGTTCTCCGTTTATGTGGAAACGTGTCAAATACAGAGCAGGGTTCCTCAACAGAGCACAATCCACCCTCCACCTGCTGTGTGGATGCTGTCAGTGTAATCTAGAACCCTTATTCCGCAGGGTTCTAGATCTATTGAGGGGATGCTCAATCCTCTTCAGATATACCTCTGTCTCCATATAGAGACTAACAAGAGAGGTGGAAGAGCATCCTTTTCTTCCTACTGTACTTGTTACATCTCGAATAGATTACTGCAACGCGCTCTACGTGGGGTTGCCTTTGAAGACTGTTTGGAAACTTCAATTAGTCCAACGGGCAGCAGCTAGATTACTCACTGGAGCATCATACAGGGAGCATACCACCCCCCTGTTATGTCAGCTCCACTGGCTGCCGATCCAGTTCTGAGCACAATTCAAAGTGCTGTTTTTGATCTACAAAACCCTATACGGCTCCGGCCCAGCGTACCTGTCCGAACGTATCTCCTTCTACGTCCCACCTCGGAGTTTAAGATCTTCTGGGGAGGCCCTGCTCTCGGCCCCACCTTTATCACAAGTGAGACTGGTAGGGACAAGGGACAGGGCCTTCTCGGTGGTGGCCCCTCGCCTGTGGAATGCACTCCCTGGGGAAATTAGGTCATCAACATCCCTCCTCTCTTTCAGAAGGAAGTTAAAAACCTCGATATGGGACCAGGCCTTTGTGTAAGCTGGCAGATGGATAAAAGACAATGACGACCAGAGTAGGAAAGGACAATGACAATGCTGGATGGATTATGGATTTATGAATTGGCGAACGTTGGCCACAAGATGATTTTATTGCTGCTCTTGTATTAATTTGATTGTTTTAACTAGTTATAACTGTTGTCATTATATTGTATTTTGTATATTGTATTAAGTGAACTGTTGGGCATCGAATTGTGCCTTTTGTAAGCTACCCTGAGTCCCCCCTAGGGGGTTGAGAAGGGCGGGGTAGAAGCACTCCAAATAAATAATAAATAAAAGTTCCTCAAAGTAGACAGGAGCAAAGCGCACAGACAGCAATCTCCCAAAGTGGACGAAAGTGTGAGGCACAAGGCACGGAGCCTGCTCCCTTGAAGCTTTGTACTCTTGCGCTAGCGCTCCCTCTGGTGGTAGCTCTTATCTCAAAATGCTGCTTGCATGTCAAAGCAAAACCTGGGCTGAGTGACAGCTCTTAACTCGAAATGCTCTTAAGTTGGGACATTCTTAATTTGAAGTTCCACTATATAAAAATTCTATTTACTATCATTACGTCTGCTGTCGTGTAGTGGTTTGAGTGTGGAACGATGACTATGGAGACCAGGATTCGAGTCCATTAGGTGACCATGAGGAAGTCACACGATCTCAGCCCCAGAAAGCCCTTCTTTTTAGGCTCACATTAGGGCTGCCATATGTCGGAAACCTCCTGGAGGCACACAACAACATCTACTGCTAACGAACAGATGCAGTACCTCTATACATAGAGAGCCATGGTGGCAGAATGGCTGATTTATTATAAAATATTTGCCTTTTGTGTAACCGGTGACATGGTGAATCACAGATAGTTACGCTTGCAGGTTGGCACCAGCTTCCTTTATCGAATGGACACGTAGCAAGGCTTTGATTTTCTGATTTCTTATCTACAGGTGTGGTCAAAATTCAAAAGGGAAACTTCTGTTGACAAAAGGCAGGGTTACTTTTGTGTAATGTTTCTGCCTTTCCTTTCCTTTCTTCTTCTACCGGCATTTTTTTCTCTGAGAATGAAGAAGCTTGGACCTAAAAGCAGGAGTTTCGAATCATTTCACGTGCCCTTCGTTTGACTTTCTTCTGCTTTCATACTCTATCAGTGCCACAGGACTGAAGACCGACAGGTTGGAGGTTTGAATCCGGGGAGAGTGCTGATGAGCTCCTTTTGTCAGCTCCAGCTCCCCATGCAGGGACATGAGTGAAGCCTCCCACAAGGATGGTAAAACATCAAAACATCCGGGCGTCCCCTGGGCAATGTCCTTGCAGACGGCCAATTCTCTCACACCAGAAGCGACTTGCAGTTTCTCAAGTCACTCCTGACATGAAAGAAACCCACAAAAAACACCGTAAAGAGACTTCTCCTGAGTGCCAGATATTTACATTATTTTGTGCATTTCCTCTCTAGTTCCAGGTGCATTCATGCTTCATTTTTTAAAATTACCAGCTATAATTTTATTTCCAGTATTTAAAAGTTAATTTTGTGTTGTATTATAAATCTTTTAAGTTTTTTCCCCAAATGCTTTGTATAGTATACTCTGATGATGTCGCCCACTGTGGTTTGCACTCCACTAGAGAATCTATCTCATTGGGATACATTGGTGGTTCTCAACCTTCCTAATGCCGTGACCCCTTAATCCAGTTCCTCATGTTGTGGTGACCCCCAACCATAACATTATTTTCATTGCTACTTCATAACTGTAATTTTGCTAGTGTTATGAATCGTAATGTAAATATCTGATATGCAGGATGGATTTTCATTCACTGGACCAAATTTGGCACAAATACCCGATACGCCCAAATTTGAATACTGGTGGGGTTGGAGGAGATTGATGTTGTCATTTGAGAGTTGTAGTTTCTGGGATTTATAGTTCGCCTACAATCAAAGAGCTTTCTGAACTCCATCAATGATGGAATTGAATCAGACGTGGCCACACAGAAATCCCAAGACCAACAGAAAATGCTAGAATGGCTTGGTGGGCATTGACCTTGAGTTTGAGTGTTGTAGTTCACCTAAATCCAGAGAGCACTGTGGACTCAAACTGATCAATCTGGACCAAACTTGGCACGAACACTCAATATGTCCAAATGTGGACTCTGGTGGAGTTTGGGTAAAATAGACCTTGACATTTGGGAGTTGTAGTTGCTGGGATTTATAGTTCACCTACAATCAAAGAGCATTCTGAACCGCACCAATGATAGAATTAGGCCAAACTTCCCACACAGAACCTCCATGACTAACAGAAAATATTGTATATTCTGATGGTCTTCGGGGACCCCTCTGACACCCCCTCGCAACCCTGATCTAGAAACACTGATCTAGAAAGAACTGTGGACCCAAAAAATGATGGATCTGGACCAAACGTGGCACGAATACTCAATATGCCCAAATGTGAACACTGGTGGAGTTTGGGGAAAATAGATCTTGACAGTTGGGAGTTGTAGTTGCTGGGATGTATAGTTCACCTACAATCAAAGCGCATTCTGAACCCCACCAATGATAAAATTTATTTATTTATTTATTTATTTATTTGCTATACTTGTATACCGCTGTTTCTCAGCCTAGCCGGCGACTCAACGCGGTTTACAACAAAATACAACAATCAACAGTATACAATTTAAAACCATAAAAGCATAATACACAATATTCGCATATCAATAACAATCCAATGCATCTCCTAACTAAAATCGTGATCCAGTTTCGTCGTCCATATTACCAATCCTTTAATCATTACATTCATTGCACCGAATTAACCAAATGCCTGTTCGAACATCCAGGTTTTTAATCTTCTTCGGAACATCATCAGCGAGGGGGCTGATCTTACCTCCATGGGAAGGGCGTTCCAAAGCCGAGGGGCCACCACAGAAAAGGCCCTGTCTCTCGTCCCCGCCAGCCGCACCTGTGAAGCAGGCGGGATAGAGAGCAGGGTCTCCCCAGAAGATCTTAGGGACCTGGTGGGCTGATAGGCCGAGATACGTTCGGATAGGTAGGTTGGGCCAGAACCGTTTAGGGCTTTAAAGGCCAACGCCAGCACTTTGAATTGAGCCCGGTAGCAGATCGGCAGCCAGTGGAGCTGGTGCAGCAGAGGAGTTGTATGCTCCCAAATTGGGCCAAACTTCACACACTGAACCCCCATGATCAACAGATAATACCTTGTTTTTTGATCATCATTAGCAATTCCTCTGACACTTCCCTCGCCACCCCCCCCCCCCCCCCCCGAGTCCCAACCCCCAGGTTGAGAAATGCTGGGATAGATAAATAGATAGATAGGCCTAGTTACTGTTACCTGGGAGAATTTTTTTTAATGTACTTGAGTTGGGTTTTTGGAAATGTACACACAGTTGCTAGGCCCTTGGAAAGTAGAGCTGTTGTGCATTTTAAAAAAAGAACATAGCTTTTTCTGAGAAAATGGAATCATTCTCTTTTTGTGTACATAGTTGGGAGAGCAAATGCAATTGCAAAACTTGTGGTCGGGATTGGGGAAGAGTTTTGTTCATTTCATGTCTTGCTAAGAACTCACCAAGTTAGCACTTCCTGAAAAATAGGCAAACCAGAATATATTATTTTATTTATTTATTTGAATTGTATACCGCTACTCCCAATTTGGCTTGGAGCGATTTACAGCAGTAGATTAAAACAATACAATTAACTTTAAAATACAATTATCCTTTGGCGTTGACACTTCACAAAATTTCGAGACAGTTTTCCAACAGAAAATTGCATACATAAAAGGGAAGCGTGCACCCAGATGTATACATTAATGGACAAAACCCACAAATCAGCATTTTTTGGGGGGAGGAGTGATTATGTTACATATACTTCTGTTAAAAATATGTGCATTAGAAAAAGCACATGCATACATATTTGCATGCATTTTCACTGAAAACTATTTTTGTCAACTTTTTCTTGTGAATTAAAAATAACTTGTCCATCCTTCATTAATGGCAACATTTGTGGAGTAATGCAAAATAAACCACATGTTGTTCACGTTTGATCACTTGACACACTGCCTTGCCAGAGAAAGAAAAATATGCCATGTAGGTGAACAGTAAAGAACAAGTAGTTCACTCTTTGTAGTTCAGAACAACATATGTACAACATGATCAGTTGCATCAACACATAATGTCCATTTATGCGAGATTTAAAATGACCAGGGAGGAGGGAGCAAGCTTGTTTTCTGCTTCCTTGGAGACTAGGACGCGGAACAATGGCTTCAAACTACAAGAGAGGAGATTCCATCTGAACATTAGGAAGAACTTCCTGACTGTGAGAGCCGTTCAGCAGTGGAACTCTCTGCCCCGGAGTGTGGTGGAGGCTCCTTCTTTGGAAGCTTTTAAGCAGAGGCTGGATGGCCATTTGTCAGGGGTGATTTGAATGCAATATTCCTGCTTCTTGGAAGGGGGTTGGACTGGATGGCCCATGAGGTCTCTTCCAACTCTTTGATTCTATGATTCTATGATCTTTCTCTGTCCGTGTAGATAAACTCCCTCAGCAGCTCATGAATGAGAGCACACTCCAAACTTGGTTTTGCTCCGCTTCTCTCTTCTAAACTGTTTCTCTGTGCACCTGCATAACTCAAGCCTGAACAAAAATGTAACAGTATCCAAAAGACCCAGGCTCAGCTATCTCCCCGGGCATTGTAAAATCAGCTTCATGCATCTTATTTTGCAGTTGACACACACACAGAGAGATTCATTGCATGCTCCAACAATATGCACTGCCCATTGTCTGAGCACTTGATCTAAATCATTTGGCATTTCATGGAGATCCACTATTCATGTCTGAAATACTCCAGAGCATTGCATTCAGAGACTGAAATTGCTGCAATCCCTTAGCACTGCTATGCAGGTTAGGTATGATGGGAATCACAGTGTGGTTGAACTGTAATTCCCACCATTTCTAGCCCGCATAGCAGTGCTGAGGAATTGCAGCAATTTCAGTCTAAGAATATCTACCGGTTAACCCAGGGGTCCTCAAACTTTGTAAACAGAGGGCCAGGTCACAGACCCACAAACTGTTGGAGGGCCGGATTATAATTTGAATAAACATGAATGAATCCCTATGCACAGTGTTGCATATTTGTGTTGCAAAAAACCCCCAAAAACACACACACACACACACTTTAAAAGAATACAATACTTAAAATGAAGAATAATTTTAACAAATATAAACTTTCTAGTATTTTAATGGGAAGTCTGGGCCTGCTTTTGGCTGATGAGATAGGATTGTTGTTGTTGTGAGCTTTCAAGTCATTTCAGACATAGGTTGACCTGAGCGAGGGCCAGGTAAATGCCCTTGGAGGGCCGTATCCGGCCCCTGGGCCTTAGTTTGAGGACCCCTGGGTTAACCCATGCTTTAGACCAGAAGAACATTTTCCCGCTGCGGAGCCTTTTTTTAAGCAAAAGTTTCTTGTGGAGCCCCAAGAAATGTTTATATATTCTATTCTATTCTATTCTATTCTATTCTATTCTATTCTAGCCGTCCCCTGCCATGCATTGCTGTGGCCCAGTCTGTGTATATGTTTTATGTGTGTATATGTGCTTATTAGGCCTGGGTAACAACGGAAAAATTTGTTTCTAAAATTGATTCGTTTTTTGGGGTTTTTTGCGTTTCGTTATTTAAAATAATTACAAAATTTTCCTTTTAAAAAGTTCGATATTTACGAAATTTCGTAAACGTGAAAAAAATTACAAAACATTAACGAATCGATTTCCGAAACAATAACGAATCGATTCGTTAATGGCGGACGCGACCGCGAAATATGCTAAAAAACCTCCAAAAACTTCTGAAGCTTCCCTCTCCCTCTGTTGTTGACTGTTGGTGTGATATTATAATTTTTTTTACTAATTAAACAAAAAACAACCATAAAACTTGCCCCACACATGCGGAAATAATAACGAAACGACCTCAAAACAATAACGAAACGAATACAATAACGAAATACGAAGCATTTACAAAACTATTTAAAAATTCGTTTTTTTAAAAAATTGCTCCAGAATGGTTCGTTATCGTTTTGTAATTAAAAAAATTAACGAATTATTAACGAATTACGAATTAACGAAACGAAACCGCCCAGCCCTAGTGCTTATATATTTGTGTATATGTGTATATGTGTGTTTGCGTATATATATGTGGTTTTGAGCATGCATTGTAATGTGATTTTTGATTTTTGGCATTTGAAATCTCTTCCACTGTGTTTTTCAGGGTTTTTTTGAGTGATGGTCACTCGTTGGCCTGGTAGGTGTATTGTGTCCAAATTTGGTGTCAATTCGTCCAGTGTTTTTTGAGTTGTGTTAATCCCACAAACAAACATTACATTTTTATTTATATCTATATCTTGGAGGGGACGAGAGACAGGGCCTTCTCAGTGGTGGACCCCTGGCTGTGGAATTCCCTCCCCAGCAGAATTAGATCGGTCCCCTCCCTCTGGACCTTTACAAAGCATGTAAGACATGGCTGTGGGACCAAGCTTTCGGATAGCAATATAGTGCAAAAAATGGATATGAATATGTGCGATGACAACTGGAATGGCTCCGGATTACAATATTGGACTGTGTTTTTTAATACTGCTCCTTTTTTGAAGGTCCGTGAGATGTTATGAACCGTTCATTCTGCTGAGTAACTTGACCCGGGTTGACTTTCCTCCTTTCCCTGCCCTTTCTGGGATCTGAGTGCCCCAGATAAGTGTAGGTTGGTGGAAGGAAGTGGAGAGATAAGGACAACGTGGCTCCACATCCATCTCACCGTTCCCTCCCCTTACAATCAGCTCTTTGCTTCCGTCATTGCGACTTCAATGTGACAGACTCTGAAATAAGCCTGGAAGAAGAATCATGCACTTAGTATTTGCAAAACTGGGTAGATTTGGAACAAGTCTGCCCTTTGTGACTGGCAGTAGGTCATGAAATTGGTTGGATTTGCTCATTGTGGATCTAATTTTAGAGCCCGCGGAGGCATAACATCTTTTCTATTTGATTTCTAGAGATGAATACTTGGCTCCTATGGGATTTCACAGTCTTTGAATATTTATAGCACAAAATCTTGATTTATATTTTACTTAAGCTAGTTAATACTTTCAGTCCTTCTGCAATATAGTAAAGCAACCATTCCAAGCTTTCTGTTTTCCAGAAGAACTGGGTTCTACTCCCATTTTCTCCATGTGGCCAGTGATACTTTCAAGTCTCATCACCTGAATGTGGTATTTCTATTGATACGGTCCAGAATTGCATTTACCTTTTAAGCTCTGTATCACACTCCTGACTCACATTTTGCTTTTGTATAAAATGTACTAGTACTTTTACTTCTTCCTGGTTACCTTTACTCATTAGAAAGAGGGTTTATGTAACATTTAGAGAAACTTTTCTCTCGTTTTAAGTCACTTGGCTCCAGGTTCCCTAAGGTTGAGTGTCAGGATAAATGGTACAGGTTCTACTAATCCTGGCAGTGAAGTTGGTATCTAATTTTGATTAATATGAGTGGGCTTATTAACAGAAGCCCCTCCCCATACATGTACAGCAAAGTAACTTGTTAGCAGCCACGTGACCCAGTGTTGTATGACTGCCTGTTCAGCCTGTGATTGTGTCCAATATATATGCTGATGCTCATGATGGGAATGGGGATGATGTTCCTGATGGTTTTTCTGTGCCTGAGTCAAGTTCCGGCCTTGCTGAGAGGCCCAAAGTTTCTCATGAATGGAGTGTTTCTCCTGTACATTCCCAAGGTCAAATTCCTGGGAGAGGCCCACAGCAGTCTTTCTCTGAGAAACTGTCTTCTGAGCATGATTTGTCCGGTACAGAATTTAATGTGTTTGAAGATAGTAAACAAGACTTTTGTCAACTAAGGCAAAGTTCTCAAGACGGGTGGAGGTCAGTCCATCTGCTAGAAAAGAGAGGTAAGAAATCCTTATCTGGTTGTAAGGGCAAACAGAATGCTTTCCTTTCGGTTCATGGGAAAGGAAAAGCTTTTTATCAGGGGTCCTCAAACTTTTTAAACAGAGGGCCAGGCCACAGTCTCTCAAACTGTTGGAGGGCCGGATTATAATTTGAAAAAATACGAATGAATTCCTGTGCACACTGCACATATCTTATTTGTAGTGCAAAGAACACTTTAAAACAATACAATTATTAAAATGAAGAACAATTTTAACAAATATAAACTTATTAGTATTTCAGTGGGAAGTGTAGGCCTGATTTGGTTGATGAGATAGAGTTGTTGTTGTTGTTGTTGTTGTTGTGTGCTTTCAAGTCGTTTCAGACTTAGGTTGACCCTGAGTGAGGGCCGGGTAAATGATCTTGGAGGGCCGTATCTGGCCCCCGGGCCTTAGTTTGAGGACCCCTGCTTTATATGATACAATGAAAGGATTCTAGCTCAGTCTCATCAACACTGGAGTTTCATGATGGTCTTGTTTCCAAGTAGACTTCTGGTTTCATGTTTCAAGTTTTGCCAGGTTCCTGTTCTGGATCTCCATGCTGCCTTGTTCCTTCAGGTTTTGCATCTTTGGATCTTGCGTTTTTACCTTTGTACCCTCAAGTTCATCAACTATCTGTACTTTTTGGAAAATACTGTTTTGGACTATATTGTTTCTATCATTTTTATAGCTTTGTTTACATATATCCTTAAATAAACTGCTTGCTGATTTTACTATACTGGTGTGTTGTTTAAGGACAGAAATGTTCCTGCTATGGGATGCAACACCTATTATAGTAGGTTCTTGTAGGTTTTTTCGGGCTATAGGGCCATGTTCTAGAGGCATTTCTCCTGACGTTTCGCCTGCATCTATGTTCTAGAGGCATTTCTCCTGACGTTTCGCCTGCATCTATGTTCTAGAGGCATTTCTCCTGACGTTTCGCCTGCATCTATGTTCTAGAGGCATTTCTCCTGACGTTTCGCCTGCATCTATGGCAAGCATCCTCAGAGGTAGTGAGGTCTGTTGGAAATAGGAACAGACCTCACTACCTCTGAGGATGCTTGCCATAGATGCAGGCGAAACGTCAGGAGAAATGCCTCTAGAACATAGATGCAGGCGAAACGTCAGGAGAAATGCCTCTAGAACATGGCCCTATAGCCCGAAAAAACCTACAAGAACCTAGTGATTCCAGCCATGAAAGCCTTCGACAATACACCTATTATAGTGTTTGGAAATTGATTTATTGCCATTTCTGGTTGTAGTGTTTTGTTTTTTTTTTACAATGTAACTTCTAATATTAACTTGACATGTTACTGGTTGTATTTCCAATCATTTAGCAAAATGTCATTGAGACTTTTCAGAAAATGGCATAAAATTTGGACAATGTCAGTCAAATTAACTATGAGTTATTGCACTACTAGCACTCCAACGTTATTGCACCGAGTGACTCCAATGCTAGTCGTGTTACTTATTGAAGAGAGTAGAATATTTTTGACTCTCTCTAATTGGAACAATCTAGCTGTGATGTCCTTCGGGAAGGGCAGCCCCACAAGGACTGAATCCTTTTTCTTCCTCTTTATATATAAATCTAATGTCTCAGCTATTAGCAGCCACTTCTAGCTTGGCATTCAGTATCTGGGACAATGGCAGGCCATTTTCTGGGTCACATTGTTCAAAAAAGGAGGCAAAGTATTGGTTACTCAGCTGTGATTGCATCTACAGAAAACTGTTCTGGAGCCTGCAGATGTGTCTTGTGGCTTTTAGTCTCCAGTGGTCTTTTCTGGTGCGGTGTGCACCAGAAGACCAGAAATTTCCTGATCTGTGCTTTATCTCCTTCATCATTTCATATTTTATAGCCACTTTAAAAACAAAATGTTCATTAGCACGATTGCAAGGGTTCTCGTGGAAGCCCCGGAGAGGTATAATTAGAGTGTCTGAGTGGGAAAATATATGAGCAACATTTTGGCAGATTCTTCCTCCGGAGCTTCAGATTTTAGCATGTGCTGTGCCTGCTTGCCACGGAATCCCTTGAAAGTGTTTTTAGATCTGTTGCATCCTGTATAATAATATATCTAAAGAAGGGAGCATTCTTGCTAGTGACTAATTGTCCTTCTAAAGAAGCCCTTCTCTTGGCTTCTAAAAGGATCTTGAATTTGTGGGCTTCAGGATATGACTTTTAGCTTCCAAACCAGAGTGTCAGGATATGACTTATAGCTTCCAAACCAGAGTGTCTTCATAGGACGATGCGGAAATTGGCACTGGAGGTCCCTGTAGGACAGTGGTTCTCAACCTTCCTAATGCCACGACCCCTTCATACAGTTCCTCATGTTGTGGTGACCACCAACCATAACATTACTTTCGTTGCTACTTCATAACTGTAATTGGGCTACTGTTATGAATCATCATGCAAATATCTTAATACGCAGGTCTATTTTCATTCACTGGACCAAATTTGGCACAAATACACGATATGCCCAAATTTGAATACTGGTGGGATTGGGGGGGGGGGGGGGGGAAATTGATTTTGTCATTTGGGAGTTGTAACTGCTGGGATTTCTAGTTCACCTACAATCAAAGAGCATTCTGAACTCCACCAATGATGAAATTGAACCAAACTTGGCACACAGAACTCCCATGACCAAAAGAAAATACTGGAAGTGTTTGGTGGGCATTGACCTTGGGTTCTGGAGTTGTAGTTCACCTACATCCAGCAAGCACTGTGAATCCAAACTCCAATGGATTTGGATCAAACTTGGCACGAATGCTCAATATGCCCAAATGTGAACAGTGGTGGAGTTTGGGGAAAACAGAATTTGACATTTGGGAGTTGTAGTTGCTGGGATTTATAGTTCACCTACAATCAAAGAGCATTCTGAACTCCACCAACGATGGAATGGAACCAAACTTGGCACACAGAACTCCCATGACCAACAGAAATTACTGGAAGGGTTTGATGGGCATTGATCTTGAGTTTGGGAGTTGTAGTTCAACTCCCAAACTGTGGATTCAAACAATAATGGATCTGGACCAAACTTGGCACGAATCCTCAACTGACTTTGAGTTTGGGAGTTGTAGTTCACCTACATCCAGAGATCATTGTGGACTCAAACAATGATAGATCTGGACCAAATTTGGTGTGAAAAGTCAATATGCCCAAATGTGAACACTGGTGGAGTTTGGGGAAAATAGACCTTGACATTTGGGAGTTGCAGTTCCTGGGATTTATAGTTTACCTACAACCAAAGAGCTCTGAACCCCACCGACAGAATTGGGCCAAATATCCCACATAGAACCCCCATGACCAACAGAAAATATTGTTTTTTGATGGTCTTTGGTGACCCCTCTGACACTCCCACACGATTTCATTCATGGTTTTTTTCCCCAAATTATAATCTAGCCCTCCAACAAATATACAGGGACTGTGACCTGGCCCTCTGTTTAAAAAGTTTGAGGACCCCTGATCTAGAGTTTTGGAGTTCGATGCTATCTGTACTCAGATGACGTCTGACTCTATCATTCATTTCCACCAGATGCTAAGGAGACTGTCCAGGGCGTGAACCAGTACCTGACTACTGTGACAGTCTGGATGAGGGCAAACAAATTGAAGTTGAATCCTGACAAGACAGAGGTCCTCCTGGTCAGTCACAAGGCTGAACAGGGTATAGGTTTACAGCCTGTGCTGGATGGGGTTACACTCCCCTTGAAGGTGCAGGCTCACAGCTTGGGAGTCCACCTGGACTCATGGTTGTCCATGCTTGCGTTACATGCAGGATAGACTACTGCAAGGCACTTTACAAGGGGGTTGCCTTTGAAGACGGTTCAGAAGCTTCAGATAGTTCAACGAGAGGCAGTCAGGTTAATAACTGGGCCGGCATACAGGGAGCACACAACTCCCATGTTACATTAGGTCCACTGGCTGCCTGTTTGCTACCGGGTACAATTCAAAGTCCTGGCTTTGGTCTATTGAGCCAAACTTGTTAGAAACCAGTGGATCTGTTTTAGTAGGGACATAGTATGTTCCCTATAGCTAGCCCCAGTTAGTACTCTGGCAGCCAACCTTTGCACTAACTTCACTTTCTGAACAGTCTTCAAAGGAATTTCTTTAAGACTTTAGGGCTGTTTCCCTCAGATGCTGAAAGGCTGAGAGGCTGCAAGCTCCCAGCCAGAGCTTTGGGAATTTTCCCCTGGAATGTCTTGAGAAATGAAGTTTTTCTGCAGGTGAAGCTTGTCTACGTCCTCTAACTTAGCTTTCCTCACTAAGACAAACTAAAAATGGTCCCCTCTTCCCTTCCCATCTCCCTGGGAGAAGGG
Source organism: Anolis sagrei (assembly GCF_037176765.1). NCBI lineage: Eukaryota > Metazoa > Chordata > Lepidosauria > Squamata > Anolidae > Anolis > Anolis sagrei. The sequence goes on from NC_090034.1 coordinate 72,047,594, forward strand.
GGGGGGGGATCCAAACTTAACAATGATAGACAGGTGGCTTGCCCTATGACTGCAAACCAAAGGAAGCCACCTTTTTGCAGAATCCCTGAAACTTTGGAATGCATGCAAACACTTAATAGAAAGAAAATAAAGTTGGAGCTCCTGGTACAGACGTACCAGCACAACTGTAGTGTTATTCAGTTTGTTGTTTTTATTTGTGTTATTTTCTGTTAACAATTTAATTGAAATATTTTAAAAATGCCTAGTTCATACATCTTCTTCTTTCCCCTCTCACACTCAGGAACTGCCTATTTTTAATGTATTGTCGAAGGCTTTCATGGCCGGAATCCTTGGGTTGTTGTAGGTTTTTCCGGGCTATATGGCCATGTTCTGGAGGCAGTTTTTCTCCTGACGTTTCGCCTGCATCTATGGCAAGCATCCTCAGACCTCATTACCTCTGAGGATGCTTGCCATAGATGCAGGCGAAACGTCAGGAGAAAAATTGCCTCCAGAACATGGCCATATAGCCCGGAAAAACCTACAACAACCCATGCCTATTTTTAGTTTTCCTGTTGCAGTGACTGCAACCGTTTGCAGGTTTTCTTTTGATGCAGAACAGAGCAGGTAAATTCTTTTCATCTCTGGTTTCAGAACTAAACAGACCATTCAGAGTCAATTGAACGGCACAATGTATTCAGCTTCATTTCTGCCCATTCCGATAATTCCTGAGTTCGTTTTATTGGATGAGAGACAACAACAGCAAATTTGAAAAGTGGCCGAGGTTTATATCTTGGCCAAGGTTTCATAACTGCCTCCTTCCTGATTCTCTGCATTCCTTAAGAGCTTAAGAGACAGCATTCTTGTGTAGGAAATGTAAACAGGCCTTCTAGCAATAGTGAACCCTATTATTTCATCTGGCAGCCAAGTGAACTGTGCTACCCTATTTTCCTCAGAATAAGACCTAACCGGCAAATAAGCCTTAACACAACGTTTCTCAACCTGGGGGTTGTGACTTCTGAGGGGGTCACAAGGGGGTGTCAATGGGGTCACCAAAGATCATCAGAAAACACAGTATTTTCTGTTGGTCAAGGGGGTTCCGTATGGGAAGTTTAGCCCAATTCTGTCATTGGTGGGGTTCAGAATGCTCTTTAATTGTAGGTGAACTACAAATACCAGAAACTACAACTCCCAAATGTCAATAATAATAATAATAATAATAATTCTTTATTTATACCCCGCTAACATCTCCCGAAGGATTTGGTGCGGCTTACAAGAGGCCAAGGCCCAACACATCAATAAAACTAAATAAATTAAAATAAATAAATAAATAAATAATCAATAAAACTAACTAAATAAATAAATAAAAATAAATAAATCAAGGTCTATTTCCCCCAAACTCTACCAGTGTTCACATTTGGACACACTGACTATTTGTGCCAAGTTTGGTCCAGTTCCATTACTGATTGAGTCCACAGTGCTTTCTGGATGTAGGTGAACTACAACTCCAAAACTCAAAGTCAATGTCCACCAAACCCTTCCAGCATTTTCTGTTGGTCATGGGAGTTCTGTGTGCCAAGTCTGGTTCTGTTCCATTGCTGGTGGAGTTCAGAATGCTCTTTGATTGTAGGTGAACTATAAATTCCAGCAATTGCAACTCCCAAATGACAAAATCAATCCCTTCCCAACCCCACCACTATTCAAATTTGGGCATATTGGTTATTTGTGCCAAATTTGGTCCAGTGAATGAAAATACATCCTGCATATCAGATATTTACATAACGATTCATAACAGTAGCAAAATGACAGTTATGAAGTAGCCATGAAAATAATTTTATGGTTGAGGGTCACCACAACATGAGGAAGTATATTAAAGAGGTTGAGGCATTAGAAAGGTTGCGAACAACTGCTATCATACATGATGATGTGCAAAAGTTGGGCTGAGAACAGCGGTATATAAGCACAGTAAATAAATAATAAATAAATAAATAATAAAAGTTGACTATAGAGTCACCCTGGAAGACCTAGAAATTGTCAGAGAAGTGTTCTCTTGTAAGAACCTTTAGGTCAGTGGTTCTCAACCTGTGGGTCCCCAGATGTTTTGGCCTTCAACTCCCAGAAATCCTAGCAGGTGGTAAACAACTCCCAGAAATCCTAGCAGGTGGTAAACTGGCTGGGATTTCTGGGAGTTGTAGGCCAAAACACCTGGGGACCCACAGGTTGAGAACCACTGCTCTAGGTCCTCCAGGGTGACTGCAGTCAACTTTTGGGCAGCATAGCGATGTATTATAGCATTGGCACAACCTTGTCCAATGTGATTCTATAGTCAATTTCTGCCAGACGTTGACTATAGACTCATGCCAGAGGTTTCTAGAGAAATGTTCTTTCATAGAATCATAGAATCATAGAGTTGGAAGAGACCTCATGGCCCATCCAGTCCAACCCCCTGCCAAGAAGCAGGAATATTGCATTCAAAGTACCCCTGACAGATGGCCCTCCAGCCCCTGTTTAAAAGCTTCCAAAGAGGAAGCTTCCACCACACTGCTGAACGGCGCTCACAGTCAGGAAGTTCTTCCTCGTGTTCAGATGGAATCTCCTTTCTTGTAGTTTGAAGCGATTGTTTTGTGTCCTAGTCTCCAGGGAAGCAGAAAACAAGCTTGCTCCCTCCTCCCTGTGACTTCCTCTCACATATTTATACATGGTTATCATATCTCCTCTCAGCCTTCTCTTCTTCAGGCTAAACATGCCCAGCTCCTTAAGCCGCTCTTCATAGGGCTTGTTCTCCAGGCCCTTGATCATTTTAGTTGCCCTCTTCTGGACAAATTGTCCAGCTTGTCAATATCTCTCTTGAATTGTGGTGCCCAGAATTGGACACAATATTGCAGGTGTGGTCTAACCAAAGCGGACTAGAGGGGTAGCATGACTTCCCTAGATCTAGACACTATGCTCCTATTGATGCAGGCCAAAATCCCATTGGCGGTTTTTGCTGCCACATCACATTGTTGGCTCATGTTTAACTTGTTGTCCACGAGGACTCCAAGATCTTTTTCACACGTACTGCTCTCGAGCCAGGCAAAGTGGAGTGTCTTGCATTTGACCCTGTTGAATTTCATTTTGCTAGTTTTGACACATCTCTCTAATCTGTCAAGATCGTTTTGAATCCTGCTCCTGTCCTCTGGAGTATTGGCTATCCTTCCCAATTTGGTGTCGTCTGCAAACTTGATGATCATGCCTTCTAGCCCTTCATCTATGTCATTAATAAAGATGTTGAACAGGACCGGGCCCAGGACAGAACCCTGCGGCACTCCGCTCGTCACTTCTTTCCAGGTGCTGGTTTTGACCTTCAAAACCCTTTACGGTTCCGGTCCAGTGTATCTGTCCGAACGTATCTCCCTCTATATCCCACCCCGGAAGTTGCGATCATCTGGGGAGGCCCTGCTCTCAACCCCACCGCTATCACAAGTGAGGCCGGTGGGGACAAGGAGCAGGGCCTTCTCAGTGTTGGCCCCCCACCTGTGGAACTCACTCCCGGGGGAAATTAGGGTATCAACATCCCTCCTCTCCTTCAGGAGGTAGGTAAAGACGTGGTTGTGGGACCAGTCCTTTGGGCAATCTGACATTTAGACATGGCAGCCAGATGGATAGGACTGAAAGGACTGACAATTGTGGAATTGGAATTTGACTATGAGATTGTGAAACGCTGACCGTCAACGAGGTTTGTACTGGTTTTATTGCTCTTGTTGGTTTTATGGTTGTTTTGCCTATAATAATAATTGTTTCTGTTAATTGTGTTATTGCCAGAATTGTTGTTTTGTTAACTGATGTTATTGTCTTTTGTTGTTATGTGATATTGACAAGCTGGAATGTGTCCAGAGGAGGGCGACTAAAATGATCAAGGGTCTGGAGAACAAGCCCTATGAGGAGCGGCTTAGGGAACTGGGCATGTTTAGCCTGAAGAAGAGAAGGCTGAGAGGAGATATGATAGCCATGTATAAATATGTGAGAGGAAGCCACAGGGAGGAGGGAGCAAGCTTGTTTTCTGCTTCCTTGGAGACTAGGACGCGGAGCAATGGCTTCAAACTACAAGAGAGGAGATTCCATCTGAACATTAGGAAGAACGTCCTGACTGTGAGAGCCGTTCAGCAGTGGAACTCTCTGCCCTGGAGTGTGGTGGGGGCTCCTTCTTTGGAAGCTTTTAAACAGAGGCTGGATGGCCATCTGTCAGGGGTGATTTATTTATTATTTATTTATTATTACACTTGTATACCGCTAATATCTCAGCCTAAGTCGGCGACTCATTGCGGTTTACAACATCTAAAACAACAATATTCAATTTAAAAACATAAAAACACATATAAAATACAGAATTATTGGGCCACCAATAACAATCCAAATGCATCTCGTAACTGGAATCACAATCCAAATTCGTCGTCTGTTTGAATGCAATGATTTGAATGCAATATTCCTGCTCCTTGGCAGGGGGTTGGACTGGATGGCCCACGAGGTCTCTTCCAACTCTTTGATTCTATGATTCTATGATTCTAAGGTGGTCAGTTGAAACATTCACACCTAGCTCCAGCAGACAAGAGTCCTTTGTCTCACCCTGGTTCCACAGATATATAAACCCACTTTCCCAGTTCCAACAGACCTCACTACCTCTGAGGATGCTTGCCATAGATGCAGGTGAAACATCAGGGGAGAATGCCTCTAGACCATGGCCATATAGCCCAAAAAAACCTACAACAACCCTGTCAGAGAAGTGTTCTCACGTAAGGTCAGTGGTTTCCAACCTGTGGGCCCCCAGATGTTTTGGCCTTCAACTCTGGGATTTCTAGCTGGGATTTCTGGGAGTTGTAGGCCAAAACACCTGGAGACCCACAGATTGAGAACCACTGCTCAAGGTCCTCAAGGGTGACTGTGGTCAACTTTTGGGCAGCATAGCAATGTATTTTAGCATCGACACAACATTGTCCAATGTGATTCTGGAATCAATTTCTGCGAGACGTTGACTATAGACTCATGCAAGAGATTCCTAGAGAAATGTTCTTTCAGGTTAAAAAAAATTATCAATTTTTTAAATTGTGGTTTTTCACTTTCATAGGGGCCCTGTATCTCTAACTCCAGTGAGTGTGATAGGCTGTGTTTGACTAACTTCCTCCCTCTTTCCCTCCCTCCCATCTGTCTTAAAACTATATATTTCACAAGCACCCTGATTCTGTCAACTGCTGAAGCAATTAATAATGTCTGTGTGACAGACAGATTAATAGCAAATACAACCAGCCAGGCTGGGCTTTGTGATGTGCCTCGCATTGGCTGCGTCCTGGCAGCTGTTCTAAAGAACGAGTCCTAAGCATGCCGGGTTGGTGTTTGAATTTGTGCAGTATTAGCGCTAAAGGTTATATATGGGCCTCATGCACAAGGAATGAGTCACGCTGTTCCAAATGAGAGAACAGCCAGCTGGGTTTTTTCCTCTCTTGCGTTCTTTGCTGTGTTTAGTGGAGCTTACTTGCAGGTAAATGAGCGCAGGATGAGAGTGCACAGGAGACTTTGCTGTGCTCCAGATGGAAGGCTCTAGCTTCAATAAATCCACTTGCCCTTATCAACGTGAATAGATTTTTTAAAAGCAAACCAACCATATAAAATATCAGGCTTCCAGGTCAGGGCTGACCTGAAGATGAGAGAAGAATAAGATGTCTAGTCCCCAGATGTAATTTTAGAGTTTTTTAAATACTGGTAGCCAGATAGCAGCTTGGGAGTGATCCTGGACTCATCGCTGAGCCTGGAACCCCAGGTTTCAGTGGTGGCCGGGAGAGCTTTTGCGCAATTAAAACTTGTGCACCAGTTGCACCCGTACCTTGGGAAGTCTGATCTGGCCATAGTGGTCCACGCTCTTGTTACATCCCGAATAGACTACTGCAACGCTTTCTACGTGGGGTTGCCCTTGAAGACTGTTCGGAAACTTAAGTGGACGAACCCAGAGAGTGCTCACTAATGCTTCCTCTTCATCTTGGAAAGAAGTGACAAGTGGAGTGCTGCAGGGTTCCGTCCTGGGCCCGGTCCTGTTCAACATCTTTATTAATGACTTAGATGAAGGGCTAGAAGACAGGATCATCAAGTTTGTAGACGACACCAAATTGGGAGGGATAGCCAATAGTCCAGAGGACAGGAGCAGGATTCAAAACAATCTTGACAGATTAGAGAGATGGGCCAAAACTAACAAAATGAAGTTCAACAGTGACAAATGCAAGATACTCCACTTTGGCAGAAAAAATGAAATGCAAAGATACAGAATGGGGGACAATGCCTGGCTCGAGAGCAGTACGTGTGAAAAAGATCTTGGAGTCCTCGTGGACAACAAGTTAAACATGAGCCAAAAATGTGATGTGGCGGCAAACAAAGCCAATGGGATTTTGGCCTGCATCAATAGGAGCATAGTGTCTAGATCTAAGGAAGTAATGCTACCCCTCTATTCTGCTTTGGTTAGACCACATCTGGAATATTGTGTCCAACTCTGGGCACCACAATTCAAGAGAGATATTGACAAGCTGGAATGTGTCCAGAGGAGGGCGACTAAAATGATCAAGGGTCTGGAGAACAAGCCCTATGAGGAGCGGCTTGGGGAGCTGGGCATGTTTAGCCTGAAGAAGAGAAGGCTGAGAGGAGATATCATAGCCATGTATAAATATGTGAGAGGAAGCCACAGGGAGGAGGGAGCAAGCTTGTTTTCTGCTTCCTTGGAGACTAGGACGCGGAACAATGGCTTCAAACTACAAGAGAGGAGATTCCATCTGAACATTAGGAAGAACTTCCTGACTGTGAGAGCCGTTCAGCAGTGGAACTCTCTGCCCCGGAGTGTGGTGGAGGCTCCTTCTTTGGAAGCTTTTAAGCAGAGGCTGGATGGCCATTTGTCAGGGGTGATTTGAATGCAATATTCCTGCTTCTTGGCAGGGGGTTGGACTGGATGGCCCATGAGGTCTCTTCCAACTCTTTGATTCTATGATTCTATGATTCTATGAACTTCAACTAGTCCAGCGAGCGGCAGCCAGATTACTCACCGGAGCGTCATACAGGGAGCACACCACCCCCTGCTGTGCCAGCTCCACTGGCTGCCAGTTCAGTTCCGAGCACAATTCAAGGTGCTGGTCTTGACCTACAAAACCCTGTACGGTTCCGGTCCAGTGTATCTATCTGAATGTATCTCCCGCTACGTCCCACCCTGGAGTTTGAGATCATCGGGGGAGGCCCTGCTCTCGACCTCACCACTGTCACAAGTGAGGCTGGTGGGGACGAGGAGCAGGGCTTTCTCAGTGGTAGCCCCTCACCTGTGGAACTCACTCCCGGGGGAAATCAGAGCATCATCATCCCTCCTCTCCTTCAGGAGGAGGGTGAAGACATGGTTATGGGACCAGGCCTTTGGGCAAACAGGCAATTAAATAAGACAATCAGACGAGTAAGACCAGCAGGATTGACAAAGTGGAATCAAAAAACAGATCTATGAGATAGCCAACACTGACAGTGTAGGAGGAGGAATTGGGTTTGTATTGGTTTTTATTGGTTTTATTGATTTTATTGGGATAATGCATGAATTGTTGATAATGGTGAATTTGTTGTAGTTTTGTGATGATTGTTTTGTGATGCAGGCATCTAATCTTGCCTTTGCTGTTGTAAGCCGCCCTGGGTCCCCTTTGGGGTGAGAAGGGCGGGGTAAAAGAACCCCAAATAAACAAACAAACAAACAAACAAATAAATAGCAGAGCACCTGATGAACCAACCTGGACACAGCATATTTTTTGAGAACACAGAAATGCTGGACCGCTCTCACAACCACCATGTCAGACTACACAGAGAAGCCATTGAAATCCACAAGCATGCGGACAATTTCAACCCAAAGGAGGAAACCATGAAAATGAACAAAATCTGGCTACCAGTATTAAAAAACTCTAAAATTACAACAGCAAAACAACAGAGAGGAAACAATCAGGGACATCTAACCACCTCTCAACAATAGATTGCCCCAGGCACTAACAAGCCACACCAAGTCTTCAATTGATCTTCGACGTGATGTTTGTCTGACCATGGATTAGCAATCAAGGATAACGAATTGGATTACGATTTTAACTATGAGATGTCCCGATCTGTATTGGTGGCCCAATACTATGTATGTTTTTGTATGTATTCCTAATTTTAATCTTATATGCTTAAAGTGAATTGTATATTTTAACATGTTGTAAACCGCAATGAGTCGCCGCACAGGCTGAGATATTAGCGGTATACAAGCATACCAAATAAAATAAATAAATAAATAAACAATTGCCAGGCCATCAAATGCTAATCAAGGTGGTCAGTTGAAACATTCACACCTAGCTCCAGCAGACAAGAGTTCTTTGTTCCACCCTGGTCATTCCTCAGATATATCAACCCATTTTCCTAGTTCCAACAGACCTCAATACTTCTGAGGATGCTTGCCATAGATGCAGGCGAAACGTCAGGAGAGAATGCCTCTAGAACAGTGGTTCTCAACCTTTCTAATGCGGTGACCCCCAAATAAAGTTCCTCGTGTTCTGGTGACCCCCAACTATATTTTCGTTGCTACTTCATAAATAATTTTGCTACTCTTATGAATTCTAATGCAAATATCTAATATGCAGGATGTATTTTCATTGTTATAAATTGAACATAATTAAAGCAAAGTGATTAATCACAAAAACAATATGTTTAGGGGCGTATGGATAATTGATGATGGGATTTGCAGTACCTTCAACCAATTCAGCTCTGACTTCCACAGACCACTGTGATCCCCACGAATTATAGACCTGGACCAAACTTGGCACATAGAACTCCCATGACCAACAGAAAATACTGGAGGAGTTTGGGAGGAATTGACAGTGATTTATGGGAGATGTAGTCCACCTACATCCGGAAAGCACTGAGAACCCAAATGACTATGGATCTGGACCAAACTTGGCATGAATACTCAATACGCCCAAATTTGAAAAATGATGGAATTTGGGGGAAATGGATCTTGACATTTGGGTGTTGTCGTTGCTGGGATTTATAGTTCCTCAGCCATCAAAGAGCATTCTGAACTCCAACAAAAATGGAATTGAAGAAGCTTGGCATACAGAACTCCCATAACCAACAGAAATTACTAGAGAGGATTGGGGTACCTTGGCATTTTGGAGCTGCTGGGATATATAGTCCTCTCCCATCCAAAAGCATTCTGAACTCATGCCGCCATGCAGTGCACTCAAACTTGGCACAGAGAACTCCCTCCACCCATCCCTCACTCCCTTCTGAGCTCGGAAGGAGGCAAAGGCCGGGCAGTGAAGGCTCCACGGGTGGCCAGGCATGAGGACGGCAAGATGAGGTTTACTCACCTTGTGGCCTAAACAAAGGGTGAGTCTTCTTCCCCCGTTCCCTTTGCCTCCAAAGCTCCTCCAAATGTGACTACCCACATTTCTGTGGGAAGAGCAGGAGGAAGAACCTGCCAGGAGTGCCATGTGGCTGTGGCTCAGGGGGTCGGCAGTAATTTTGGAGGTGGCACCTTGGCGACCCCCTGAAAAGGGCCTAATGACCCCGCCAGTGGTTGCGACCCCCAGGTTGAGAACCACTGCTCTAGAACATGGCCATATAGCCTGAAAAAACGTACAACAACCCAGTGATTCCGACCATGAAAGCCTTCGACAATACCTATCCTGAAACTTTGTTAAATCCAGAAGGCTGTCCACCTCAACAATTTCCTATTCACTTGGTGGTTTCAGTTGTTAAACTGCAACCCTCAATAACCCATGGAGAACAGGGTTCATATCCCTAGTTGGCCAACAACATTTCCTGAACAAATCACACATTCTTAGCCTCAGAAAAATCCCTTGTTGGGGTCATGTAGGGTTGCCATAGATTGGAAATGACTTGGAAGCACACAAGAACAGTCCTTACGTTATAGCATTGAAAAATTGACATTTTCTTTTGGTGTGCATTGCCAACATGCTGCAAGCTATGCCAGTGGTATACCAGAATTTGAAAATTATATTTTTGTGGCTTGAACCACCACCTCAGTGTTTCGGGAAAGAGAAGAATCCACTTACATCCCATTTATTGTAATAAGAGTGCAACATGCTCTTGCTTGACTTTGTGATCCCTGATTGGGTGGGACCACTTAAGACTAATTTTTCTTAAGACCCCACCCTTCCTGTTGGTCTCATTTGTGCTCTATGATACTATTATAATATGGTTCTGTACAGCCATGATTTCATCCCGTTCACTGCAGTCGGATTGCTTGCTTGGGTCCATTAATGGGACACATTCCTGAAAGAGAAGAAAGCAATAGCAGTCAGGAGAAACAATATGCAACAAGCATGATGGGAGTGTGGGAGTGGGAAGGTGAATATTGATACTGTTTTGGGAGGATGTGTACTCCCGTCAAAGGGATCTTAATGTAGATGAACTTAGGGAAAGAAGTTACATCGCAAGCTTTTGTAGATTGACTAGCCATCCCCTGTCACACGTTGCTGTGGCCCACATGGGGGTTCTGTGTGGGAGGTTTGGCCCAATTCTATCGTTGGTGGGGTTTAGAATGCTCTGTGATTGTAGGTGAACTATAAATCCCAGCAATTACAACTCCCAAATGTCAAGATTCTATTTTCCACAGACTCCACCATATTGAGTATTCGTGTAGAGTTTGGTCCAGATCCATCATTGAGTCCATAGTGATCTCTGGATGTAGGTGAACTACAACTCCACTACCAAAGGACACTGCCCACAAAACCCTTCCCTTATTTTCTGTTGGTCATGGGAGAACTGTGTGCCAAGTTTGGTTCAGTTCCATCGTTGGTGGGGTTCAGAATTCTCTTTGATTGTAGGTGAACTATAAATCCCAGCAACTACAATTCCCAAATGGCAAAATCAATTTTTTTGAGTGAAGGACATACATTGGGTTGTTAGGTGTTTTGTGTCCAAATTTGGTGTCAATTCGTCCAGTGGTTTTTGAGTTGTTAATCCCACAAACGAACATTACAATTTTATTTATATACTAGCCGTCCCCTGCCACGCGTTGCTGTGGCCCACTCTGGTGGTCATGGGGGTTCTGTGTGGGAGGTTTGACCCAATTCTGTCGTTTGTGGGGTTCAGAATGCTCTTTGATTGTAGGTGAACTATAAATCCCAGTAACTACAACTCCCAAATGTGAATGTCTACTTCCCCCAAACTCTATCTGTGTTCATATTTGGGCATATTGAGTATTTGTGCCAAGTTTGGTCCAGATCCATCATTGTTTGAGTCCACAGTAGTCTCTAGATGTAGGTGAACTACAACTCCCAAACTCAAGGTCAATGGCCACCAAACCCTTCTAGTGTTTTGTGTTGATCATGGGAGTCCTGTGTGTTACCTTGAGTTCAATTCCATCATTGGTGGAGTTCAGAATGCTCTTTGATTGTAAGTGAACTATAAATCCCAGCAACTACAACTCCCAAATGACAAAATCAATTTTTTGAGTGAAAGACATACATTGGGTTGTTAGGTGTATCGTGTCCAAATTTGGTGCCAATTCGTCCAGTGGTTTTTGAGTTCTGTTAATCCCACAAACGAACATTACATTTTTATTTATATAGATAGATGGTGCATCTCCACTGTAGAATTAATGCACATTGACACCACTTAAATGGCCATTTCTCAATGCTATGGAATCCCAGGAATTGTAGTTTTATCCTTCTCTGCCAGAGTACTGGTACATCACCAAACTACATATCCTTGGGAAGTCTGACTTGGCCATGGTAGTCCACGCTCTGGTTACATCCCGTATAGACTACTGCAACGCACTCTAAGTGGGGTTGCCTTTGAAGACTGTCCTGAACCTTCAAATGGTCCAATGAATGGCAGCCAGATTACTAACAGGAGTGGTGCTCAGAGAGCATACAACTGGCTGCCAATTTGCTACTGGGCACTATTCAAAGTGCTGGCTTCACCCTATAAAGCCCTAATATCCCTAGATATTAGATCCCTAGAGGGTGTTCCATAGACTAGGGGCCACCACTGAGAAGGCCCTGTCTCTCGGTTCTGACCCAACTTACCTGTCCTTATGTATCTCCCCTTATGAACCTTCCAGGACTATAAGATTGTCTGGGGAGGCCCTGCTCTTGATCCCACCCTTGTCACAAGGCAGGGATGAGAGACAGGGCCTTCTCAGTGGTGGCCCCTAGGCTATGGAACACCCTCTAAGGATCTAATATCTAGGGATATTAACAGAATGTTAAAAGGGATATTAGATCGACCCCCTCCCTTTTAACATTCTGGAGGAAAGCCAAGTACAGTGTAACTGACATAGGAAAATGGAATAATTAGACGATGTGATTGGCAAATGTTTTCAGTAAGGAGACGCTAATGATATATGTTTGTTATTGACTTTGCTACAGTTTTATAATATTTTAATGTTCTTAATTGTATTTTATGGTCTTGGTACCTACTGTGAACCGCCTCGAGTCGCCTGCGCAGTGAGGGGGACGGTATATAAATATAGGTAAAGGTAGTCCCCTGACATTAAGTCCAGTCATGTCTGACTCTGGGGTGTGGTGCTCATCTCCATTTCTAAGCCGAAGAGCCAGCGTTGTCCGTAGACACCTCCAAGGTCATGTGGCCGGCATGACTGCATGGAGCGCTGTTACCTTCCCCCCGGAGCGGTACCTATTGATCTACTCACATTTGCATGTTTTCGAACTGCTAGGTTGGCAGAAGCTAGGGCTGACAGCGGAAGCTCACGCCGCTCCCCGGAATTGAACCTGCGACCTTTCGATCAACAAGCTCAGCAGCTCAGTGCTTTAACCCACTGCGCCACCGGGGGCTCCTATATAAATATAGTAAATAATAAATAAATATCCCAAGATTCCATAGCATTCAGCCATGGCAGTTAAAGTGGTGTTAAATTTCATTAATTCCATAGTGTAGCACACCTTTTGCATACTTATGGTCTCAGTTTTGATCTGAAAATAAAATTGCCCCCAAACCTGGGATATTTATCAGCAGGATCCGACCCTCCTGGTGGTATGCTAGAAATATGTTTTGTGTTCCCACCCCTTTAGACTGCGAGGAATGAAGAAAAAGCTCTGGAACGTTATGAGAACTTCCGTCAATAGAAGAGTTTCCTTGGTTACAGCAATGAGCAAATCATGCAAATGAGTTTATTGACTTTGATATTAAATCTCTGATAATATGTGTGATGACTCTGAAAACTCTCTACTGGAAGTGGCACATAGGGTTGCACTGGAGGACATAGAGATTCCAAGACAACAACAATAACAACAAGAACACTTTATTTATATTCCTCCCTATCTCTCTAAGGGGACTTAGGAGAGATCACATACGTATACACAGCAAACATTCACTGCTTTTTGTCCTGGATAGACAGGACAAAAACAGAACACAAAGGAGGTATGTTGTTCTTGTGGGTTTTTTCGGGCTATAGAGCCATGTTCTAGAGGCATTTCTCCTGACGTTTCGCCTGCATCTATGGCAAGCATCCTCAGAGGTAGAGGTCTGTTGGAATTAGGACAAGGAGTTTATATATATCTGTGGAATGGCTGGGGTGGGGCAAGGAGCTCTTCCCTGCTGCAGTTAGGTGTGAATGTTCAGCTGATCACCTTCATTAGCATTTGAAGGCCTGTCTGCGCCTGGGAAAATCTGTTGCTGGGAGGTGTCAATCTGTGCCTGGTTTTTTCCTCTCTGTTGTTTAGCTGTTATAATTTTAGAGTTTTTTAATACTGGTAGCCAGATTTTGTTCATTTTCATGGTCTCTTCCTTTCTGTTGAAATTGTCCACATGCTTGTGGATTTCAATGGCTTCTCTGTGTAGTCTGACATGGTGGTTGTTGGTGTGGTCCAGCATTTCTGTGTTCTCAAATAATATGCTGTGTCCAGGCTGGTTCATCAGGTGCTCTGCTATGGCTGACTTCTCTGGTTGAAGTAGTCTGCAGTGCCTTTCATGTTCCTTGATACGTGTCTGGGTGCTGCGTTTGGTGGTCCCTATGTAGACTTGTCCACAGCTGCATGGTATACGGTAGACTCCTGCAGAGGTGAGAGGATCCCTCTTGTCCTTTGCTGAACGTAGCATTTGTTGGACAATTTCAACAGAAAGGAAGAGACCATGAAAATGAACAAAATCTGGCTACCAGTATTAAAAAACTCTAAAATTATAACAGCTAAACAACAGAGAGGAAAAAACCAGGCACAGATTAACACCTCCCAGCAACAGATTTTCCCAAGCGCAGACAGGCCTTCAAATGCTAATGAAGGTGATCAGCTGAACATTCACACCTAACTGCAGCAGGGAAGAGCTCCTTGCCCCACCCCAGCCATTCCACAGATATATATAAACTCCTTGTCCTAATTCCAACAGACCTCTACCTCTGAGGATGCTTGCCATAGATGCAGGCGAAACGTCAGGAGAAATGCCTCTAGAACATGGCTCTATAGCCCGAAAAAACCCACAAGAACCTAGTGATTCCAGCCATGAAAGCCTTCGACAATACAGAGGTATGTTGTGTCGATGTCCAGCTTTTTGGTGCTTTAGAGGTTGTGCTCAGATCCAGCCACAGGGGGGTGCTGTTGCTCCATCTTCTATTATGAGGAGCCACCAGGACTTCCTCCTTCATTTTGGTTGCTGGACATTTTTGATCTTTTTCTTTATGGTGTCTTAAAATACCTCCCCCGCTTGTTTTTTAGTGGTACCTAATTTATCTGCTTGTTCTGGTACAGCTGTACCAGGAGCTCCAACTTTATTTGCTTTGTAGTAAATGTTTGGTTGCAGCTCTAGGTTTCAGGGACTCTGGAGATAGGTGGCTTCTTTTGGCTGCGGTCATAGGGCAAGCCACCTGTCCATCATCATTAAGTTTTGGCCCCTTGCTCAGGGCAATTGGGAAGGGAAAGGAGCCATTTTTAGTTAGTCTCAGCAAGGTAAGCTTATGTATAGGATGTGCAAGCTTCCCCTGTACAAAAGCTTCAACCTTTAAGAATTTCCAGGAAAACAGCCCTAAAGACCAAAGAACTCCAGCTGGAGAACATCTACTGCCTTGCTGGTAGGTCCACTTAGCATTCGAGACGCAGTTCGACCCGGTAGCTGAGCCCACATCAGTAAGGGTTAGATTACAGTCAGCCTGGGAGAAGTCCTTTAAAGAAGAAGTTATTGAAGACAGTTGCCTGTCCTTCGTGTGCAAGATTAGGAATTCACCAGTTGCCTAAAAGCTTGGAATCATTTGCTTAACTTTACTGAAGACAAGAGAAGTTTCTGTTTGATTGTTCATTAATAAAAGACTTTGTTGTACTTCTCAAGCCATCTAAAGACTGTTTGTGGTGGAAACCTCTGAGAACTTCTCTTTAGGCCCCCTGGCTTCCCGCTGGGCAAAGGTTGCACATCATGTTCTAAAGACAATTATTTACAGGCCCAGCGTGCGACAGAACACAGCTCAAGCTGTTTTCGCACTGCGTAGATAAACAGTAAGCTGGACTGACAGTCAGGAGCTCGGGGCTTGGAACTAGCAACGTTTTGGTTAGTAGATCTTATCATAGCTGATGATTTACCAGCTGTGCTAAAGCTGTGCTATAGCACCAGGAACACATAATTATTATTGTAATAGAAACTTTCCAGGTCTCATTCCCCATTTTAAAGGTTTTGATTATTTCTGGATTTTATTAATATGCCCTCTCTAGAATTGTTTAGGTCCTGCAGTGCAACTCTGTAGTCAAGGTCCACTGGAAATTGCACTGGAGGACATAGATTCTAAGAAAGGTGTTTTGTCAAGGTAAAAAATAGCTATTTGTGGGTTTTCTATTTTATTTGTGACCCTGTGAATGTGGAAGGCTGAGTGTACTCACCTATTGTATTCCACCATAGTTGTTAACCTGTTTTGGCAGGAGCAGAGCATCCAGTAGGACTGAAGGAGGTCCATTGTGGTCTGATAACCTTCAGAAGTTGCCCATCTGTAGTTTATGCCTTTTGGCTTAATAGGCGCCCTGCCTGGCAAATATTAGGTGTTCATGGTCTATTGGTTGTAAAGAATGCAACACCCTCCAGCAGACCAAACAAGTAGCAATGTATTAGCCTGATTTTTAGTTACAGCTCTTGGAGTCGAAATGCCTTGCTTGTTGTGCGTGTTTTCCTTTCTGTGTGCCTCTCTGTTATCTCGCTTTGGTTGCCTATTATGTGCAACTGCTCACCAGCGGCTCGAAACAAAAACGCAAAAGCCAGGCGCTCCCCTTTTTTAAAAGGATGGGAGGTGCAAAGCAAATGGGTGTTCTGCCTTTCACCGAGATCAAAAAACGACACAATGGAAGTACATGTATTTTTAGAACTTTGCGCAAAAGAGAGCGAGAGAGGAAAGGAAAAGGCTCCGAATCCTTCATTCTCATTAACTCAGGCATGCTCCATCCTAAAGCAATCTTGACAGCCCATGGGGACAAAGTGGGAGACGGTGATAATTGCGAGATTTGAGTCTTTAATTCGCACTTGACTCCATGCCTTTTGTCAGGGAAAAGTGGTTTCGCGGCAGTCTGCAGCGACGTGAACAGCTCTGTGCAGCTGAAGGGATCTTAATATTAGTTGCCGACTTCCAGCTGTCTTCGTTGCATTTACTTTTTGAAAGAACTAGGAATGCTATTGAATAAGGAAGTAGCACCGTTGGTGGCGTGGAACTCGTCAAATCCAGCCCTTTCATATAATGCATAGTAATAGCTACCCCTCTATTCTGCTTTGGTTAGACCACATCTGGAATATTGTGTCCAATTCTGGGCACCACAATTCAAGAGAGATATTGACAAGCTGGAATGTGTCCAGAGGAGGGCGACTAAAATGATCAAGGGTCTGGAGAACAAGCCCTATGAGGAGTGGCTTAGGGAACTGGGCATGTTTAGCCTGAAGAAGAGAAGGCTGAGAGGAGATATGATAGCCATGTATAAATATGTGAGAGGAAGCCACAGGGAGGAGGGAGCAAGCTTGTTTTCTGCTTCCTTGGAGACTAGGACGCGGAACAATGGCTTCAAACTACAAGAGAGGAGATTCCATCTGAACATTAGGAAGAACTTCCTGACTGTGAGAGCCGTTCAGCAGTGGAACTCTCTGCCCCGGAGTGTGGTGGAGGCTCCTTCTTTGGAAGCTTTTAAGCAGAGGCTGGATGGCCATTTGTCAGGGGTGATTTGAATGCAATATTCCTGCTTCTTGGCAGGGGGTTGGACTGGATGGCCCATGAGGTCTCTTCCAACTCTTTGATTCTATGATTCTATGTTTCTAATGTGGCTACCAGGGGGTTGGCCATGCCAAATTGCCTCTTGATTCCACCATTCTCCATCAGCTTCACCTCATTCTCTCCTTCTCTGCATTTCCCCATTGGTGTCTTCCTTTATTTCTGGTATGGGCAAACCAAGGCCCGTGAGTTGGATGTGGCTCCTTGGGCTCTTTTCTCAGGCCCTCCTCTCTCACACAATCTTACCCTTCTTTCCTTCTCTCTTTCCTCCCTCATTTCCTCCCTCCCTCACTTACCTCCCTCTTTCTCCCTCCCTCCTTCCTTCCCTTCCACCCTTTCATCCTTTCTTCTGTCTTTCCTCCCTCCTTCCCTGTCTCTCTTCTTCCTTCCTTCCTTCCTTCCTTCCTTCCTTCCTTCCTTCCTTCCTTCCTTTATGTCTTTCCCTTCCTGTCCCGTCCCGTCCCTTCCCGTCCTGTCCCTTCCCGTCCCTTCCCGTCCTTTCCCGTCCCTTCCCGTCCTGTCCCTTCCCTTCCCGTCCCTTCCCTTCCTGTCCCTTCCCGTCCTGTCCCTTCCCGCCCCATCCCTTCCCGTCCCTTCCTGTCCCGTCCCGTCCCTTCCCGTCCCGTCCCTTCCCTTCCTGTCCCTTCCCGTCCCGTCCCTTCCCGTCCCTTCCCTTCCCGTCCCTTCCTGACCCGTCCCGTCCCTTCCCTTCCCGTCACTTCCCTTCCTGTCCCATCCCATCCTGTCCCGTCCCGTCCCGTCCCTTCCTGTCCCCTCCCCTCTTCTCTTTTCTTTCCTCCTGGAGGATGTTTAGCTGGGAGAAGAGAAGGTAGAGAGGGAACATGAGAACCATGTTTCAAGATTTAAAAAGGAGGAGGAAAACTAATTTTCTGCTGTTCTAGAGACCAGGACACAAGGGAACAATGGGTTCAAATGGCAGGGAAAGCCACCCTGAGTCCCCCTAGGGGTTGAGAAGGACGGGGTAAAAAATGTTCAAAATAAATATTCGGCTGAAAAAGTAGGAAGAACTTCCTGGAGAGTAGCATACGCTGCCTCAGAATGTTGTGGAGTCTCCTTCTCTGGAGGTTTTTCCGCAGAGGCTGTCTATTGGGAGCGCTTTGGTTGTGCCTTCTTGCATGGCATTGGGTTGGACTGGAGGTATCTTCCAACTTTAGGATTCTATATGAGGAGTAGGCAATATGGGATCTAAAAGATACACATTTTCTCTCCTGTCCACCATTTCATCCTGACCAAGACAAACTCTTTTGACATTCAAATGTTTCCCATCTTTCCTTCACTTTCTGCCTCCAAAAAAAAGAAGAGGAAGGGGAGGAAAGGGTAGAGAGGGGGCAGGCATGTAGCCGGGGGGGGGGGGGGGCTTGAGGGGCTTCAGCCCCCCCCCCCGAAATTCTCATGGTGGTTCGCGAAAAGACCTTATTGGTGCATTATTTAAACTGTTATGTTTATTCATATCATGATCTGATCACCATACTCAATATATCCCATATGCATGGGGGTATTGGAGTAACGATACAAAAGGTTTGCTAGGGTAGACCCTCTTTCACTCAGACTCAGCCCCCCGAAACAGCCCCCCCCGAACCCCCCCCCCTGAAAAAAACTCAGCCCCCCCCCCCGAATCGAAATCCTGGCTACGGGCCTGAGAGGGGGCTTGGGGAGAAGACCCTCCCTACTGGCCCACCCACTTAGCTCCGACCTGCCATGCAGCCCCCAAGTTAGAAAGTTTGCCCATGCCTGTGTTATTTCCTTCTGCCTCACCTTCCTTCCACCACTTCCTCACTCCCTTGGATCCCTTGTGGGCTGCCACAGGTTTTTACCAATATTGCTTGTCCTCTGCATAAAAAAGCATCGCCCACACAAAACGGTTGCTTATTTCATTGGAGAACTGGTGAGGAGGCAGCAATGGTGGGGAGACAAGATGTAATATTGAAAAGGGAGGAGGAGGCTCGGGAAGCTAGACCAAGAGAAGGAGAAAAGAGGAAACTACCTTGTAGGTGGCAGGAGGAAGGGAGAAATTAGAAAAGGAAGAGTAGGAGGAGATGACAGCAGCAGTATGTCTTCTCTTGCATCAGAAAGCAAAGGAAGTTGGTCTACTACTGTGGCCACAGACAAGGAGGAGGTTTGTCTGTGTTAGGCTGAAAAGAGCTGTGTGGATTGAAGATCTCCACAGCTGAGAGTTAGAAGCTGTAGTGAAATTGCTACTCTATGTTAAAGTTTTGGTGTATAGCTCTATGTTTACATATGGCAGATGGGGAAGAATAGGCACAGACAG
Source organism: Anolis sagrei (assembly GCF_037176765.1). Lineage (NCBI taxonomy): Eukaryota > Metazoa > Chordata > Lepidosauria > Squamata > Anolidae > Anolis > Anolis sagrei. The sequence goes on from NC_090034.1 coordinate 72,067,081, forward strand.
GGTCGCAGCAGAGATAGGATTCATTTGCATATATGAAGCCGATTGGTCATGTGCAGATTAGTGTAGGCCCAGGATTTGAAAAGGCCGCTAGGCCAAAATGACAGTTGGGGAGAGCAGAGCTGAACATTCCAAAGGTGCGGAGCCAAGGTTCTGAAAGAGGCAGTTAGAGTGAGGGAGTTTGAAAATGACAGTTAGGAATCTGTGTGTGAAGAGGAGAGTTGGTTTTTGAGTGCCTGATAGAAATAAGTTGTTATGAAGATGTGTTAAAGACTTCTGATATAGAGAAGCAGTTAGGTAAATAGAGCTTGAGTTTTAAGGAACATAAAGAAGGCTAGTGTTGCATTAGTTCAGAATATAATTCAGCCAAGAGTGTGTAAAGCAAGTAACATGCTTGTGAATGTGAAACATTGATAGTTTATTCAGAAAAGTTAACCAAGTAAATGATACTGACTGTAAGCCTCAAGATTGCAACAAAACACAAATGTAACCACAAGCGTTGGAGCCAGAAGTTATAAATAAACTGTGTTACTTGGTTATACACAAGAGTGTTTCATTGCCTGCGATATAAAGTACAAAGGTTTAACAGCACACAGAAAGTCCTAGCCAATATAAAAGAAGAAACTGAATCAGTATAAGGCAGCAAAGAGATTTTAAAGAGGAAATAGTCTCTCTCCCTCGCCTCAGAAGCCAATTGGCCAACCTTTTACAGAATCATAGAGTTGGAATAGACCATAAGGATCATCCAATCCAACTTCATTCTGCTATGCAGGGAGACACAATCAATGGACTCCTGGTAGATGGCCACCCAGCTTCTGCTTAAAAACCTCCAGACTCCACTGGACTCCAAGGCAGACTCATAATCCACTGCTAAACAGCTCTGACCATCAGGAAGTTCTTCCTAATAATTAGGTAGAATTTTTTTTTCTGCAGTTTGAATCCATTGCTTTGTGTCCCAGTTGTGAGTCAAGCACTGTAAGGGTTAAATGGATGCAATGATTATAGACTACTGCAACGCTCTCTACGTGGGGTTGCCTTTGAAGACTGTTTGGAAGCTTCAAATGGCCCAACGCTCGGCAGCCAGGATGCTAACAGGAGTGGCACTCAGGGAGCATACGACTCCTCTGTTCCGCCAGCTCCACTGGCTGCCAGTTTGCTACCGGGCACAATTCAAAGTGCTGGCGTTAGCCTATAAAGCCCTAAACGGTTCTGGCCCGACTTACCTGTCCGAACGCATCTCCTCCTATGAACCAGCTAGTACCGTAAGATCATCTGGGGAGGCCCTGCTCTCGGTCCCGCCGGTATCACAGGCACGCCTGGCGGGGATGGGAGACAGGGCCTTCTCAGTGGTGGCCCCTTGGCTGTGGAACGCCCTTCCTACAGATATCAGATCGGCCCCCTCCTTATTGGCATTTCGGAGGAAAGTGAAGACCTGGTTGTTTGAACAGGCATTCGATTAGGCAGTGTAATTGATTATAGGAATAACGGATGATGAGATTAGATTCTGATTCTATTGATGAGACGTGAATGATTTGTCATATTGATGTTTAATTGTTGTTATGCTATTGTTTTTAAATGCTCCAATGGTTTTGTAATGTGTGTATTGAAATTGCTGTTGTTAACCGCTTTGAGTTGCCTAAGGGCTGAGAAAAACGGTATATAAATGAAGTAAATAAATAAATAAATAAATAAATGACTCAGCAAATGCTGCAGTTCAATATAAGCAGGTCTGCCTGTAGCTTGGTAGCTGTCAGTCTGAGGTAAACCTCAGTGGGAGAAAGGATTTAGTCTTTGAGAAGCCTCAGTCTGAGGTAAACCTCAGTGGGAGAAAAGACTTGGTCTATGAGGTAAGCCTCGTTATGAGAAGGCCTCATGTGTGAAGTTCCAGTGTGAAGGCTGAACATTATTTGTGTCATGGAAACCTTGTTCTTGTAAATAGTGTAAACATATTATTTTGCTATAAAGAAAAGCTTCCTATGGAACAGATAATCCATAGCAACTGTGGTTCTATTCCATGGAATCCTGGCATTTGTAGTTTAGGGGGTGAGATTTAGTGTTCTTTCCCAGAGTACTTTAGTGCTTCACCAAAGTACAAAGGAAGATTTCATCTGATATTGCCACGGCAGTTAAATTGTGTCTTAGTGTTACAATTTTTCCATGATGAGAAAGAGCAAAAAAGTCAATCATCTTGAAAGGCCATACATTCCCCATCTCTGACTTACTTTCCTTAGAAAAATATTCAGTCCCCAGGATTTGGGATTTTTCTCTGTCCAGCACCAATTTATTAGACATAGTATCAGGGAGATCAGTATCACTATCTAGCATGGGATTTTTCACATGAATTCTGCAAGCAAGAATGTGAAAACCTCTGTAGTTATGATGCAAAGTATGAGGAAACTGGATTTTGACAATATACGAGGGTTATCAGGAAACTGAGGTTACAAGGCACGTAGCTCTTGTGGGGAATTTTCTCGAGGGAAGTTGGTATCACTCCCGTGTAGCAGGAAGCCAACAGAAGCAAACGGGCAGTGCCAGTCGTCAGTAGCTCATCAACTGGCATTGTGGTGAAGGTTAGAGATGAGCGTCCTTATTCCGTTTCCCTCCAAGTGCAAGTTTGCGCTGTAATACGCTACCTAAATGCTAAGAGCATGAACACTGCTGCAATTCATTGTGAAATCATTTCAGTTTATGGAGAGACGTAATGTCAAGACAGCATGTGACAAAATGGGTGCAGAATATATTGTGAGACCATGAAGAAACTTTGCAGAGCCATCCAAAACAAAGTTTGTGGGCTGTTGACAGTGGAGTCCGTCTCCTTCATGACAATGCGTGTCCACACACCACTTACGCAACACAAGAATTCTTGACTTCATTTGGTTGGGATGTTTTAAGCCACCCCTCTCAAAGCCTCGATCTTGCACCCAGTGACTATCATCTTTTCACCAAAGTGAAGGAATACCTGGGTGGAAAGTGACGAACTGGCTGAAAAAGATGGAGGGAGACTTCTATGACACAGGCATCAAAAACCCGTCCCACGGGTGACAAAATGTATTGAACTGAATGGTGATTATGTGGAAAAATAATGTAATACCTATGCTAAAATGTAAAAGGAAAGGGTTCCCTTTGACATTAAGTTTAGTCGTGTTTGACTCGGGGTGTGTGTGCTCATTTCCATTTCTTAGCCAAAGAGCTGTTGTTGTCCATAGATGCCTCCAAGGTCATGTGGTTGGCATGACTGCATGGAGCGCCGTTACCTTCCCACCGGAGCGGTACCTATTGATCTACTTACATGTGATGTTTTTGAACTGCTAGGTTGGCAGAAACTGGGACTAATAGTGGGAGCTCACCCCGCTCCCCGGTTTTGAACTGCTGACCTTTTTGTCAGCAAGTTTAGCAGCTCAGCAGTTTAACCCACTGTGCCACCGGGGGCTCCTAATACCTATGCTACAATCCATTTTTGTTTTATTAAAATATATTCATTCCTCGTATTTTTTTAAAAAAAATGGAACCTTACCTTTCGGATAACCCTTGTAATTTAAAAATGTTTTATAGTTTATAGTTTTGTCGAAGGCTTTCATGGCCGGAATCACTAGGCAAGCATCCTCAGAGGTAGTGAGGTCTGTTGGAACTAGGAAAAAGGGTTTATATATCTGTGGAATGACCAGGGTGGGATCAAGGACTCTTGTCTGCTGGAGCTAGGTGTGAATGTTTCAACTGACCACCTTGATTAGCATTCGATGTCCAGCGTGGGATTTGATGACCAGGGTGGGATCAAGAACTCTTGTCTGCTGGTTAGGTCCAGCAGACAAGAGTCCTTGGTCCCACCCTGGTCATCAAATGCTAATCAAGGTGGTCAGTTGAAACATTCACACCTAGCTCCAGCAGACAAGAGTCCTTGATCCCACCCTGGTCATTCCACAGATATATAAACAGATATAACAACCCAGTGATTCCGGCCATGAAAGCCTTTGACAATACGATATATAAACCCTTTTTCCTAGTTCCAACAGACCTCACTACCTCTGAGGATGCTTGCCATAGATGCAGGCGAAACATCAGGAGAGAATACCTCTAGAACAGTGGTTCTCAGCCTTCCTAATGCCGCGACCCCTTAATACAGTTCCTCATGATGTGGTGACCCCCAACCATAACCCTAACATTATGAATCGCCATGTAAATAATGATCTTCAGGATGTATTTTCATTCACTGGAGCAAATTTGGCACAAACACCCGGTATGCCCAAATTTGAATACTGGTGGGGTTGGCGGGGGGATTGATTTTGTCATTTGGGAGTTGTGGTTGCTTGGATTTATAGTTAACATGTAAACAAAGAGCATTCTGAACCCCACCAATAATGGAATTGAACCAAAGTTGGCACAGAGAACTCCCATGACCAACAGAAAACACTGGAAGGGTTTGGTGGGCATTGACCTTGAGTTTGGGAGTTGTAGTTCACCTACATCCAGAGAGCACTGTGGATTCAAACAATGATGGATCTGGATCAAACTTGACATGGATACCCAATATGCTCAAACGTGAACACTGATGGGGTTTGGGGAAAATAGACTTTGACATTTGGTAGTTGTATTTGCTGGGATTTATAGTTCACCTACAATCAAAGAGCGTTCTGAACCCCACCAATGATAGAATTGGGCCAGACTTCCCACACAGAACCCCCATGACCAACAGAAAATACTGTGTTTTCTGATGGTCTTTGGCGACCCCTTTGACACCCCTTCACGACCCCCCCAGGGGTCCCGACCCCCTGGTTGAGAAACACTGCTCTAGAACATGGCCATATAGCCTGAAAAAACCCACAACAACCCAGTTTTATAGTTTATTTTAATCTGTTTGCAGACATTGTTTTCAATCACTTTTTTACTCTGTTCTTCATCACCTTGGGAGTGGACTGAAAGATAAAGACATGATAGTGGTGATCATATGACGATGATATTAGCAGCACCCGCAGTAGTAATAGTAATATCTAAATATATGACACATCTTCTGGCGTTGATCTTATTTAGTTTTTTTTAAATGTCCCTGAGTGTACATTATCTTTCTCAAACGGCTGACTCACCACTGCTTGCTTGTCCTTGGATGACTCTACTGAATGTTGTCTCTTATGTTTGGGATGAGAGGTGGAGGGAAGAGATAACAGTTGAGATGTCATTGCAAAGGAGCCAAGTTTAGGAGTTTCTGCTGCATCCAAGTAGAGCAGCCTGATCTGTGTGAAGCCTTTATCATTCCAGGTCTTGGTTCTTTTGTTCCTGCTGTATACAGAACACTTGCATTACAACAGCTGGTCTCCGTGACCTGCGCTCTTTGCTCAAACATATTATGGGCATACATTGGGACGGTGAATTCTGTGAACTGTGTATGAGGGGTATTTTTTAAGTAAGGTCCGTTTTGTTGTAGACACTAGTAGTTCGCGCACATACCGCAACGAGCGTGTGCGTCGTGTACCAGCATGCCTCGGGAACAACTGTGCTCAGTTTCCGCTCTGTAGCTAACCTGTACGGTTCTGTTCTGTGCTTTAAAAATGTTTAAGACTATCAACTCACCCTCCGCATGTGAGGTTCGTTCAGTGATACGGTTTTTGTCAGCAAGGAACCTGCCTGCTGCAGAAATTCATCGACAGATTTGTGAAGTGTATGGTGATACTGTTACGAGTGAAAGCAAAGTGCGTAAGTGGGTACGACAATTCAAAAATGGCCGTGACAACGTCCATGATGAGGACCCACTCCGGTCGCCCTTCTTTGATTACAGACCATTTGGTGGCTTCAGTTGAAGCGAGGATTTATGAAGAGGGTATTTTAAAATTGGTTCAGAGGTATGATAAGTGTTTGAACAAACTTGGCAACTATGTCGAAAAATAGAGTGAAGTATGTACTTTCTGAAAATAAATTTACTTTTTTGAAATAAACTTTCGTTGTGTACTTACGTTCCAATGGACCTTACTTAAAAAATACCCCTCGTACATTGTGCCAACTAGGCAAATTTGCAGTTGCACACTTTAGTCTGGGTTTACTCATTGGGAACAAGAAACTCTCCAGGGCCCTTTGGAAATTTCTATAGCCTTGCTACAAGGTGAGCCAGAGTGGTGTAGTAGTTGGAGTGTTGGACTATTACTCGGAATGCCAAGACTTGAATTCCCGCTCAGCTATGGAAATTCACTGGGTGGCCTTGGGGAAAGTCTTACTCACTCAGGCTCAGAGGAAGGCAATGGCAAAACCCCTCTGAACTCATCTTGAAAACCTCATCATAGATTTATTATAACCATAACTCAGAAACATCTCATAGCACAATGACAACCTACTTGAAGAATAATACATTCATAAAGTTGGAAGAAATTATTCCACGCAGGAATATACAGTGGAAGCATTCGTGACAGATGGTCACCCAGTGTGATATCCATTGCTGGGAAGTTCTACCTAAGGTTTAGGTAGAATTTCTTTTCCTGTAGTTTGAATCTCTAAACAAGCAGAAAATACCCTTGACCAATCTTTAATATGACATTCTTTCAAATATTTAAACATGCCTATCACATACTCTTACACTTCTCTTCTCCAAGCTAAACATACCCAGCTCCCTAAACTGATCTCCATAAGGCTTGGAAAACAAATCTTTGGCCATTTTGGTTGCCCTTCTCTGGTTTGTCTGTATCCTTCGTGAATTGTACGCAGTTTTATTCCAGCTGAATTCTGACCATAGCAGAATAGAGTTGGAGTATGACTTCCCTTAATCTAGACCAGGTATCCTCAAACTTTTTAAACAGAGGGCCAGGTCACAGTCCCTCAAACTGTTGGAGGGCCGAATTATAATTTGAAAAAAACATGAATGAATTCCTATGCATACCGCACATATCTTATTTGTAGTGCAAAAAACACTTAAAAACAATACAATAATTAAAATGAAGAACAATTTTAACAAATATAAACTTATTGGTATTTCAATGAGAAGTGTAGGCCTGCTTTTGGCTGATGAGATAGGATTGTTGTTGTTGTTGTGTGCTTTCAAGTCATTTCAGACTTAGGTTGACCCTGAGCGAGGGCCAGGTAAATGACCCTAGAGGGCCGTATCCGGCCCCCAGACCTTAGTTTGAGGACCCCTGATCTAGACCAGTGGTTCCCAATCTTTGGACCTCCAGGTTTTTTGGACTTCAGCTTCCACATTTCCTAAAAGCTGTTAAGCTGGCTGGGATTTCTGGGAGTTGAAGTCCAAAACACCTGGAAGGCCAAAGGTTGGGAACCACTGATCTAGACACTACCCTCCTATTGCTGCAGCTAGAGAAGACATCCCCACAATAAAAATGCTCTGTCCCCATAACACATTTGGTCAGAACCCAATGCAAGAGGGCAGTAGAACCACAAGGGAAATGGTTCTCAACCCGTGGATCTCCAGGTGTTTTGGCCTACAACTCCCAGAAATCCCAGCCAGTTTACGAGCTGTTAGGATTTCTGGGAGTTGAATGCCAAAACATCTGGGGATCTACAGGTTGAGAAACACTGCACTAGGGTGTTGTCATAGAAGCCTATATCCCTAGGGGGGTGGTCAGTACCTGAGGGACAGAGAAGCTACTGCTTTGTGTTTCAGTGTGAATACATTTGCTTATTTAATCAAGTCAGGGGACTGTGGAATACCTTTTAAAAAACCTATGGGACAAGTCACTCCAAAAGCAAATGCAGTACAATTACTGTGTGCATGTGAGACAACTGAGCAGTGTGAGTGATAACTTAGAAATGTGTGGAAAAGAGCCAGCTGTGACTCCAAGAAGCCACTAGAGCAGTGGTTCTCAACCTGTGGGTCTCCAGGTGTTTTGGCCTACAACTTCCAAAAATCCCAGCAAGTTTACTAGCTATAAGAATTTCTGGAAGTTGAAGGCTAAAACATCTGGGGACCCACAGGTTGAGAACCACTGCAGTAGAGGTTTTCCATGGAGACCTATATTGACTAGGTGTGCTCACTACTTGAGGGACAGAGAAGTACTGCTTTGTGCTTAAGTCTGGAGACAGAGTAATATCACAATTTACCTGTATGAACGCATCTCCCCCTATGAACCACCACGGATATTAAGATCTTCTGGGGAGGCCCTGCTCTCGGTCCCACCACCATCACAGGCACGTTTGGCAGGGACGAGAGACAGGGCCTTCTCAGTAATTGCCCCTCGGCTATGGAACTCCCTTCCTAATGAAATCAGGTCAGCCCCCCTCCCTCTTGTCCTTTAGAAGGATGATAAAAACGTGGCTGTGGGACCGAGCTTTTGGGACTGTGCAATGAGGCAATGATAGTAACCCTTAGTATGCCAACCAAATTCGATATGGTTGTTGAGACAGTTTTAACTAGTGGATTTTAACGTCAAGATAAGTTATTTTAATGCTTTTGTATGTGTATGGTCTAATATGTTTAGGCATTGAATGTTTGCCGTTTATATGTTGTGCTCTGCCCTGAGTCCCTTTCGGGGTGAGAAGGGTGGAATATAAATGCTTTAAATAAATAAATAAATAAATAATAAAATCAAATGATATTTACTAATAAATACCAATACAAAATGCAATCTCAGGTGCCTAAGCTAGTGATTTATATTTTTCTCCTTCAGAATCAAGTTAATGTGGAGCTGAAATTACTGTTTTTCTGTATTTCTTTAGAGAGCAAAAGCTTTTTAACAAAGAACTCAGAGAAGGCAGAACTGTTCAGCAACTTCTTTGTCTCAGTCTTTGATCATGGTCGCTCACTTCTTCTTTTTAAACTTACAGTTCTAGGAGAATTGTATTTTGGGGCCACACACAGTTGAAAGGAAGCTTACCCTTTCCCTCTTTGTTCTCTTTCCAGGTTTCCATGTGATTCCCACCATCTCCAGCATTGTCCCGGAGAGCTGCTTACTCATCGTCGTGGGGCTGCTGGTTGGGGGGCTAATCAAGGCCGTGGGGGAGGACCCCCCGATCCTGAATTCGGACGTCTTCTTCCTCTTCCTCCTCCCGCCCATTATCTTGGACGCTGGCTATTTCCTACCTTTGCGCCAGTTCACAGAGAACCTGGGCACCATCTTGATCTTTGCGGTGGTGGGCACCCTCTGGAACGCTTTCTTTGTGGGCTCCCTGCTGTATGGCGTGTGCCAGATCGGAGGCACGGGCTTGACCGACATCGGCCTCCTGGCTAACCTGATTTTTGGCAGCATTATCTCAGCGGTGGATCCCGTTGCGGTGCTGGCCGTGTTCGAGGAGATCCACATCAACGAGCTGCTGCACATATTGGTGTTTGGAGAATCTTTGCTGAATGATGCCGTCACTGTGGTGAGTGGAAAGCAGCTTTGGCAGAGAGCTGTGCATTTGGGGTTTCACTACTTAAGACAATATATTAGCTAGAATCATACTCGTGATTTATGCAAATGTTCAACTAGGGAATATTTATTATGATTGTCCCTCCACATCTGTAGTTTTGATTAAAGTGTTCTCTTTAGGAATCTCTAGGGTGGGAAAGTTGCAACCACGAAGTCCAGCCTTGGACTTGAATCCCAACTGAATTAATGGCATTTATATAAGTGTACAACAGATCTCACAACCCCTGAGGATGCCTGCCATAGATGTGGATGAAAAGTCAGGAGAGAATGCTTCTGGAACATGGCCATACAGCCTGGAAAACTCATAACAACCTTCTGTACTTTCTATTCATCAGTTGATTCAGTGGGCAAAACTGAGGCTACCAACTGGATCCGGATCTTTGTGCAGGTGAGGGAGAGCATGTCAAGGTGGAGGAAGGCTCGTGCTAGCGAGTCTGTTCAAGGCATGAGGGTTCTGTGTGGGAAGTTTGGCCCTATTCTATCATTGATGGAGTTCAGAATTATCTTTGATTGTAGGTGAACTATAAATCCCAGCTGCTACAACTCCTAAATGTCAAGGTCTATTTCCTTAAACCCCATCTGTGTTCACATTTGGGATATCGAATACTCATGGTAAGTTTGGTTCAGATCAGGCATGTGGCCGGGGGGGGGGGGGGGGGGGCTTGAGGGGCTTCAGCCCCCCCCCCCCCCCCGAAATTCTCATGGTGGTTTGCGAAAAGGCCTTACTGGTGCATTATTTAAACTGTTATGTTTATTCATACCATGATCTGATCACCATACTCAATATATCCCATATGCATGGGGGTATTGGGGTAATGATACAAAAGGTTTGCTAGGGTAAACCCTCTTTCACTCAGTCTCAGCCCCCCCCCCCCCCGAAACGAAATCCTGGCTACGGGCCTGGTTCAGATCCATCATTGTTTGAGTCCGCAGTGCTCTCCAAAACTCAAGGCCAATGCCCACAAGTATTTTCTGTTGGTCATGGGAGTTCTGTGTGCCAAATTTGGTTCAATTCCATCATTGGTGGAGTTCAGAATGCTCTTTGATTGCAGGTGAATGATAAATCCCAGCAATTACAACCCCCAAATGACAAAATCACCCCCCCCCCCCCAACCCCACTAGTATTCAAATTTGGGCGTTTTGGGTATTTGTTCCAAATTTGGTCCAGTGAATGAAAATACATCCTGCATATCGAATATTTACATGACAATTCATAACAGTAACAACATTACAGTTATGAAGTAGCAACGAAAATAATTTTATGGTTGAGGGTCACCACAACATGAAGAACTGTATTAAGGGGTCGTGGCATTAGGAAGGTTGAGAAAAACTGCATTAAAGGTACAGGAGCCCTCTCCAGTTTTCAGTATAGCCAACTTAATAGTGACAAATCCATTCTCTTTCCAGGTCTAGAATAGATTTTTTAATGACTCATTTGGATAGTCAACTCCCTTGAACCCATGACTACTACCCATGGTGGCAGTATTTCCACATTTTCAGGTTGACAACATTGTGAAAGCATCAGCCTGTCTAGTCTTGTTTCAGCATCATGGTGAACCTGATACCCTCTGGCCTGTTGGGAAAGGTTCTGGGCCAGAAATGGGAAAGAGAAGGTGAAAAAACATAGTGAAATGACTCCCACAGCCTCTATTTTCGGGCAAATAGTTCAAAAGGTCTTTTTGGTTCCAATGTCAGTTGTCCCTCCCAATGAACTTCTCACCATCTCAGTTGATAGCCAAACTGAATCTAAATATGTCCAAAAAGTGATTCGTAATTATTTTGGTACTAATGTTGGAGAGTGGTCACTGGTCAAGTGGTTCCCAGTCAAAAAAAGTTTGTTCTAGCGAAATACTGGCCTGGGGGGGTGGATACTGGGAGTTGTATCTCCAAAAATAATTTTCCCAAACCCTAACTAAATCAAAAGAAGATCAATCAACAAAGGAGGATCAGGACTCTTGTCCTGACAATCACATGGTTGATTGTTAGTATTTTGATACTGGTGGAACAGACTTTGATTGTGTTCCCACTGACCTAAATGATTCCAAGAATAAATAGCTAAATATAAAAGGGTCGCTAAAAATAAACATAGTGCTCTGCTCTACATGAAATTGTTTTCTTTCAAGAGTAATAGCATGGAACAGGAATGACTGGTATGTCTTCAGGGCAGTGGTTCTCAACCTTCCTAATGCCGCAAGCCCTTAATACAGTTCCTCATGTTGTGATGACCCACAACCATAAAATTATTTTCATTGCTACTTCATAACTGTAATTTTGCTACTGTTATGAATCGTAATGTAAATATCTGATATGCAGGATGTATTTTCATTCACTGGACCAAATTGGGCACAAATACCTGTTACGTCCAAATTTGAGTACCGGTGGGGTTGGGTGGGGGGGATTTATTTTGTCATTTGGGAGTTGTAGTTGTTGGCATTTATAGTTCCCCTACAATCAAAGAACATTTTGAATTCCACCAATGATGGAACTGAACCAAATTTGGCACATAGAAGTCACATGACCCACAAAAGATACTGGAAGGGTTTGGTGGACATTGACCTTGAGTTTTGGAGTTGTAGTTCACCTACATCCAGTGAGTACTGTGGACACAAACAATGATGGATCTGGACAAAACTTGGCACAAATACTCAGTATGCCCAAATGTGGTGATGTTTGGGGAAAATAGACATTTGGGAGTTGTAGTTGCTGGGATTTATAGTTCATCTACAATTAAAGAGCATTCTGAACCCCACCAACGATGGAATTGAACCAAACTTCCCACACAGAACCCTCATGACCAACAGAAAACACTGTGTTTTCTGACGTCTTTGGTGACTCCTCTGACACTCCCTTGTGACCCCTTCCCAGGGATCTAGACCCCCAGGTTGTGAAATGATGCTTTAGCGAATGTGGCACCATTTTGTTGCAGACCTTTCTGAAAACCACAATTCTTTCTAGTTCTCTGCAAGGTAATGTGTGGTATTTTCATTTTGGAGTTAAAACAGAAGTTTTTCCAAGACAATGTATAAATGTTCATGCCTCAAACTAATAAGACTCCCAGATCAAAACTAGCCATTGAAATCAGATGCGTACAACACATTCAACTAAATTTTAATGATATACCACCAGAAGCAGGAAATATTCTAAGGAGAAAGGGAGGGATCTATTGCTGCAATGTTCATTGGGTTTCAAAATTCTGGAGCGTGTGTGTGGTATTCCCGACCACTGTATTATTTATGTAGATAATAAGAAAAACAAACATGGAGGTGATTGACAGCAAATATTTATGTTTTGCTGCATTTCAAATCCTTTTAATCATATCCTTCATTAGGAAAATCAACAATAAAAAGTAACTGTTAACAATATTAAATATGCATTTGTGAATAATACATACACACCGGTTACTAAGAACAGTTATTTTTCTGGAACACTGCGTTGCATGTTTATTGTAGGCTTCCTGATCAAGGATTGCTAAAAACAATATAAAATAGGTTGAAATAATACATAGTTGTTGTATTGCGGCTGTGTGTTTATGGCCTGCTGGAATTCTCATTATGTTGTATGTATTATAGGTCCTCAACTTTCATGGTTAAGGGCATCACAAAAGGGGGAAAATGCAACGGAAAACACTTTTTGGTAACCTGAAAGAACACCTCTTAAGGGATCTTTAGATCATCTACTGCGATTCTATGGTCCACTTCCATTGCACTAGAAGACCTAGAGATTCCGAGAGATACCATGTTTATGACATCTTGGCTGTAAAAAATGCTGTAACTGAATGGATGCCTTTCCATTAATGTCCCAAATGTCATACTTTGAATGGTCATTTCACTGTCTTTTAGGATGGGGCTACATTACCTGAATTCCTTTGTTGATGTATATCAGATGTATAACAGAATTTATTTGTTCATCATGTCAGAAGCAAATTGAGAATACAGGTATAATGTATTACAAAACACATGCAAAGTTAAAAACTTGGCATTATACTAAATTTCCTTTGATCAAAAGCTGGCCACTTGGAGTGTCTCTGGTGTTGCTATAAGACGGTCCTCCATTGTGCACGTGGCAGGGCTCAGACCACATTGTAGTAAGTGGTCTGTGATTTGCTCTTCTCACACTCGCATGTAGTGGACTCCACTTTGTAGCCCCATTTCTTACTATTGGCTCTGCATCTCGTAGTCCCAGAGTGCAGTCTGTTCAGTGCCTTCCAAGTTGACCAGTCTTCTGTGTGCCCAGGAGGAAGCCTCTTATGCAGTATCAGCCACTGCTTGAGGTTTCGGGTTTGAGCCTGCCACTTTTGGACTCTCGCTTGCTGAGGTGTTCCTGTGAGTATCTCTGTAGATCTTAGGAAGCTGTTTCTTGATTTAAGTCATTGGCATGCTGGCTGATATCTGAACAGAGGATGGCCCGGATATATCAATGCCTTGGTCCTTTCATTCTTGGCTGCTACTTCCCGGTGGATATTAGGTGGTGCAAAGCTGTCTAGACAACTCCTGTCATGATGCGGCATGTCTCATTGAGCCACATCCACTGTTTTAACATTCCATACTGGGCATGCATGCTCAGCAGCAGAGTAGCAAAGCGCAAGGGCAGATGTCTTCACTGTATCTGGTTGTGATCCCCAGGTTGTGCCATTCAGCTTACTATGATGTTTTTTCTATCACTCACTTTTTCTTGATAGTCAACCAGTGCTTCTTGTAAGTCAGATCATGGTCCAGAGTGTCTCCCAGGTATTTGAGTGTGCTGCAATGCTCCAGGGGGATTCCTTCCCAGGTAATCCTCAGAGCTCGAGATGAAAAGCACACGCCTGCATTTTAGATGGATTAGGAATCAGCTGGTTTTCCCTGTATTAGGCAGTTATAGCACCTAAAACTTCAGAGTGCTTCTGTTCAACCATTTCAAAGCTCCCTGCTTGAGCGGTGATGGCACGATCATCAGCATAGATGAAACTCTCTGACCCTTCTGGCAGTGGCTGATCATTTGTGTAAATGTTAAACACTGATGGAGCAAGCACGCTCCGCTGAGGCAGGCAGTTCTTCTGTTTTTGCCATCTGCTTCTCTGACCCTGGAACTCAACAAAAAAGCTCCTGTTTTGAAGCAGATTTCCTATGAAGTGGGTGAAGTGGTAATCCTTTGTGATATTATACATTTTTCTCAGGAGCAGGTAATGATTTACGGTATCATAAGCTGCTACAGGTCTATGAAGACGGCACCTATAAACTGTTGTCTTTCAAAGCCATATTCTATATGCTGAGTCAGGTTCTTGCAGTATAACAGCATTCCAGCGGGGAAGCATGCGGGGAATGCGGAAGTGCATCATCAGCGTTGCAGATGGACGATGAAAGCGATAGCTCCCCTGGCGGCCAGAAAAAGTTAAATAGCCTCTGTGTATGTCTGTATATGTTTGTATGTCAAAAAGTGGCATTGAATGTTTGTCATATATGTATACACTGTAATCCGCCCTGAGTCCCCTGCGGGGTGAGAAGGGCGGAATATAAAAGCTGTAAATAAATAAATAAATAAAATAACAGAGGAAAGTAGCTTACAGTCTGTATAGGCTGAGAATCCATTCTTCCAAATTCTAAAATACTCCAAAATTTTCCGCACAGGTGGCAGAAACAGTGACACTTCTGTTTTCTGGTGGTTCAGTGGACACAAGCACTGAATATTACAAATATTGGGTGTACAATTGCCTCCAGTCTTTGAGCATAAGGTGTATACTCAATTTCCTGTTTAGACTTGGGTTCCATCTCTTGTATATGCAAGTTGTCCAAACCCAAAAGAGTCTGAAACACAGAACATTCCTGGTCCCAAGCATTTCAGATACTCATATAAAATATTCAATCTGTATTTTCCTTGAGGATTTGAAGGTAGTGATTTTTAA
This sequence comes from Anolis sagrei, assembly GCF_037176765.1. Lineage (NCBI taxonomy): Eukaryota > Metazoa > Chordata > Lepidosauria > Squamata > Anolidae > Anolis > Anolis sagrei. Next base: position 72,082,297 of record NC_090034.1, read on the forward strand.
CAGGGTCTGTGCTCCACAGGATGAATGCTGTGCTGATTTTAATCCTACCATTTAATCCATTTTTCCTTCTTTCCTTTATGTGATACTAATTTCCTGCCTCTTTCATCTCAGCATGCCTGCTGGCCATCTCTGATCAGTGCTTCCACGGGCTGAGATCGTTTCTGTTTCTCTTCCCTTCTTCTCCCTCCAGGTTCTCTACCACCTTTTCGACGAGTTTGCCAAATTTGACCAAATCACCGTAACGGACATTATCCTGGGGTTCCTGAGCTTCTTTGTGGTCTCCCTGGGGGGCGTCTTTATCGGCGTTGTCTATGGGGTCATTGGGGCCTTCACCTCCCGCTTCACATCCCACATCCGCGTCATCGAGCCCCTCTTCGTTTTCCTCTACAGCTACATGGCTTATCTGTCGGCGGAGCTCTTCCATCTTTCAGGCATCATGTCGTAAGTATTGGGCACAGAGTTGCGTGGGTAGCGCCACTGAAAGGGGAAACACTTTGTAATGTTGGAAGTGACTGTTAATTGACCGAGAGTGCATCTTACTTACTTAGGCGATCCCTCGTTGGACGAGTAAGATGGTCTTCCTTGATGACTATTTTTATGGGTTTGTAGGTGGCTGTGGTGCCCTATTCTTGACCCGCATCTTCTCCCACAGTGAAGGCATTGGTTTCCAGGTGGAAGGCGGTCCCGGTTGGGGTTGGCTTGACGTGCCTTCCTCCTGGCACGTTTCTCTCTTTCACCCTCCACTCGTGCCTCCTCAAATTCTGCAGCACTGCTGGTCACAGCTGACCTCCAGCTGGAGCGGTCAAGGGCCAAGGCTTCCCAGTTCTCAGTGTCTATGCCAGAGTTTTTAAGGTTCGCTTTGAGGTCATCTTTAAATCTCTTTTCCTGCCCACCAACATTACGTTTTCCGTTCTTAAGTTCAGAGTAGAGCAACTGCTTTGGGAGACAATGGTGAGGCATCCAGACAACATGGCCGGTCCAGCGGAGTTGATGGCAGAGGACCATCGCTTCAATGCTGGTGGTCTTTGCTTCTTCCAGCACGCTGATGTTTGTCCGCTTGTCTTCCGAAGATATTTGCTGGATTTTCCGGAGGCAGCGCTGATGGAATCGTTCCAGGAGTTGCATGTGACGTCTGTAGACAGTCCACGTTTTGCAGGCATAGAGCAGGGTTGGGAGGAGAATATCTTTATAGACAAGCACCTTGGTATCCCTACGGATGTCCCAGTCCTCAAACACTCTCTGCTTCATTCGGGAAAATGCTGCACTCGTAGAGCTCAGGCGGTGTTGTATTTCGGTGTCGATGTTGACTTTGTTGAGAGTGCATCTACACCACAAAATTAACACAGTTCGATACCACTTTAACTGTGTGGCTCAGTGCTATGGAATTATAGCAGTTGTCATTTTATGAAGTCATTAACTTTCTGTTCCAAACAGTGCCAATGCTTCGCCAAACTACAAAGACCAGGATTCCACATTATTGAACTAAAGTGCTATCAAACTGCATTAATTAATTAATTAATTAATTAAGTACTTTAACAGGATTTTCAATAGCTGATATGGGACAGTTGGATAGAGATTTTAGGAGAGTTGGGGTCAAAGAAGGAGTCTCATTGGTTAGTTTGGATTAAGAGGGACGGGAGTTAGGAATATTAACTATAGATGTTATGAGAGTTAGTCAGGGTTCCAAGTAGGGATTAGCTGGACTTCAGTTGACTAGGTAGTAATAGGAGAGATGGAAAATAGGAAAAAAAATATTACGAACATTACTCAGGGTCAGAGACAGAGATTAGTTGGACTTGGATATGGCCACGGTGGTCCATGCTCATGTTACATCGGGAATAGATTACTGCAATGTGTTCTACGTGGGGTTGCCTTTGAAGACTGTTCAGAAGTTTCAAATGGTCCAACGAGTGGCAGTCAGATTTCTCACTGGAGTGGGGTACAGGGAGTGCACAACTCTCCTGTTACATGAGCTCAACTGGCTGCCAGTTTGCTACCGAGCACAATTCAAAGCGCTGGCTTTAGCCTATAAATCCCCAAAGCAGCGTTTCTCAACTAGGATGCACATCAAACTTTCTCAACCTGAGGGGTCAGGACTACTGGGGTTCATGGGAGGGTGTCAGAGGGGTCACCAAATACCACCAGAAAACACAGTATTTTCCGTTGGTCATGGGGGTTGTGTGTGGGAAGTTTGACCCAATTCTATCATTAGTGGGGTTCAGAATGCTCTTTGATTGTAGGTGAACTATCAATCCCAGCAACTACAACTCCCAAATGTCAAGGTCTATTTCCCCAAACACCACCAGTGTTCACATTTGGTCATATTGAGTATTCGTGCCAAGTTTGATTCAAATCCATCATTATTTGAGTCCACAGGGCTGTCTGGATGTAGGTGAACTACAATTGCAAAACTCAAAGTCAATGCCCACCAAACCCTTCCAGTATTTCTGTTGGTCATGGGAGTTCTTGTTCATCATTGGCAGAAATGTATCCAATTGTCTGGTGATTATGTGGAAAGTGAATAGTGGTAGTTAAAGAGCACATTCTAAGGATTATTTCAGAGTGTGCCAAATCTGGTTCTATTCCATCATTGGTGGAGTTCAGAATGCTCTTTGATTGTAGGTGAACTATAAATCCCAGCAATTGCAACTCCCAAATGACAAAATCAACCCCTCCAACCCCACCAGTATTCAAAATTGGGCATATCAGGTATTTGTGCCAAATGTGGTCCAGTGAATGAAAATGCATCCTACATATCAGATATTTACATTATGATTCATAACAGTAGCAAAATGACAGTTATGAAGTAGCAAAGGAAATAACTTTATGGTTGGGGTCATCACAACATGAGGAATTTTATTAAGGGGTTGTGGCATTAGGAAGGTTGAGAAACACCGAATTAGATGAATGGCAGTGATGGAAGGAGGCTTCTTAAAGGTCCCCACATCTGATGGCTTCAAACTACAAGAAAGGAGATTCCATCTGAACATGAGGAAGAACTTCCTGACTTTGAGAGCCGTTCAGCAGTGGAACTCTCTGCCCCGGAGTGTGGTGGAGGCTCCTTCTTTGGAAGCTTTTAAACAGAGGCTGGATGGCCATCTGTTGGGGGTGCTTTGAATGCAATTTTCCTGCTTCTTGGCAGGGGGTTGGACTGGATGGCCCATGAGGTCTCTTCCAACTCTATGATTCTATGATGCCATAGCGATGGGACAGGAGGGGGTTCCTATTAGTTCCTATAAGCTTCCACAATTGAGATTGCCAGCAGTGGAACAAGTGGAAGTCCTACAAATAATAATAATAATAATAATAATAATAATAATAATAAACTACAAGAATAATAATAACAAACTACAAGAAAGGAGATTCCATCTGAACATTAGGAAGAACTTCCTGACTGTGAGAGCCGTTCAGCAGTGGAACTCTCTGCCCCGGAGTGTGGTGGAGGCTCCTTCTTTGGAAGCTTTTAAACAGAGGCTGGATGGCCATCTGTCAGGGGTGCTTTGAATGCAATATTCCTGCTTCTTGGCAGGGGGTTGGACTGGATGGCCCACGAGGTCTCTTCCAACTCTTTGATTCTATGATTCTATATAATAATAATAATAATAATAATAATAATAATAATAATAATAATCTTTATTTATAACCTGCCACCATCTCCCCAATGGGGACTCGGGGCGGCTTATATGAGACCAAGCCCATACAACAAATTACAATAAAATAAGATACAAGTTACAATAAAATAAACAACATCACAGAAAAATACAGAACATGTGACCACAATGGGAAAAAAAACCCAGTAAACCAAACATAATGACAGTGAGTTGTAGGATAGGTGGAAGATGCTCATACATGCTCTAAATAGACAGTTTAGAGTTAACTTTTAAATACTTTTAAATGGTATTGCTGCACGCAAATCTGTTTTATACCAAGATTTTTGATCTGCCCAGCTTTGCATTTTTCATAGTCTGTGAGTATACATGTGCCTTCAAGTTACATGTTGTCTTATGGTGATTCCATGGAATTCATAGTATTTGCTTAGGCAAGGAATCCTTAGAGATGGGTTGTTGTAGGTTTTTCCGGGGTATATGGCCATGTTCTAGAGGCATTTTCTCCTGACGTTTCGCCTGCATCTATGGCAAGCATCCTCAGAGGTAGTGAGGTGACTACCTCTGAGGATGCTTGCCATAGATGCAGGCGAAACGTCAGGAGAAAATGCCTCTAGAACATAGCCATATACCCCGGAAAAACCTACAACAACCCAGTGATTCCGGCCATGAAAGCCTTCGACAATACAAGGATTGGTAGTTTAGCAAGGTACTGGTGCTATTTAGTGAAGAAGGTTAAAGACCTTGAAAAACTACATCTTCCATGATTCTCTAGCATTGAGCTCAAGTGGTGTCACACTGCATTCATTCTATAGTGTTGACACATCAGAGGTTTAAACTGGAAGAGGCAATGACTGCCCCAAGGACACCCAATGAACTCCAAAGGCGGCTTGAACCCTTGTCTCCGAAGTCCTGCTGTTCCCAGAATCCGGAATTATGGGAGCCACAGTCCCAAAAGGCACCTTTTCTCTTGCTCTGGAAGTGCTCTGACACTAAGCTATGTTACTCTTCCTTCGATCCCTTAAATGTGGCCCTGCTGGCAGGGAAGAGGCTACACGTGACTGCAAAAAACAACAACACACACAAAGTATTGTAATTTCTGTAGTAACAAGAAGTCTGTTCTGCCTACAGAATACAATGGTCAGATTAAGAAAGTCAAAGCGTTGTTTTAAAGCATTTTTTGCACAATTTATTCATTCTGGGTGAATTTGACAACCTTTCACTCTGCTCCACGGCGCAGTCTGATTCGTCTGTCTGGTTGTGAAAACTTGTGTCACATTTAAACCTAATAATAGCACATCAAGAGCTTTGGCTACTTGGCTCTGAATTCTGTTGGTGATGTACATTCCAACCTAAAATTCAGAAGAGATTGAGATTGCAAAATTATAGCAGTTTGATCCCATTTTTACTGGTGCGTCTCCACTACAACCCCCTAAACTACAACATTAAAGTTGAATTCTAAGGGCTGCATTAAAGTTCAGATTCCCAGATTTCATAGAGTGAAGGCAAGGCATTTGAAGTGGAATATAGTAAAGGTAATGCTGGCCACATGACCTTGGAGGTGTCTAGGGACAACGCTGGCTCTTCGGCTTAGAAATGGATATGAGCACCACACCCCAGAGTCGGACACGACTGGCTTTAATGTCAGTGGGGAAAAATAGTAAAGGTAAACGTTTCCCCTGACATTAAATCTAGTTGTGTATGACTGATGGGGGGACAATGCCTGGCTCGAGAGCAGTACGTGTGAAAAAGATCTTGGAGTCCTCGTGGACAACAAGTTAAACATGAGCCAACAATGTGATGTGGCGGCAAAAAAAGCCAATGGGATTTTGGCCTGCATCGATCCTCCATATCTACAGATTCTGCACCTACTGATTCAACCATCTGCATCTTGAAAATATTGTTAAATACTTTGTTAAATAGTATTTAAATAGTATTGTTAAATACAGGAGCAGAATTCAAAACGATCTTGACAGATTAGAGAAATGGGCCAAAACTAACAAAACGAAGTTCAAAAGTGACAAATGCAAGATATTCCACTTAGGCAGAAAAAACGAAATGCAAAGATACAGAATGGGGGACGCCTGGCTCGAGAGCAGTACGTGTGACAAAGATCTTGGTCCTCGTGAACAAGTTAAACATGAGCCAACAATGTCATGTGGCTGCAAAAAAAGCCAATGGGATTTTGGCCTGCATCAATAGGAGCATAGTGTCTAGATCTAGGGAAGTAATGCTACCCCTCTATTGCGCTTTGGTTAGACCACACCTGGAATATTGTGTCCAATTCTGGGCACCACAATTCAAGAGAAATATTGACAAGCTGGAATGTGTCCAGAGGAGGGCGACTAAAATGATCAAGGGTCTGGAGAACAAGCCTTATGAGGAGCGGCTTAAGGAGCTGGGCATGTTTAGTTGAAGAAGAGAAGGCTGAGAGGAGATATAATAGCCATGTATAAATATGTGAGAGGAAGCCACAGGGAGGAGGGAGCAAGCTTGTTTACTGCTTCCTTAGAGACTAGGACGCGGAACAATGGCTTCAAACTACATGAGAGGAGATTCCATCTGAACATGAGGAAGAACTTCCTGACTGTGAGAGCCGTTCAGCAGTGGAACTCTCTGCCCCGGAGTGTGGTGGAGGCTCCTTCTTTGGAAGCTTTTAAACAGAGGCTGGATGGCCTTCTGTCAGGGGTGATTTGAATGCAATATTCCTGCTTCTTAGCAGGGGGTTGGACTGGATGGCCCATGAGGTCTCTTCCAATTCTTTGATTCTATGATTCTATGATGGGGTGGTGCTCCAAAGGCAGAGGCGGGACCTGAAACAAACAAAGGGGAAAGGTTAATCTTGACTGCTGTAGTGGATGTGATCAGTTGTTAGGTATGACAACACCCATGTCACAGTCTGCTGAGTATATGGGGTGTCCCCAAAATGTAAACAACCTGAACTTGATAGGAGAGAATTATTGCAAAATGACAAGAGAAAACTCAAGTGGAGCTTCAACAATGCAAGAGGTGTAAAGCTGCACAACAACTCAAATACCTAACATAAACATTTAATAATAAACAGGGGGAGTGTGTCCCTGTTGGTTCTGCTGGACCTCTCAGTGGCCTTTGATACCGTCAACCACGGTATCCTTCTGGGACGCCTCAGGGATATGGGACTTGGGGGTACTGTTCTGAAGTGGCTCCAGTCCTTCCTGGAGCGTCGGTCCCAGAAGGTGTTACTGGGGGACACCTGCTCGTCCCCACAACCATTGACTTGTGGGGTCCCGCAGGGTTCTATACTGCCCCCCATGTTGTTTAACATTTACATGAAGCCGCTGGGAGAGATCATCTGGAGTTTTGGGGTCAGATGTCATCTGTACGCAGATGATGTTCAGCTCTATCATTCCTTCCCACCTGTTACTAAGGAGGCTGTGCAGGTCCTGAACCGGTCCTTGGCTGCTGTGTCGGCCTGGATGAGGGCAAACAGATTGAAACTTAATCCAGACAAGACAGAGGTACTCCTGGTCAGTCGAAAGGCCGAACAGAGGATAGGGTTACAGCCTGTGTTGGACGGGATTACACTCCCCCTGAAGACACAGGTTCGCAGTTTGGGAGTGATCCTGGACTCATCGCTGAGCCTGGAACCCCAGGTCTCGGCGGTGGTCAGTGGAGCTTTTGCACAATTAAAGCTTGTGCGCCAGCTTCGCCCGTTCATTGGGAAGCCTGACTTGGCCACGGTGGTCCATGCTCTGGTTACATCTCGAATAGACTACTGCAACGCTCTCTACGTGGGGCTGCCTTTGAAAACTTCTCGGAAGCTCCAGTTAGTCCAGCGGTCGGCGGCCAGGTTGTTAACTGGAGCGGCCATACCACTCCTCTGTTGCGCCAGCTCCACTGGCTGCCGATTAGCTTCCGGGCACAATTCAAAGTGCTGGTTTTAACCTTTAAATCCTGAACGTTCTGGCCCAGATTACCTGTCCGAACGTATCTCCTGCTATGAAGCTTAAGATCATCAGGAGAGGCCCTGCTCTTGATCCCACCACTCTAGCAAACGTGGTTGGTGGGGACAAGAGACAGGGCCTTCTCGGCAGTGGCCCCCTGTCGGTGGAAATATCTCCCTAAGGATATCAGGTTGGCCACCTCCCTGCTGTCCTTTAGAAGACAACCGAACACCTGGCTCTGGGACCAGGCATTCGATTAGAGGCCAGCGGCAATAGGAAAAGGAAATTTGGATTTTGCAACATGGATTCTCCCGGCTCAGCTTGGTTTTTACTGGCACGTTAATCTATTAATTTATTGTTAAATTTTACCGATGATGGACAATGTTTTAAAAAGATTTGATTGTGAATTGTAATTTTTATGGTATTTATGCTGTTAGCATCCTCTGATGCTCATGTGAGGCCACGCTGAGTCCCCCTTGTGGGGAGAAGGGCGGGATATAAATATATTCAATAAATAAATAAATTTAAGATAGAATGTGCAACTCTGATTAATTCATTATTATAACATTAATTCTTCAACATGAATATATTTACTTCACCGTCAAGCAATCCTCATAACTACCAGTAGTGGTTAATGGATTTATGTGTTTCTGTACGGCAAGCTCTTCCGGGACAAAGAGTTGTGACTGACACAGGGACACCAACAAGAATTGAATCTTTATATTGGATTTTCTCATGACACGAAGAAACATTTCAGGTTGTGATATCACTCACCCACTGGGGTGCCTCCATACCCCTCTTCTGCATCTGTGGCTGAGATTTTGTGGGTCGCAAAATGGGCTTCACACATCATTAGGGAAAAGTGAAAACAGGGATGCTGAGCGTTTGTTTGTCTCCCATAGGTAAAGGTAGAGGTTTTCCCCTAACATTAAGTCCAGTCATGTCCGACTCTGCTCATCTCCATTTCTAAGCCAAAGAACCAGTGTTGTCCGTAGACACCTCCAAGGTCATGTGGCTGGCATGACTGTATGGAGCGCCATTACCTTCCTGCCAGAGCAGTACCTATTGATCTATTCAAATTTGCATGTTTTCGAACTGCTAGGTCGGCAGAAGCTGGGCCTAACAGGGGGAGCATTAAGTCTAGTCGTGTCCAACTCTGGAAGGTGGTGCTCATCTCCATTTCTAAGCCAAAGAACCAGCGTTGTCCAGAGACTCCCACAAGGTCATGTGGCTGGCATGACTGCATGGAGCGCCATTACCTTCCTGCCAGAGCGGTACCTATTGATCTACTCAAATTTGCATGTTTTTGAACTGCTAGGTTGGCAGAAGCTGGGGCTAACAGGGGGAGCATTAAGTCTAGTTGTGTCTAGTTGTATCCAACTCTGGAAGGTGGTGCTCATCTCCATTTCTAAGCCAAAGAACCAGCATTGTCCGTAGACATCTCCAAGCATAACTGCATGGAGCGCCATTACCTTCCTGCCAGAGCGGTACCTATTGATTTATTCAAATTTGCATGTTTTCGAACTGCTAGGTTGGCAGAAGCTGGGGCTAACAGCGGGAGCATTAAGTCTAGTTGTGTCTAGTCATGTCCAACTCTGGAAGGTGGTACTCATCTCCATTTCTAAGCCGAAGAGCCGACGTTATCTGTAGATTCCTCCAAGGTCATGTGTCCATCATGACTGCATGGGGCACCGTTACCTTCCCGCAGAAGCAGTACCTATTGATCTACTCACACTTGCATGTTTTCGAACTGCTAGGTTGGCAGAAGCTGGGGCTGACAGCAGGAGCATTAAGTCTAGTTGTGCCCAACTCTGTAAGGTGGTGCTCATCTCCATTTCTAAGCCGAAGAGCCGACGTTATCTGTAGATTCCTCCAAGGTCATGTGGCCAGCATGACTGCATGGAGCACCGTTACCTTCCCGCAGAAGCAGTACCTACTGCTCTTCTCACACTTGCATCTTTTCAAACTGCTAGGTTGGCAGAAGCTGGGGCTAACAGCGGGAGCATTAAGTCTAGTTGTGCCCAACTCTGTAAGGTGGTGCTCATCTCCATTTCTAAGCCGAAGAGCCGACGTTATCTGTAGATTCCTCCAAGGACATGTGTCCATCATGACTGCATGGAGCACCGTTACCTTCCCGCATGTTTTCGAACTGCTAGGTTGGCAGAAGGTGGGGCTAACAGTGGGAGCTCGCCCCGCTCCCCAGATTCAAACTGCCAACCTTTCAGTCAGCAAATTCAGCAGCTCAGCGGTTTAATCTGCTGTGCTACTAGGTGGCCCTAGGTTCACCATAATTCAAAAATTACTCGAAAGCACATAAAAACATAAACAGCAACTCTCATAAGCCGTCCCTCCACAAGTATAAATGAAGATTACGGGGATTGTATACCAAAACAATACATTTTCCAAGTCCTTTCCTAAGCATTTCTAACTGTATTGAGGTCTCTTTTTGCTCTTCAGTGGCGGTGGGTCTCATCAGAGGAGAAATGAAGTGCTCCAAAAGCCAAGAAGCCACATTTCTTTTCCTATATAAACGTTGTATGTGCTTTAGTAAGAAAACGGCATTCTGTTGGTTCACGTCCACATACATATGGTCTCTCTTCCTGTTTTGTAACCCTGTTTTCTTTGGGTCTGACATAGCAACAGATCCCTGCTAAGCCTGATGAGTGAGTCATCATTGGGCTTGGTTGCTAGTGAGGCCGGGATTGTCAGCAAAAATCGGATAGGAAGGAAACAATGTCCCCTACCTGCATGTTTTGGAGCCTGCAGGGAAAGAAGGCGAAGTTCATTCCAGATGGAATAAACAGTAAGAGAAACACAAAACTAAGCATTCAGGAGATCCTGAGTCCCACCTGAAAGTGGGTTAAATGTATATCCTGTTGTTTTGGTGGGTTTCCAAAATCTAAAATAGTCCAATGTTATCCACATGGGTAGTTGGGATAGTGACACATTTTGCTCTCTGATGGTTCATTGTACACAAACTTGGCTTCACGCACAAAATTATTATATACTAGCCGTCCCCTGACACGCGTTGCTGTGGCCCACTCTGTGTATATGTGTTTTGCGTTTGTATGTATGTGTATATGTATATATATGTGGTTTTGTGCCTGCGTTGTAATGTAATTTTTGTTTTTTGGCATTTAAAGTCTCTTCCGCTGTGTTTTTCCGTGTTTTTATGAGTGATGGTCACTTGTTGGCCTGATAGGTTCTTGTGTCCAAATTTGGTGTCCATTCGTCCAGTGGTTTTTGAGTTCTGTTAATCCCACAAACCCATATGTGTATATGAGAGAGAAAGCATGTATGTATGGTTGTACCACCAAGGCTGTTGCTAGGTGAAGTAGCTGTCTGTTATATCACTGGATTGGCTGTTACTAGGTGAAGTGGCCCTCGGTGATGTTACGGGATTGGGTGTTACTAGGTGAAGTAGCTGCCTGTTATGTCACTGGATTGGGTGTTACTAGGTGAAGTGGCCCTCGGTGATGTTACGGGATTGGGTGTTACTAGGTGAAGTAGCTGCCTGTTATGTCACTGGATTGGGTGTTACTAGATGAAGTAGCAGTCTGTTATGTCACTGGATTGGGTGTTACTAGGTGAAGTGGCCCTCGGTGATGTTACGGGATTGGGTGTTACTAGGTGAAGTAGCTGCCTGTTATGTCACTGGATTGGGTGTTACTAGGTGAAGTGGCCCTCGGTGATGTTACGGGATTGGGTGTTACTAGGTGAAGTAGCTGCCTGTTATGTCACTGGATTGGGTGTTACTAAATGAAGTGGCTGTCTGTTATGTCACTGGATTGGGTGTTACTAGGTGAAGTGGCTGTCTGTTATGTCACTGGATTGGGTGGTACTAAGTGAAGTGGCTGTCTGTTATGTCACTGGATTGGGTGTTACTAGGTGAAGTGGCTGTCTGTTATGTCACTGGATTGGGTGGTACTAAGTGAAGTGGCTGTCTGTTATATCACTGGATTGGGTGTTACTAAGTGAAGTAGCTGTCTGTTATGTCACTGGATTGGGTGTTACTAAGTGAAGTAGCTGTCTGTTATGTCACTGGATTGGGTGTTACTAAGTGAAGTAGCTATCTGTTATGTCACTGGATTGGGTGTTACTAAGTGAAGTAGCTGTCTGTTATGTCACTGGATTGGGTGTTACTAAGTGAAGTAGCTGTCTGTTATGTCACTGGATTGGGTGTTACTAAGTGAAGTAGCTGTCTGTTATGTCACTGGATTGGGTGTTACTAAGTGAAGTAGCTGTCTGTTATGTCACTGCTACTAAGTGAAGTAGCTGTCTGTTATGTCACTGGATTGGGTGTTACTAAGTGAAGTAGCTGTCTGTTATGTCACTGCTACTAAGTGAAGTAGCTGTCTGTTATGTCACTGGATTGGGTGTTACTAAGTGAAGTAGCTGTCTGTTATGTCACTGGATTGGGTGTTACTAGATGAAGTAGCTGGATGAATTGACACCAAATTTGGACACAAGATACCTAACAACCCAGTGTATGTCCTTCACTAAAAAAAATAATTTTGTCATTTGGGAGTTGTAGTTGCTGGGATTTATAGTTCACCTACAATCAAAGAGCATTCTGAACTCCACCAGCGATGGGATTGAACCAAACTTGGCACACAGTTCTCCCAAGACCAACAGAAAATACTCGAAGGGTTTGATGGGCAGTGTCTTTTGGTTTTGGAGTTGTAGTTCACCTATATCCAAAGAGCACTGTGGACTCAATCTGGACCAAACTCTACACGAATACACAATATACCCAAATGTGAACACTGGTGGAGTTTGGGGAAAATAGAATCATGACATTTGGGAGTTGTAGTTGCTGGGATTTGTAGTTCGCCTACAATCACAGAGCATTCTGAACCCCACCAATGATAGAATTGGGCCAAACCTGCCACACAGAACCCCCATGTGGGCCACAGCAACGCGTGGCAGGGGACAGATAATCTATATAAATAAAAATGTAATGTTCGTTTGTGGGATTAACAGAACTCAAAAACCACTGGATGAATTGACACCAAATTTGGCCACATGATACCTAACATCCCAATGTATGTCCTTCACTCAAAAAAAAAAAAATGATTTTGTCATTTGGGAGTTGTAGTTGCTGGGATTTATAGTTCACCTACAATCAAAGAGCATTCTGAACTCCACCAACGATGGAATTGAACCAAAATTGGCACACAGTTCTCCCATGACCAACAGAAAATACTGGAGGGGTTTGGTGGGCAGTGTCCTTTGGTTTCGGAGTTGTAGTTCACCTATATCCAGAGAGCACTGTGGACTCAATCTGGACCAAACTCTACACGAATACCCAATATACCCAAATGTGAACACTGATGGAGTTTGGGGAAAATAGAATCATGACATTTGGGAGTTGTAGTTAGAATCATAGAATCATAGAATCCTAGAGTTGGAAGAGACCTCATGGGCCATCCAGTCCAACCCCCTGCCAAGAAGCAGGAATATTGCATTCAAATCACCCCTGACAGATGGCCATCCAGCCTCTGTTTAAAAGCTTCCAAAGAAGGAGCCTCCACCACACTCCGGGGCAGAGAGTTCCACTGCTGAACGGCTCTCACAGTCAGGAAGTTCTTCCTCATGTTCAGATAGAATCTCCTTTCTTGTAGTTTGAAGCCATTGTTTCGCGTCTTAGTCCCCAGGGAAGCAGAAAACAAGCTTGCTCCCTCCTCCCTGTGGCTTCCTCTCACATATTTATATATGGCTATCATATCTCCTCTCAGCCTTCTCTTCTTCAGGCTAAACATACCCAGCTCCTTATGCCGCTCCTCATAGGGCTTGTTCTCCAGACCCTTGATCATTTTAGTCGCCCTCCTATGGACACATTCCAGCTTGTCAATATCTCTCTTGAATTGTGGTGCCCAGAATTGGACACAATATTCCAGGTGTGGTCTAACCAAAGCAGAATAGAGGGGTAGCATTACTTCCCTAGATCTAGTTGCTGGGATTTGTAGTTCACCTACAATCTCAGAGCATTCTGAATCCCACCAACAATCGAATTTGGCCAAACCTCCCACACAGAACCCCCATGACCACCAGAGTGGGCCACAGGAACGCGTGGCAGGGGGCGGCTAGTAGAAAATAAACATTTAGACTTGGCTCCCAAGACAACTCTTTCTGCAGATGCCAAAATTCCAAAATCTGGGGGGATCCAGTAGGCTTATGGCCTCAAACCTTTTGAATAAGCAATACTGGTACTCAATCTTCTGAATAAGTCCCTATATCATGCTCTTAATGAAGGACAATAATTGTGTTTCTGTGCTGAGCACAGAGGATGAAATGGAGACTTTCCTCTGTCCTTAGTTTGGATGAAGAGTGAGAGGTCAGAGTTAGTTCCTTAGAGTGAGTCAGGATTTAGTGCAGGCATGGGTAAACTTTGACCCTTCGGGTGTTTTGGACTTCAACTCCCAAAGTTTGCCCATGCCCAATTTCGTTTGATTTGACCAAGGTCATGTAGGTGGTTTCATGGTCAAATCATACCCCAACACGCAAAGCAGTGCACCAAGCTGGCTCTCTGTTTTGTTTTCTATGTACTCATCTTTATATCCCACGTTTTCTGTGCTATAAAGTGGCATGCAAAGCTCTCTATGTAATCCGTCATGTAAATACTCCTGCAAGGTAGGTTAGCCTGAATGAGGGACTGGGACTGTCCTAAGGGCATGCTCAATGGAGGCTTGAATCTCAATCCTCCTAACGCCAGTCCAACTTTAATAATAATAATAATAATAATAATAATAATAATAATAATCATCATCATCTTTATTTATACCCCGCTACCATCTCCCCATCTATTTGGAGCCCCCGGTGGCTCAGTGGATTAAAGCACTGAGCTGCTGAGCTTGTTGATCGAAAGGTCGCAGGTTCAATTCCGGGGAGCGGTGTGAGCTTCCGCTGTCAGCCCTAGCTTCTGCCAACCTAGCAGTTCGAAAACATGCAAATGTGAGTAGATCAATAGGTACCGCTCCGGCGGGAAGGTAACGACGCTTCATGCAGTCATGCCGGCCACATGACCTTGGAGGTGTCTACGGACAACGCTGGCTCTTCGGCTTAGAAATGGAGATGAGCACCACACCCCAGAGTCAGTCATGACTGGACTTAATGTCAGGGGGCTACCTTTACCTTTACCTACCATCTCCCCAAGGGACTCGGTGCGGCTTACATTAGTAAACAAAGGCAATAACAAAAACAATCAATACAAAACAATTAATATAAATCACATAAACAAAAAATAAACAATAGCAGTAACACACAAGCATTTAAAAATCTATGGCCGGGCCAAATGTGATAATTTAAAATTTAAAAAAATAATGCTGGGCATGAACAAGATAGGCTATAACTAGGGTTTTTCAAAGAGAGATGAGGGAAACGCAGTCAGTCCTAAATCAGTGGTAAAGTGCATTTTGAAGGCATATTGCTGAGAGTTTTCCTTATTCTGGGAAGGCACACTGGAACAGCCACGTTTTCAGGCTCCTCCTAAAGACTGCCAGAGTTGGGGCATGTCTGATGTCCTTGGGAAGTGAGTTCCAGAGTTGGGGGGCCACCACCGGGAAGGCCCTCTCACTCGTCCCTACCAATCGCGCCTGCGGAGGAGGTGGGAGCGCGAGCAGGGCCTCTCCAGATGATCAAAGGGATCGTGTGGGTTCGTACACAGAAATGCGGTCACGCAGGTAGGCGGGTTCCAAACCGTTCAGGGCTTTGTAGGTAAGAACCTGCACCTTGAATTGGGACTGGAAAATGAACGGCAGTCAGTGGAGCTCCTTAAACAGGAGGGTTGACCGCTCTCTGTAAGAAGCACCAGTTAGTAACCCGGCTACACTGTTTCCATGTGTTATAAACCAATGCTTAGGTCATCAAGGAAAGGAGAGCATCACAGACATTTTCCTTTGCCAGATTTATCGTGAACCGCATGGTCCAAACTCCGAATGGTGCAGTTTAACCAAGGCACCATCTACACTGCCATATAATCCAGTTTCTGAATCCATATTACCTGCTTTGAAGTGGATTATATGACAGTATTGAGTCATTACTTAATTAGGTGATCCCTTGTAGTCTGAGAATGATGGTTCTCCAAATGCAGTATCTTGGTGGTGGGTCCGTAGGTGGCTGTGGAGCCCTATTCTTGATCCGCATGTTCTGCCACAATAACAACATTGGTTTCCAGGTGGAAGGCGGTCCCGGTCAGGGTTTGCTTGACATGCCTTCCTCTTGGCACATTTCTCCCTTTCTCCCTCCATTTGTGCCTTTTTGAATTCTGCAGCACTGCTGGTCACAGCTGACCTCCAGTTAGAGTGCTCAAGGGCCACGGCTTCCCAGTTCTCGGTGTCTATGCCACAGTTTTTAAGGTTGGCTTTCAACCCATCTTTAAATCTCTTTTCTTGTCCACCGACATTACATTTCCCATTCTTGAGTTGGGAGTAGTGTAACTGCTTTAGGAGATGGTGATCTTTGGGCTTTCGGACAACGTGGCCAGTCCAGCAGAGTTGATGGCATTGGAGCATCGCTTCAAAGCTGGTGGTCTTTGCTTCTTCCAACATGTTGACATTTGTCTGCCTGTCTTCGCAAGAGATTTGCAGGATTTTATCCAGTTCAACACAGATAATTTGGATTTAGAAACTGGATTATATGGCCATGTCGATACAGCCCAAGTTTCCCACAATAAAATATTTTGCAATTCGAAAAAGTAGGAGAAATAAGGTATAAATACAGTGGAAATATACAAAAATAAATATTATATTTCCTCTTTAGTGTTGATTAATTTTTATATATATATATTATTGTTTCTATTTCAATTACCGGTAGATATAAATGGAAACGCCAAAATCTTTTTTAAGTGCCGAGGGCTTCTAAAGGTCTTCATCCATTCCTGGAGTCGAGAGCAATTATACAATAATAATAAAAACTTATCAGGAAGCATATTTAGGTGTTTTTGGCCTGCACCCATCCTGTGATCTTCTCTGAAGCTTTTAGCCCTTTGCTTTCTGTTCTAATCTCAGTTGGTAATGGTGGCTGAGGAATGTGGATTTCTATAGCTTTGCAGAAATAAATTAATGATCTGTTTTGTGGTTTCTGTGGCTTTCTGCAGTGCATTTTGTCTTCCTTTGCAGGCTCATTGCTGCCGGGGTGGTGATGCGCCCGTATGTGGAGGCCAACATCTCTCACAAATCCCACACGACCATCAAATATTTCCTGAAGATGTGGAGCAGCGTCAGCGAGACGCTCATCTTTATTTTCCTTGGTGTCTCCACTGTCGCTGGGAAACATCACTGGAACTGGACGTTTGTCATCGGCACCCTGATTTTCTGCTTGATCGCCCGGGTTTTAGGTAGGAATGGGAAATACAAGGGGCGTCCATTAAAGATCCCCCAGACCCACTTCTATTTATCAAAGAGTTGTAAACTATTATCAACACAGAGCTATGTTAACATCAACTGTGTAAATTGGTTTAAACTGCACATAAATACAACAAAGAAAATGCATAGGGTATAAATCTAAATGCTACTCAGTAATTTCCCTCTAGAGTTTTCTCGAGGCTTGAGAGTTATAAATTCACTCTCCCAAATGATATATATTCCTTTTACTCATGATGGCGGTGAGTATCTTCACTCTTTTGTTTGAAATCTCACAATAAATGATAAGTATTATTTACACAGTCTTTGAAGTGATGAATTAAACACTGGAATAGTCCTTGAGAAAGTAAACTGAAGTCCGAAATAATGTCCATATAGTTCAAAATACTGTCCGACAAGGATCCCCGGGTTGAGATGCCTTGTTTCGGGGGACTTCCCCTTCTTCAGGATTTCTATAACTTCTTCATAAGAGAGTGTGATTCACAATAGATCCCTAAATGGGTGATAACAAACAACATCATAGAATCATAGAGTTGGAAGAGACCTCATGGGCCATCCAGTCCAACCCCCTGCCTAGAAGCAGGAATATTGCGTTCAAAGCACCCCTGACAGATGACCATCCAGCCTCTGTTTAAAAGCTTTCAAAGAAGGAGCCTCCACCACACTCCGAGGCAGAGAGTTCCACTACTGAACGGCTCTCACAGTCAGGAAGTTCTTCCTAATGTTCAGATGGAATCTCCTCTCTTGTAGTTTGAAGCCATTGTTTTGCGTCCTAGTCTCCAGGGAAGCAGAAAACAAGCTTGCTCCCTCCTCCCTGTGACTTCCTCTCACATATTTACACATGGTTATCATATCTCCTCTCAGCCTTCTCTTCTTCCTGCTAAACATGCCCAGCTCCTTAAGCCGCTCTTCATAGGGCTTGTTTTCCAGACCCTTGATCATTTTAGTCGCCCTCCTCTTGACACATTCCAGCTTGTCAATATCTCTCTTGAATTGTGGTGCCCAGAATTGGACACAATATTCCAGGTACGGTCTAACCAAGGCAGAATAGAGAGGTAACATGACTTCCCTAGATCTAGACACTATGCTCCTATTGATGCAGGCCAAAATCCCATTGGCCTTTTTTGCCGCATAATAGATATGCCAAAAAGGCACCCAAAGCATACATTCAATAATGATAAAGTAATTATATACATTCCAATAAGATATATTACATGCATATTATTACTTACATTATCTCCAGTATGAAGCTGGCCCTACAATTAGGTTTTCGATAGAGAGCAATGCAGTTACACAGAAGGGAGGATTTAAAGGCAGGGCTAATTGCGGACAGTCAGCTGAAGTGTAAATTCCACTTCTATTTATCACAGGACGCTGAAACTGCACATGTGTAATGATCTAAGTCTCTATAGATTACGTGCCAATTTACAACTCAGAACTGAGAATGGTCTTGATTGTACAGATGCTGAAGTGGTGTGAGGTTTGAGAATGGACCCAGTGGAATCCAGAGCAGCCATCAAGTTCCTTTGCTTGAAAGGCCACACACCAAAGGAGATGTTTGATGAGATGAAAGAGGTTTATGGTGATGATCCCCCATCATATGATGTAGTCAAGGACTGGCATCATGAGTTCAAATGTGGTTGGACTTTGGTGCAATCAGCTCCAATTCCAGGGCGACCCCACTCTGCTATTGATGAACACACCATCCAGCAAGTGGAGGTCGCCATTTTGGAAAATCTCTGCATCACCATTCGCCACCTAGCCCAAAATGTTAAGATTTTTGTGGGGTCCATGGAAAAAACCTTCCAAGACCATCTTCACATATATATGGTACCCGCTCACTGGGTCTCTCCGCTGCTCACATCTTTCCAGAAGCAGGAACGAGTCGAATGCTCTTGGGCTGTATTGACAATGATGTGCCATGGAAACCAGGAGGACTTTTTCAACAGACTGATCCCACAGGGTGAAAGCTGGATCCATCACTATGATCCTGAGACTAAAGTCCAGTCGATGCAATGGAAGCATCATGACTCACCGCCTCCAAAGATGGCACATGCCCAACTCTCGCAGGCAATGTCATGCTCACAGTATTTTGGGACCAGCACAGAGTAGTATTGATGGATTTCCTAGCAAAGGGGACCATGATCGCTGGAGGATACTTGGTTTCACAGCTGCGTAAATAGCGAGAGGCCATCAAAACCAAGAGACAATGTGGCCTGCTCACCAAAGATGTCCGCCTTTTGCAAGACAATGCACCAGTTCACAACTCACCTGTTTCCCAAACGGAAGAAGCATGCTCCTGTGGCTTTGAAATTCTACCACATCCCCCTTATTCACCAGACCTTGCACCATCGGACTTCCCCTTCTTTCCAACAATGATGTTATTTTTGAAATGCAGGCATTTCTCAGATGATGAGACTCTGATTTCCGAAGTCACAATGTGGAAATTGGAGCAACCTGTCGACTTCTACAAATAAGGTGTTTACATGTATTGTCGAAGGCGTTCATGGCTGGAATCACTGGGTTGTTGTAGGTTTTTTTGGGCTATATGGCCATGTTCTAGAGGCATTCTCTCCTGACATTTCACCTGCATCTATGGCAAGCATCCTCAGAGGTAGTGACCTCACTACCTCTGAGGATGCTTGCCATAGATGCAGGGGAAACGTCAGGAGAGAATGCCTCTAGAATATGGCCATATAGCCCGAAAAAACCTACAACAACCCCAAGATGTTTACAGTTGCTTAAAAAGATGGTAGAAGTGTGTGTCCCTTATGGAGAGAAGGACTCATAATTGTGCCAAGTTTTATTGCTGTCAATCCACAGGAAGTGGTCAGGGGAGATCTTTAATGAATGACCCTTGTAATTGCCTTGGGTTCAAGGGCTCTGATAACAGTAACCTTTTCGCAGCTCTTCATTGCCTCTCGCTTTGAGAATTTGCAGGAAGCTTTGAAAGCCGAATTACATGCGCGCGAATGGCTAAAAATGGATACAGCTGACTTCGGTATGCGCAAACACGCTTTCGTCAACGAAGGAAAAAATGCCATCTTAGGTCAAACACACAAATAACTGTGCATTAGGCAAACAAAAGTACATTAAAAATGCATGTGAGTTTCAGAGTGAGGTGGGTGGGAGCCCAGAGTCTTTCAACCAGATACAAAACAAAGGTGGGGAATTGATTTGGAGAAATGTTAACTAAAGTAAAATTGAGAGATGTTATATCTAGTCTCTGCCTTTTATTCAAAACAGCCTACAGCAGTCTGTTTAAAAGGAGCTTCTCATGGTTTTGACAACATGGTGTCAGAAGTGTGCCGTCACACTATAGCAGGCCTGGGCAAACTTTCTAACTTTGGGGCCGCATACTAGCACTCACTGCTAGGAGGACTGGCTGCTTGGTGATGGAAGGAAGGAAGGAGGAAGGAAAGAGAGAAGAAGGGAAAGACAAAAGGGAGGAAGGGAAGGATGGAAGGAGAAAGAGGAAGAGAGGGAAGGGAGGAGGAAAGAGGGAAGGAAGGAAAGAAGGAAAGACAAAAGGGGAGGAGAAAGGGAGAGAGGGAGGAAAGAGGGAGAGAAGGAAGGAAGAAAGGGGGAAAGAGAAGGATGAAAGGAGGAAGAGGAAGAGAGGGAAGGGGGAGGAAAGAGGGAAGGAATGATGAAAGGGGAAAAGAGAAGGATGGAAGGAGAAAGAGGAAGAGAGGGAAGGAAGAAAAGACAAAAAAGGAGGGAGTAGAAAGGGAGAGAGGTAGGAAAGGGAAGGATGAAAGGGGGGAGAGAAGGATGGAAGGAGAAAGGAAGAGATGGAAGGGGGAGAAAGGAAAGACAAAAGGGGTGGGAGGAAGTAAGGAGAAAGGGAGAGGGAGGAAAGAGGGAAGGATGGATGGATGAAAGAGTGGAAGGGAAGGATGGAGAAAGAGAAAAGAGGGAAGGAGGGAGGAAAGAGGGAAAGAAGACAAAAGGGAAGGAAGGGAGGAAGGACGAAAGGGTGGAAGGGAAGGAAAAAGGAAGGGAGGAGGAAGGAAAGAGAAAAAAGGAAGGATAGGATGGTGAGAAAAGAGGACCTGAGAAATGAGCCCAAAGGGCCGCAACTAGCCTCTGGGTCTGGGTTTGCCCATACCTGTACTATAGGAACAAAATGGCAGCATCTTCCCACATCTAGTGGTGCTTTCTTGTTTGTCTAGGTGAAATTTCGCCATTTTGAATCCACTGGGATTGAAGACATACGACCCCTGTGAAAGTGAAAAACCATTATTAAAGTTTTTTTCCTTACCTGAGGGAGGAGTCTAGGACCCTAAGTTCTCCAGCATGGCTCTGTCATCATTTTGCTGGATGTTGACCATTATATACACTAGAGGATATAATGATAGCCATGTATTAATATGTGAGAGGAAGCCACAAGGAGGAGGGAGCAAGCTTGTTTTCTGCTTCCCTGGAGACTAGGACGTGGAACAGTGGCTTCAAACTACAAGAGAGGAGATTCCATCTGAACACGAGGAAGAACTTCCTGACTGTGAGAGCCGTTCAGCAGTGGAACTCTCTGCCCCGGAGTGTGGTGGAGGCTCCTTCTTTGGAAGCTTTTAAACAGAGGCTGGATGGCTATCTGTCAGGGGTGATTTGAATGCAATATTCCTGCTTCTTGGCAGGGGGTTGGACTGGATGGCCCAGGAGGTCTCTTCCAACTCTTTGATTCCATGAGGACCTAGTGATTCTAGAGAGGTGCTCTCAGAGAAAGCACCTGGAAATTCATAGAGAATGAATTTCCAGACACTCTGCCATAACTGTGATCAACCTGCAATGGAAGTTGATCATAATGTTGAATCTGGGGGACCTAGATATTCCCAGAGATAATGTTTTAATCAAATCTGTAAATAAACAGAAAATCAAATCTGTAAATGTGGAAGGCCAACAGCAAGTGTTGCTTTCTATGTAGTCTTGGCATCTAGGGAATTCCCAACACTCTTCATCTTTACACCATCCTTTCCATATGTTTCAGGTGTCCTGGGGCTGACCTGGTTCATCAACAAATTCCGCATCGTGAAGTTGACCCCGAAGGACCAGTTCATCATTGCCTATGGCGGCCTGAGAGGAGCCATCGCCTTCTCCCTGGGCTACCTCCTTGAATACGAGCATTTCCCCATGAGGGAGATGTTTCTCACGGCCATCATTACGGTCATCTTCTTCACAGTCTTTGTGCAGGTGGGACTTCAGGGCCTCTCTCTTGGACAGGAATGGAGAAGGCAGGAGACAACGGTTGTGCTAAGGCAGGCATGGGCAAACTTCAGCCCTTCGGGTGTTTTGGACTTCAACTCCCACAATTCCTAAGGCTGTTAGGAATTGTGGGAGTTGGGGGTCCAAAACACCTGGAGGGCTGAAGTTTGCCCATACCTGGGCTAAAGACTCGGTCACATCAGCCTGTTGTTTTGCAGCAATTGCCTTTTATGTCATATGGGTGGACATTAAGATAGATAGAGGTTTATGTATAGCAGTGGTTCTCAACCTGGGGTCCCCAGATGTTTTTGGTCTACAATTCCCAGAAATCCTAACAGCTGGTAAACTGGCTGGGATTTCTGGGAGTTGTAGGCCAAAAACATCTGGGGACCCAAGGTTGAGAAGCACTGATGTATAGGGTTACCAGCAAGAAAACTGAGATGCCGTCTGTCCCCTTAATAGTTGTGTGACATGGGGATTAGCTAGTGGTGTGACAAGCATCATTGATTGAAACTCTCACTTCCATGCAACCATTATATTTACACCATTATATTTTCAGTCTTGCAGCCCTGCTTATGTATGCAATATTATTATTTACTTTTCTTGGATATTTCTCCTATTGATTTATCTGGTGGCGTCGTTAATGCCTAGAAATGGGGAAATGAAGTAGGCAGTGAGTCCCATTCTCACCCCGAGACCTTATTAATTGTCGAGCTCAGCCATTTTGCTGGCTTTCTGAGGATCGGGGAAAAGAAATCAGAAAGGATGCCGTCTCAAGTGCAGCTGGAGGAGGACTCAGGATGCATAATAATATAATAATAATAACACTTTATTTATACCCCGCTACCATCTCCCCAAGGGACTCGGTGCGGCTTACATGAGGCCGAACCCAAAATACAACAATACAAGCAATAACAATAACAATACAAGTAATTTAAAATAACAAAACAATAACACAATAACACATGCATTATCAATAGGACAACACACTTTAAAATCTATGGGTAGGCCAAATGTATTTAAAATTAAAAGATTAAAAAATAATGCTGGACATGGACGAAAAAGTGATAGGGCAGTTTGTGGGAACATACGAGCAGACCTAAATATATAAAGTGCTTTGGAGGACAAAGTGCTATGGGATCATTATTCTGGGAAGGCACACTGGAACAACCACGTCTTCAAGCTCTTCTTAAAGACTGCCAAAGTTGGGGCATGCCTGATGTTCTTAGGAAGTGAGTTCCAGAGTTGAGGGGCCACCACTGAAAAGGCCCTCTCTCTCATCCCCACCAATCGCGCTTGCGATGCAGGTGGGAGCGTGAGCAGGGCCTCTCCAGATGATCGAAGAGATAGTGTGGGTTCGTATACAGAGATGCGGTCACGAAGGTAGGCGGGTCCCAAACCATTCAGGGCTTTGTAGGTAAGAACCTGCACCTTGAATTGGGTTCGGAAAATGAATGGCAACCAGTGGAGCTCCTTGAACAGGAGGGTTTACCGCTCCCTGTAAGGAGTCCCATCCAAACACAGGTCTTTGGGCATTAAAGGGCCTGCTGAATGTAACCAGGCGTATCTTTTCGCAGGGCATGACCATCCGTCCTTTGGTGGACCTTCTAGCCGTGAAAAAAAAGCAAGAGACCAAGCGGTCCATCAATGAGGAAATCCACACTCAGGTGAGGCATCTGTTCACTTTGGTGGTGAGTGACTGCTTATGCGACCCCATGCTTCCTAGTGGACATTTAGAGCATTTCAGGGCAAAAAAAGTTTTGAAACATTTTACCAAATGGTTTTTGATCTCTTCGGGGGGAGGGGTGGGGGCCTCCAAATAAGAAGGATGGGTGGGTACATTAGAAGGCTTTGATTTGAGACTCGGCTGGCATTCGTACCTTTGATACAACCAAACCTTAAAAGAAAAAAAAACTGCAATAATCATTTCATTAGGGCAGCATTAATAAAAATTTGGAACAAATATAGAACAAATATGTATCCAAAGACACCATTATGGGCATCACCATTAGAAGCAAGGCAAAGAAGATTATTAGGATGGTCTAAATGGCTGACATACAAAGAGGTATTATTGAAGAAAGGTAACGAATTACAACTGAAGACAAGAGAAGAGATAAATAATCAATTTGCAAATGTATCGTGGTATCAATATCTGCAACTTAAAGAATACTATAACTTAGATCAGGGGTCCACAAACTTTTTAAGCAGAGGGCCAGGTCACAGTCCCTCAAACTGTTGGAGGGCCGGATTATAATTTGAAAAATAAAACATGAATTCCTATGCACGCTGCACATATCTTATTTGTAGTGCAAAAAACACTTAAAAACAATACAATAATTAAAATGAAGAACAATTTTAACAAATATAAACTTATTAGTATTTCAATGGGAAATGTGGGCCTGCTTTTGGTTGATGAGATAGGATTGTTGTTGTTGTTATGTGCTTTCAAGTCGTTTCAGACTTAGGTTGACCCTGAGCGAGGGCCGGGTAAATGACCTTGGAGGGCCGCATCCGGCCCCCGGGCCTTAGTTTGAGGACCCCTGACTTAGATATAAAATTAGGCTTTATGGGAAAAGAAGACATATGGGATCAAATTCTGAGAAAAAAGAAAAATATATAACAATAATTTATAATAAGCTATTAGAGTGGACTACTGAAACAGAAGTAATAAAAGAGTGCATGATAAAATGGGCAAAAAATATCGGCAGACAGATACAATATAAAGAATGAGAACAAATTTGGACTAAAAAGATCAAATACACTTATTCGACGGACTTACAAGAAAATTGGTTTAAAATATTTTATAGGTGGTATATGACGCCACAAAAACGAGGTATAATGTATGGCAATGTCAGAAACAAATGCTGGAAATGCGAATCACAAATAGTAACTTTCTATCATGCATGGTGGACCTGCCCAGTGGTTAGCACATTTTGGAAAATGATACAACAAGAATGTGAGAAGATCTTAAAAATAAAAATTCAGATGAAACCGGAATATTTTCTATTGGGGATAATAGATGAAGAAATGGAACTCGACCAGAATAATGACATTTTGTTTAATTATTGTATCACCGCAGCAAGAATAGTTTGGGCAAAAAAGTGGAAACAGAGAGAAGTAGCCACTAAGGAAGAATGGTTAAACAAAATTATTGAAATCAAAGATATGGATAAACTAACCTTTGCACTAAAGGACTCATATGGAAGACCAATGAAAAAAACAGACTGGAAGCTATGTGAGGAATATCTCTCAGTACACAAAGCTAGACAAGACACAAAAGAAGAGGAAAAAGCAATTCCAGAAGAAAGAAAGATGTAAAAATATGGAACCAGAGAGAAGAAGATTGAGGAAGTCAAAAACCTTTTTCAAAATCTTCACACCCCTCCTTTCCCTCCCTCCCCAGATCCCCTTCTTCTTTTCCTAACCCAAGCAATCCCTTTCACATCCAACACTAGTCCTGGACCGGACCCCTTTTACCCCGTCTTCCCTACTCCCCTCCCCTATTTTACCCTACCTTCAATCCTAAAACCCCCTTCTTTTAATCATACGATTGTAAGAAAACTCAATAATTTTTTTAAAAAAAGGATGGGTGGGTGGGTGGATAGATAGATAATTACTGTATTTTCCAGTGTATAAGACGATTGGGCGTATAAGATGACCCCCAACTTTTCCAGTTAAAATGTAGCGTTTGGGATATACTCGCCGTATAAGACTATTCCTCTTCCAATGAACACCAAATAACATTAGGTTCTTGTGGGTTTTTTCGGGCTATAGAGCCATGTTCTAGAGGCATTTCTCCTGACGTTTCGCCTGCATCTATGGCAAGCATCCTCAGAGGTAGAGGTCTGTTGGAATTAGGACAAGGGGTTTATATATATCTGTGGAATGGCTGGGGTGGGGCAAGGAGCTCTTCCCTGCTGCAGTTAGGCGTGAATGTTCAGCTGATCACCTTCATTAGCATTTGAAGGCCTGCCTGAGCCTGGGAAAATCTGTTGCTGGGAGGTGTTAATCTGTGCCTGGTTTTTTCCTCTCTGTTGTTTAGCTGTTATAATTTTAGAGTTTTTTAATACTGGTAGCCAGATTTTGTTCATTTTCATGGTCTCTTCCTTTCTGTTGAAATTGTCCACATGCTTGTGGATTTCAATGGCTTCTCTGTGTAGTCTGACATGGTGGTTGTTGGTGTGGTCCAGCATTTCTGTGTTCTCAAATAATATGCTGTGTCCAGGCTGGTTCATCAGGTGCTCTGCTATGGCATAACATTTTTTTAAAACATCAGATTTGATTTCAATATGGTAATTTTCCTATTACCGTACCTCTTTCTCTGCCTCTCAGTTCTTGCACATGCACGTTTGCACCGCTTCACTGCAGTCCTCAGTGAACAAACTCTCCATAAGTCTGAGTCAGCTGGAAGACACAAAAGAGCAATCATGAGACATACATCAGAGTGTTGGAAATAATTTATAAAGGGGTTGTAAAAAGAAAGATAACAGTTAATAGCAGCCTGAAGTTTTACACATAAGTGTACATCTCTGTTATATTCCAAAGACATAATGATTGCTTTCAATACAATAGTCTTTGAAACAAGGCTCGTGTGCCACCATTGGGCCTACATTGGCACTACACTGAACTACAAACTATAGTCCCTTTTCTGGATATGGAATGTTTAGATGGGATTGAGATTTGAAAAAGAGACACAGTACAGCTGGGAATGCAGGAAGACACGTGCAGATTGTTGGGCAGTGATCATTCATTTTCACATGGTGGGTTGAAATGCTCCAGATTGCATGTTTTTGAATGTTGTGATGCTTGGAAGCCATTCCGGAAAGCATACATGAATGCAAAGCCTAATACAAAATGTATTCATTCATTCATACATATATATTTTTCAAGAAATGTGTTTTAAAATATCAAAAAATCTTAGTATCATTGTTTGTTAATGATAAAAGGCGACACTTTCCTTGTAATCATTAGAAAGAAAGAAAAATAGCCTTAACTATTGGTCCCGGTAAAAACTCCATTGTAATTCATGCAATAACTTCACAGTGGTCTTCAAATTAGTGGATTTTTCAGCCTTAGTGGAGTCATTGCAGGCCCGTAGCCAGGATTTCGATTTGGGGGGGGGGGGGGTCTGGGTTTTTTTCAGGGGGGGTTGGGGGGGCTGAGTTTCGGGGTGGGGGGTCTGAGTGAAAGAGGGTCTACCCTAGCAAACCTTTTGTATCATTACCCCAATACCCCCATGCATATGAGATATATTGAGTATGGTGATCAGATCATGATATGAATAAGCATAACAGTTTAAATAATGCACCAGTAAGGCCTTTTCGCAAACCACCAAGAGAATTTCGGGGGGGGGGGGGGCTACATGCCTGAGTCATTGTATATGCATTTGTTATGCCTTTCCTGCCACTTTGTGTCCAAAATGGTAAATTGTATGGTTTGATTTATTTAAAATAATAATAATAATAATTTTTTAAAAGTAAAAAACTACAGTTTCTTTGACTGTTAGCTACATGGAAATGCCTATCAGGTGGGAAACACCAACATCTCGCTTCTAGATCACAGCTGAGTGTTACAAGGCAATCCCTTGTAGCCCAAGGATGATGGCTCTCCAAGTTTAGTGTCTTGGCGGTGGATACGTAGGTGGCTGTGGAAACCTATTCTTGATCCTCCTGTTCTTCGGCAGTGAGGACATCAGTTTCCAGATGTAAGACGGTCCCGGTCAGGGTTGGCTTGATGTGTCGTTCTCTTGGCACATTTCTCCCTTTCTTCCTCCATTTGTGCCTCTTCACATTCTGCAGCACTGCTGGTCACAGCTGATCTCCAGTTAGAACGCTCAAGGGCCATGGCTTCCCAGTTCTCGGTGTCTATGCCACAGTTTTTAAGGTTGGCTTTAAGCCCATCTTTAAATTTCTTTTCCTGTCCACCAACGTTATGTTTTCTGTTCTTGAGTTGGGAGTATAGTAACTGCTTTGGGAGATGGTGATCAGGCATTCAGACAACATGGCCAGTCCAGCGGAGTTGATGTCGTTGTAGCATCGCTTCAATTCTGGTGGTCTTTGCTTCTTCCAGCATGCTGACCTTTGTCCACCTGTCTTCCCAAGAGATTGCAGGATCTTTTGGAGGCAACACTGATAGAATTGTTCCAAGGAGTTCAGTGTGACATCTGTAGACAGTCCACGTTTTGCTGGTGTATAGCAGGGTTGGGAGGACAATCTATATAAATAAAAATGTAATGTTCATTTGTGCTACCATCAGAACTCAAAAACCACTGGGGGAATTGACACCAAATTTGGACACAAGACACCTAACAGTCCAATTTATGTTCTCCACTCAAAAAACCCCCCAAAGAAACAGCAGAAACCCCAAAAATCCACACAAGGGAAGAGCGGCCCTTATAGCATTGAGAGCCAAGAGCGTGCGCATGCATGGCCATACAAACAACTGGCACAGTGAGCGGCACCAAGCTTCCTCCCTCACGGCAGCCTACTCGGGAGCCTATCCCGCACACATGGCCACACACATACACACAACTTCGCCTTCCCCTTGCCCTTTGCTTTTTCTTTTAAAGGTGAGGCAAGCAAGCGCAAAAGAGGCATTTTGCCCTGACGGTTGTGTGTGAGAGAGGCGGGTAGGGAAGGAATCTCCCCGCAATCCTTGCAAGCCCTCCTCCTTCCTCCCAGCAGCTTCCTCTCCTTCTCATTCCTCCTTCTCCTGCCTCTTTCCTTCTCTTTCCTTCTCTCCCTGCCTTCTCTCTCTCTCCCTTTTCTTCTCTCTGCTGGGGGGGGGGGCACAGAGTCCGACCAATGAGGGGGGTCTGCCCCTGTCAGGGAGGGAGGACAGTTGGGAAGGTAGCATCCGATATCTATAGTCCCACCATTTGTTCACAAAACAAAACACACAATAGCATATCCACACTGTGTGTGTGCGTGTATAAAGCTAAAGGTTTCCCCCTGACATTAAATCCAGTCATGTCCAACTCTGGGACTCTGGTGCTCATCTCCATTTTTTAGCTGAAGAGCCGGCGTTGTCTATAGACACCTCCAAAGTCATGTGGCCACTGGCATGACTGCATGGAGCGCCCTTACCTTCCTGCCAGAGTGGTACCTAATGCTCTACTCACATTTGCATGTTTTTGAACTGCTATGTGAATTGAAAATCATTCTGTCTATCTATATTTTATAACTTGGCAACATAAACATGTTGGCAGAGCAACAGTGAGTGTGGAGTTGTGAAAAGATAGTGGAATTAATGCGCATGCAAGATCATCCCCACAATAACCCCTCAAGACATGCACTCCAGCAGAGCCACTTATTTCCTGCATGGCTGTGTGTATTTGAGGGGAAATATAGTAAAATTAATATCCATGTAGGTATTGTCCACAACTTCCTTTCAACATAGACATTACCATATTATCCACACCCATATGTGTATGCGTGTTTGTGTGTGTGCACGCACTACATCTCCCCCCAAAGAAAGAAGGAGACAAAGAGGGAGGGAAGGTTGGCCACAGCAACGCATGGTGGGTACAGCTAGTAGCTTTATAAACAAGTACCTTGGTCTCCCTACGGATGTCCCAATCCCCAAACACTCTCTGCTTCATTCGGAAGAATGCTGCACTTGCAGAGCTCAGGCGGTGTTGTGTTTCAGTGTCAATGCTGACTTTTGTGGAGAGGTGGCTGCCAATGTAGCAGAAATAGTCAACATTTTCTAACGTTACACCTTTAAGCTGTATTTCTGGCATTGCAGAGGGATTGACTGGTGACTGCTGGAAGAGCACTTTGGTTTTCTTGATGTTTAATGAGAGGCCGAGCTTCTTGTAGGCTTCTGCAAAGGTGTTTAGAATGGCTTCTAGGTCTTCTTCTGAATGCGTCTAGTAAATGTACATTTCTTCTATTTAAATAGTTCTTGGATCACCTTCTAACTGGGATTGAAGATATATGTGGCCACTATGGTCACCATCACTGGAAAGACAAGTAAGAATATGTCTCCTTTCCTTGCTGTCCTTTTCCTAGTCTCGGTCAGCAGACAAAGATGTTTTTTTTTATTCAGCTAAACCTTTACAGTCTTTTAACAAAAGAGTTGTATTGATTTCAAATTGAACTATATTTTAGAAATCATTTTTATAATGTGTGTATTTTTAACATGGTTAATAGTTCAATTCGGTCTGAATATTGACTTTTTGTATATTTTTTATTCTTCTCTTTTATTTATTTAGTTACAGTATTTATATTCTGCCCTTCTCACCCCGAAGAGGACTCAGGGTGGGTCACAATGCACACATACACTGCAAACATTCAATGCTGTTTTTAAATATACAGACAGACAGGCAGACAGACTGAGGTATTTTTGGCATTTCAACTTCGACGCTTGGAGGTTATGCTTGATTCTGGCCACGGAGGGTGCTGTTGCTTCATCCACCATGTCATTTTTGATCATATTTCCTCCTTGCTCACCAGCATTTTTATGGTGTCGTGAAATACCTTCACGCTTTAAGGGGTCCTTAATTTCTTTACTCACAGCTCAGCTGTTTTCGAACTGCTTAGGTGGACAGTAAGCTAGGCTTAACTGTTAGGTGCTCAATCTGACTCGGGCTTCAAACGTGCCACTTTCTGGTCAGCAATGATCTTTTGTAGCTGGTGATTAACCAGCTATGTTACAGCCTGGCCCTCTTTTTAATGTGTAACATTCAACTCCAGTTTTGGGAAAAAGCAGAATATAAATAAAGATGGTGATAATGATTATATTATCATTACCCTTCATTTTAGCTGGGATTAGTGGTGTAGGACCCCTGCAAAAGTGCAAAATCCATGAATAGAAATAGGTTTTTTAAAATGAGTGCAGTTTTCTAAGAATTTCTAGGTATTTCCAACATGATTCTATGGTCAACTTCCACTAGAAGGTGACCATAGAGTCATACTAGCAATTCCTAAAGAAAATACTTGGTTGGGTCTAGTTTTTTCTCCCCCCCCCCCCCCCATTATCTTTATTTGTTATACTTTGTGTTTCTTTTTCTTTCTTTTTTCTTTTTTTTCTTTATTATTCATGTACACTTAAAAACTTAATAAACATTATATATATAGAGGGGGGGGGGGAGAATATAAATAAAGATGATGATAATGATTATAATGAGTCAACCCTTCATCTTAGCTGGGATTAGTAGTGTAGGACCCCTGCAAAAGTGAAAAATCCATGCATAGAAATACATTTATTTTTTGGAAGCTTTTAAGCAGAGGCTGGATGGCCATCTGTCAGGGGTGATTTGAATGCAATATTCCTGCTTCTTGGCAGGGGGTTGGACTGGATGGCCCATGAGGTCTCTTCCAACTCTTAGATTCTATGATTCTATGATTCTAATTAGTGCAATTTTCTAAGAATGTCTAGGTATCTCCAGCATGATTCTATGGTCAATTTCCACTAGAAGGTGACCATAGAGTCATACTAGCAATTCCTAAAGAAAATATTTGGTTGGGTCAAGTTTCTTTTTTTCTCATTATCTCTGTTATTTGTTATATTTTGTGTTTCCTTTTCTTTTTTTCTTTAGTATTCATGTACACTTAAAAACTTAATAAACATTATATATAGAGAGAGAGAGAGAAAGAGAGAGAGAGAGAGAGAATATAAATAAAGAATATGATAATGATTATAATGAATCAACCCTTCATCTTAGCTGGGATTTGTAGTGTAGGACCCCTGCAAAAGTGAAAAATCCATGCATAGAAATAGGTTTTTTTTTAATTAGTGCAATTTTCTAAGAATTTCTAGGTATCTCCAGCATGATTCTATGGTCAACTTCCACTAGAAGGTGACCATAGAGTCATACTAGCAATTCCTAAAGAAAATATTTGGTTGGGTCAAGTTTTTTCTTTTTTTATTATTATCTTTGTTATTTGTTATATTTTGTATTTCTTTTTCTTTTTTTCCTTTATTATTCATGTACACTTAATAACTTAATAAACATTATATATACGAGGGGTATTTTTTAAGTAAGGTCCGTTTGAACATAAGTACACAACGAAAGTTTATTTCAAAAAAGGTACATTTATTTTCAGAAAGTACATACTTCACTCTATTTTTCGACATAGTTGCCAAGTTTGTTCAAACACTTATCATACCTCTGAACCAATTTTAAAATACCCTCTTCTTAAAAACTTGCCGTCTGCTCCGATAACCAAGAGTTCACTGTAATCAAAGAAGGGCGACCGGAGCGGTCCTCATCATGGACGTTGTCACGGCCATCTTTGAATTGTCGCACCCACTTACGCACTTTGCTTTCACTCATAACAG
This sequence comes from Anolis sagrei, assembly GCF_037176765.1. NCBI lineage: Eukaryota > Metazoa > Chordata > Lepidosauria > Squamata > Anolidae > Anolis > Anolis sagrei. Next base: position 72,114,673 of record NC_090034.1, read on the forward strand.
TATCACCGTACACTTCACAAATCTGTCGATGAATTTCTGCAGCAGGCAGGTTCCTTGCTGACAAAAACCGTATCACTGATCGAACCGCACATGCGGAGGGTAAGTTGATAGTCTTAAACATTTTTAAAGCACAGAACAGAACTGTACAGGTTAGCTACAGAGTGGAAACTGAGCACAGTTGTTCCCGAGGCATGCCTGTACACGACGCACACGCTCGTTGCGGTATGTGCGCGAACTACTAGTGTCTACAACAAAACGGACCTTACTTAAAAAATACCCCTCGTATATAGAGGGGGGGCAATATCCTCAAACTGCACAGGGACATCTGTAGAAGTAGTACAGTAGAGTCTCGCTTATCCAAGAATGTTGGGTAAGCGAAAATGTTGGATAATAAGGAGGGATTAAGGAAAAGACTATTAAACATCAAATTACGTTATGATTTTACAAATTAAGCACCAAAACATCATGTTTTACAACAAATCGACACAAAAAGCAGTTCAATACACTGTAACGTTATGTAGTAATTATTGTATTTACGAATTCAGCACCAAAACATCACAATATATTGAAACAGCTGTGGATCTGGGTGAGTGGCACACTGTGTTGGATAATACAGAATGTTGGATGAGCGAAGGTTGGATAAGTGAGACTCTACTGTACTAAGAACCATGATAATATTAATGCCAAATTTTTGCTCCCCCACCATCATCTTCCTTTTACAAAGGTTGAACCGCTTCAATAAGAAGTACGTGAAGAAGTGCCTCATTGCCGGGGAAAGATCAAAAGAGCCCCAACTAATTGCCTTTTATCACAAGATGGAGATGAAACAAGCCATAGAGTTGGTGGAAAGTGGGGGAATGGGCAAGATTCCCTCTGCCGTCTCCACAGTCTCCATGCAGTGAGTACCAAGAATATAGAAGATGGGTATTCTGGCTCTTCTTAAACTTATTGTCTAATGTGACCTGCTGCTGTTCTCTGAATCTTGC